>NW_004567135.1:603534-619112 GCF_000260355.1 Condylura cristata | reverse complement strand
GCCCACAGGGCCGCGAGCTGCCCGGCTGCCGAGCCGGGAGGCGGTGGGCCCCGGGTGACAGTCGGACCCGCCGGGAGCTTTTACCAGCGCGGCCCTTTTGCAGACGCAGGTGGGGCGTTTTGCGCCGCAGTTCTCCGGGTACCAGCAGCAGGACTGCCAGGAGCTGCTGGCCTTCCTGCTGGACGGACTCCACGAGGACTTGAACAGAATCAGGAAAAAGCCGTACATCCAGCTCAAAGATGCCGAGGGGCGGCCTGACAAGGTACCGCGAGGCGCGCGGCGGCGGCAGCCGGCAGGTGCGCGGCCCCTGTGACGCGGCCCCTTCTCCTTCCAGGTGGTGGCCGAGGAAGCCTGGGAGAACCATCTGAAACGAAACGATTCTATCATAGTCGACATATTTCACGGCCTTTTCAAATCAACCCTCGTCTGTCCTGAGTGTGCCAAGGTTTCGGTGACTTTTGACCCTTTCTGTTACTTGACACTCCCACTGCCTATGAAGAAGGAGCGCACCTTGGAGGTTTATCTAGTCAGGACGGATCCACTCGCCAAACCTATGCAGGTGAGTGTGGATTTTCTTTGCATTTGTTCATTTTATACGAGATTTCACATGGAGATTTTAATGCCTCTAGGTGATATGAATTTATTTTTGGAAGAGATTTTGTAAGCTAAGAGACTTGCAAATTAGTACAACTTTTCAGATCTTCACATTATCATTTGTCATGTCCAAGCAAAATTCTGAGATACTTCTCCTTATCAAAGAAAAATGAGATGTCTGGCTTTAGAATGTTGGGATGAACGTTAGTTTCAGACTTAGTTCCTCTTTTTCAACTTGAACTTTAATGTTAATCATCATTTTTTCCCTCATGTCTGTTGTAGATGAAACTACTAATACACATCTTGATCCATGATATGCTACTCTAATGGTGTATTTAAATACCTGTCGCTTGTAGACATCTTACGAACTTGGAAGACTAGTGGAAACTTGATTAAAATAAAAATACTTAGTTCTAATCATTTAATAGCTCAGATCTTTCAGAAATTTGTAGTATCTAGTGCTTCTAAGAGTCAAGAGCCTCCTGATAGTCCTTAATACCACCTTCTTTACACCTTCTTTCCTTAATACCACCTGTTGTCGAGTGTTACAACTGACCGTTTCCCATTTTTGTGGAACAAAGCCCTGCATTTTCTTCCTTCCTGAGGACTAATCCTTTTCTGACACTTGATGCCGCCTAATGAACTTTGCTCCTACTTCTTCCAAACTTCTAGTGCCTTAAATTCTACGGTAACTGTTTATCAAATTTTATTGTGATCCTTCATTTTGTTACTTTTCTCCCCTAGATCATGAGTTGTTTAGAGACAGGGGCTTTTAGATCTGGTTTTCCAAGCCTCGTGACATGTAGGGTCATGCAAAAGACAGGTCAAAAATGTTATTCACCCAAATGTGTAATGAACACCTACTGCATCTAAACTTTGGTTTAAAGGGGAAAAGGCAGGCACGATTCCTCTGTTGGCGCTAACTGAGGAGCCGGGTCAGTGCTCCCGCAACAGAGTACCACCTGGTCTGCCATGGTGGCTTCAGTAACAGACTTTCCTCACACTCCCACGCTGGAGGCTCAGGCCAGAATGCCAGTGCAGCCAGCGTGCAGACCCTGCTGGCTCTCAGAGAGCTACCCATGCTGTGTCCGTACAGGGCAGGGAGCCAGGAGTGCATGTGCCCGGCGCTGGCACGTCTCCTCGTGAAGGGTGTACACACTCTACTGATAGCGAAAGTGGTGGTGAAACAGGAGGCCTAAGGAATGGCAGGTATTTAAACAGTTACCGAGATGCCAAACTAACAGGACTTACATGAAAGAATTTTGCCTAGTGTTGAGTGATCAGCTGCAAATTTGTAACAACTGATCTGAAGCATTGGAAGATTTTCTTCAGCATGTCCAGAGGGTTCTGAGAACGTTTAACAAACATAAAGCTGAGTAACAAAGTGATGAAAGACTTTGAAGCAGAGAGTTGTAGTATGAATTGCATGGAGTTTGAACACAAAATAGGAGAGGACTGGTAAATGGGGAGAAAATTGAGCGTTAGAAGGACTAGCTCGCAATGCAAGCCAAGAATAATCAGGGAACGGTTTCTAGAAAATACAAAATTGTGGTTAATCCTGTTAAATTTTAAGATAATGGAAGTGAGCAAAGCAAAAAGACACCCTGCTAGTTGGGAGAAAATATGTCTCCACCATATACCTCACAAGGGATTGATGTCCAGGATCTACAGAGACCCATACAACTCAAGAAAAAGAGAAAATAACTCAATCCAAAAAATGGGCAGAAGACCTAGAGGTAGTTAAAGAGAACATACAGGTGACGGACAGGCACCTAGAAAAAAAAGGCTCAGACAAATGCAAATCAAAGCCTCAGCGTGATACCATCTTCCACCTGTGTGGATGGTCCACATTAAAAGGACAAGAAGCCCCTCGCTGGTGGCACAACGGGTAAGGTCGCTGCTGCTGCCGCTTCAGCGTGAGTTCGATCTCTGCCCTGGAGTGACCCCTGGCGCGCAGTAGACCCCTCCTGACCCGCCTCCTGTTCCTCAGCAGTGAACTTCGTCGTTCTGCCTGTCCTGCTCCCTGCTCTGTCTCTGGTGGATCCTCTCACTGCCCCTGCACCTCTGGCCTGTACCCCAGTTCTGTGTGCACAAATAAATAAATCTTATTTTAAAAAAGACAAGAAGCAAGTGGTGGTGAGAATGTGGAGAAAAGGAATCTTTGTGCTGTTAGTGGGATGTGGACTGGCCCAGCCCTGAGGCTCCACCCCAGAGAAAGCAAAACACTAACTCAAAGGCATGTATGTGCGTCTGCGTTCACTGCAGTACTGTTCATGACAAGTCATGGAGACAACCTGAGTGCCGAGACCGTGGGTCGATTAGGAAGAGGTGGCGTGTGTACAGGGCGGAGTAGTACGCGGCTGTAAAAAAGACAAACTCTTTGCATTTACAACAGCAGTGGAGCTGGAGGGGGTTATGTCAAGTGAAATAAGTTGGGGGTGGAGGGGAGACAGATCTGAAATGGTACGACTTGTCTGTGGGAGCTAGAGAGACAAAGGGTCCGATAACCAGCAAGCCAGCAGAAGACCTTAGAAGTCTGACCCGCAGGGTGGCGGCTGGCGGGAGGAGGGGTGGCGAAGCGGGAAGGCGCGTAGGGGCACGTTCGACTGGTGGGCTGTGGGTGCCTTGGCGGTGGGTGTGGTGTGTGGCACACAGCGAAGAGTCTGTCGGCCAGTGGTGGCTTTTGAAAAATGGAAGGGGGGTGGTGCAGTCTCAGGTATGACGAGGGCCACGAGGCGACTAAGGTTGAATTAAGCGCAGGCTTTGAATGAAGAGGCCAGGACAGTGAGGCGCAGGTGGATGGTGCCTGTTTACGCTGTTGCCCACGGTGATGGGGAGGCAGCGGGGCGACGCTCTGAGCCCAACACTCGGGTCTCTGTGCGTGACAGGAAGCTCCTTTCACCCTCTGAATGTCTCTTTCAAAGAAATAAGTTCATTCTGATTTTTGTTTTTCAGTACAAAGTAGTTGTCCCCAAAATCGGAAATATACTGGATCTGTGTACGGCGCTGTCTGCTTTGTCGGGAGTACCTGCAGACAAGGTGGGTGCCCATCTCGAGGCGTGGTCGTTCAGCTCTCCAGTGCTGGCAAACCAGTTAATAAAATTTTATTTCCTTTCAGATGATAGTTACTGATATATACAATCATAGATTTCACAGAATATTTGCAGTGGATGAAAACCTTAGTAGTATTATGGAACGAGATGATATTTATGTGTAAGTATAAAATTCTTTGTGCAGAACATTATTTGAGAAAAAAATTCTAAAGAAATAACTTTAAAGCTTTCAGAATTTATAGTCAGTGTTGCCCTTACAGATTTGAAATCAATATCAATAGGACGGAAGATACGGAGCATGTGATTATTCCTGTTTGCCTACGAGAAAAATTTAGACACTCGAGTTATACCCACCATACTGGCTCTTCTCTTTTCGGTCAGCCTTTTCTCGTGGCTGTACCCCGAAACAACACTGAGGATAAGCTGTATAATCTCCTCCTGGTGAGAATGTGGTAAGTGCTACATTCTCTGGGAAGGTGTCACAAATAAAGATCCAAGCTGGCCAGCCAAAGAAGCATCAGATAAACAGTTTGTAACGGGATCCGTCTGCATTGTCTCCACCTTGCTGGCACAGGTGGCGATTTTAAAACTTAAGTTAGTCCAGTCTGTTTTCTGGGTCAAGCCAAACACATTACTGAGGTGATCTTAGCAGTAATTTGTGTCATCTAAGTGAGCGTCTTTGTATTAAATGATTTTTAATCAAACCATTAGCCGCCCTGCCTGAAGGCGGAGCGAAATGGGAGGTGAAAGGAGAGAGGGCTCGGGGGTCATGGGGGGTTTTGGGGGCCCCGCAGCAGGCGCGGCCACATGCGTCTGCGCGTGGTGTAAGCCAGCACCATCTCCGTGCCAAAGGCTGTGCATAAAGTTGTAAAGAACGGTTTTTCCACAAACTTCCAGCCTATCAGAGAAGCATGCTAAAACCCTAGAAGCCGACGACTTTTCTTTCATAGACACAGTGATTAGTGAGCTGTGCCTAATGGAGCCGTAGCCTGAGTTTGCTGGGTAACCATTATTCAAAACTTCTGTTTGATTGAAGAAATGGGAACTCTTCTTAAGGTTTTACCTGTAGAGATCTGAACTTGTTTGATTTATGGTTTTATTTAAGTCGATATGTCAAAATATCTACTGAAACCGAAGAAACTGAAGGATCCCTACACTGCTGTAAGGACCAAAACATTAACGGGAACGGCCCGAACGGCATCCATGAAGAAGGCTCCCCAAGTAAGGCTTCCCTGCCCCCTGGTAAAACGTGGCCCTGGATTACTGCCTCAGGAAAAGCGTTAAGAAGATGGGCAGTAAGACACTAGAATATACCTGCAGGCCTGGGGAAATGATTTTAGTATTAGCGAGGGTTAAACTACAGCACTGGGCTTACTTAAAGACTTCTGATGTCTAAAATTAGGTGAAATGGAAACAGATGAGCCGGATGACGAGTCCAGCCAAGATCAAGAACTCCCCTCTGAGAATGAGAACAGCCAGTCCGAAGATTCAGTCGGGGGAGACAACGATTCTGAAAACGGGTTGTGCACGGAGGAGAGCTGCAGGGGCCAGCCCACGGGCCACAGGAAGCGGCTGTTCACATTCCAGCTCAACAACTTAGGCAGCACGGACATCGGCTGCATCAAAGATGACGCCAGGCACATCCGATTCGACGACAGGCAGCTCAGGCTGGACGGTGAGTGAGTGCCACGAGGCTGGAAAGTGAAAGCTGGCTACTTTCTAGGTGACACTGAGCATTGTCATGAAAAGTAACATTTCCTTCTCTAAAATTTTGAATAAAAAGCTTTAATTTCTGTGTGTACCAAAATATGTTCATTACGTGAGGTTGAATTTCAGCTTAGGGTTTGTATCCTTTTTTTTGCCTTGAAAGATGTATTTACACACACAAGAACTGGGGTGCAGACCAGAGGTGTGCGTCTGGGGGTGGGGGTGAGAGGACTCCCCAGAGACAGAGTGGGGAGCAGAGCAGGTGAATCTACTGATACCCACTGCTGAGGGGGCGGCGGGGAGGCAGGAGGGGGCTGCTGCACTCTGGTCCCTCCCCGGCCGGGATCGACCTCCTGCTGACGCGGCTGCGGCAGCTTCCTAGTGTTGCGCTGTGACCTGTCGCATCGCCAGGGAAGCCTGTGTCTTTTTTTAGTTGGTAAAATATTTATGTTGGGGGCCCTCCCTGGTGGCGCAGCGGGTTACAGCACAGCACTGAGAAGCTAAAGCCGCTTCCGCATGAGTTCGATCCCGCCTGCCCCCGAGATGACCACATGGCGCGGCCGACCTCTCCTGGCCCGCCTGCTGCTCCCCTCGGCCTTCTTCCGTCGGCCTGTCCTGCTCCCCACTCTGTCTCTGGTGGTGCCTCTCACCGCCCCTGCCTGGCCTGCGCCGCAGCTCTGTGTGCACAAGTAAATACATCTTTAAAAACGATACTTACGGCCCTCCCTGGTGGCGCAGCGGGTTAAAAGCACAGCACTGAGAATCTAAACCCACTTCCGCATGAGTTCGATTCCCGACTGCCCTGGAGGTGACCACATGGCGTGGCAGACCTCTCCTGACCCGCCCGCTGCTCCCCTCAGCAGTGTACTTCCTCGATCTGTCTGTTCTGCTCCCCACTCTGTCTCTGGTGAATCCTCTCACCCTCCGCATCTCTGGCCTATACCCCAGTTCTGTATAAATAAATAAATAAATCTTTAAAAAAAAAAAAAAACGATACTTACTGTGGAAATAGCAGTTTTCCCTATAATGCAAGTAGAGAATTTACTTTGGTATATACCTTAACCTTAAATGTGTTAACTTTAACATGAGGTACACTGAAATTTTAAAGAAAAAATCTGTTTTCCATTTAGAAAGATCTTTTCTTGCCTTGGATTGGGATCCTGATTTGAAGAAAAGATACTTTGATGAGAACGCTGCTGAGGTACGTCATCGCCGCCTCGCCCCGGCTTTGCCGGTGTTCGCCCTGAGGGCCAGAGCTGTGCCCTCCCCGGGGGCTTGGTCGTCCTCCCAGGGGAGAGTCGTGCAGGGACTGCGCGGGAAATACTGGCTGTTTGGAGCACACCTCCTGTGTGCAGTGTTTAGTCATCGTTGTAAGTGTATGTAAGTCCAGGTCATTTCGAGGTGCAGTGTGAATCTCAGCTGAAATGAGATTTATGATTGTTCTGAGAAAGTTTAGGGGTTTTTTGTTCCTGTTCATGTAGTAAGAGGGTATCGCTAGAATGAGTTTTGTTTCGTTTGTTCTCTTAACTCAAGAAATACTTCTCTTTAGGATTTTGAAAAACATGAGAGTGTGGAATATAAACCTCCAAAAAAACCCTTTGTGAAATTAAAAGATTGCATTGAGCTTTTTACAACAAAAGAAAAGCTAGGTGCTGAAGATCCTTGGTAAGAGACAAAATTAAATGTTTATTTTTTTTTAAGGATTTTTCTGAGATAGTGTGACATGTTAGATAAGCATTTGTTTACATGACAGCCTACTAACTGTCGGACAGTCACATGTTACTTTAATGTTAGACTTTAACCTCATGGCTGTACTTTTTGTAAAATCCGTTTTGCTAGGGCATTTAGTCGCCGCCACCCCGGGAGTCTGTAGCTGCGTGGCCATTCTGTGGGAAGCTTGTCTGGCCAAGGGCGACACGTTTTGCGCTGCTGCTCATTTTACGATGGCCCAGGCACGGGAGGTTCCCGAGCCCGTATCAGCAGCCTGAGGGCTCACGCGTGTCTTTAGCACACCGAATCCTCGTGCCTCGCCACTCTCCCCGCGCTTAGTTTCAGACTAATCTGAGCAGGGAGGTGGGAGACGTCAGGCCGCGGGCGGCTCGCGCGGGCCGCCCGCGGCCTCTGGTGCGGCCTCCCCGCTCTGGCCAGCTCCCGGGCTGTGTCTTCACTTGCAGGTACTGCCCAAACTGCAAAGAGCACCAGCAGGCCACGAAGAAGCTGGACCTGTGGTCGCTGCCGCCCGTGCTCGTGGTGCACCTCAAGCGGTTTTCCTACAGTCGGTACATGAGAGACAAGCTGGACACGCTGGTCGACTTCCCCGTCAAGTAAGTGGCGGTGGCGTTGCCTGGGCGCCGGCACCGCCGCGGCCGGGGTTCAGCGTGGGCTCCTGGCTGCGGGGGAGGGCTGGTGGGTCTCCTCAGAGGCTTGTCAGGTCCCGGGGTGCACGGTGGCTGGTTTGGCGAGTAGTTTGCTCAGACTGTATTTACCTGCATAGACAAGCAACCATTGCATTGGAAGCATGTAACCGACCTGACCCTCCCTAAACAGCGGCCTGGACATGTCGGGATTCCTCATCAACCCCAACGCGGGCCCCTGCCGCTACGACTTGATCGCGGTCTCCAACCACTACGGCGGCATGGGCGGCGGACACTGTAAGTGGCCTCTGCCTCCCGGGCCGTGGTGCTCGCGGGCGCCTTCTCCTTCGGGCCGACACGGCGGCCGTGGCCGCGCGCGCGTCGCTGCGCTGCTGGCGCTCCGCAGGGGCCGAAGACGCGCCAGCTGCCCGCTGCCCCCAGGCCCCAGGGCCTCACCTGGGGTGGCCCGTCCTTCCCGCTTGCCCTCCCTGCCTGACGTGCGCGGCCGATGCTCTGGGCGTAGTCGCTGACGGGGCGCGCTCGGCACTGCGACCGTGAACTTGTGTCCGTGTGGCCTTTGCTTCTGGGCTCGGTCTCGTCTGCCTGGAGTGTTTCGGGCTGCTCGTTGGGGCGCCCCAGGTTACCTTTATCTTCCCACCGCCCGAGACTGGGGAGACTCGGTTTCGGCCCCCTGGGCGGGACCTTGGTGAGCGACTCCCAGAGGTGGGACTGCCGGGGCGGAGTGGAGGCGCGGCCAGGCGCCCGGCCTGCGGGCGTCTGCGTGGGGCCGGCGCCCTGCACTCGCCTCCGGGGAGCTCGCGGCTGCGCCGGGGCCTTTCTGCCTGCGCCACGCTCCAGGGAGAGGGGCGTGTCGACATTTCCTGGTTTCCTAACCTGTGTTTGTCACTGTTGAAATGGTTCGTAGTGCTTGTGGGCTGCGTTTTCCTCCCTTTTCAGTCTTTTACGGTCTTTCTAACAGGTTGGCCTTAGCCCCTTGACTCCTCTGTCCGGCGAGGTAGCCTGCCAGCTCACGCAGTCTCCTGTCACTGGCCGCCTCGTGTCCCTGTCCAGTTGTCTTTGCTACATTGGGTCTGCTGTGTTGCCTTTCCTCCAGTCTCCGAGGCTGAGGACTTACTACTTGTTTTGTTGTTCAACTAAGTGAAAGCTAGAAATGTTCCTCACTCTGCCCCCTGAGGTTTCGACGTCGCGTTGCCATTGCCTTTCCACTGTCGGATTTCCTTTCTGATGGCCTGACCCACGGTGTTTAGCCGCGTTTTCCTGACTGTGTTTGCCAGAGTAGCTCTGCTGTCGTTCTGGAAGCCCGCCGTGACGTCTGGGGCCGCGCCTGTGGTGCACGCTCAGGCTCTCGGGCGCCCGGGTCACCGCGTGAGCTGTGTCAGGAGTCTGCGTGCGTCAGACATGCACGTGCGCGCCTCGTGCGTGGCCGCTCACGCATTGTGGCCTCCTCATTTCTGTCGCCGGTTACTCTTAGTGTTCATTGTTGCTGAGCAGCTGTCGGGACTCGTGCGAAAGTGCCGGCCTGGCTTCACCGACTGGCTTGGATTAGTCGTTTCAGTTCAAACATACTTTCTCTAGTGTTCGTGTTCCTAGCTCACGTTCTTTTTTCCCCTCTTGTCTTTTTCTTGGAATTACACACGTTAGTCTAACTTCACTTGCAAATTCTGTGTAATTTGTCTCACAGACCATATTGTTGTGAGATCTTTTATCTTTATTGAGTTGGGAAATGTATTTTAATGTGTGTGCAGTGGTCTTGAGTTCAGATCCACAAATTACCAGCAACAGCAGGCTTCACCCAAAGAACCCTGATTCTGTTTCCTGGGAGAGAACTAGTTGGAAGACAGAGTCTGTGGAGTAGTTTCAGGTTTAGAAGCTTTGAGAGAGTGTAATTGTTTGTGGGACATTGTGCAACTTTGTTTCTCAACTGTTGTGTTATTGCCACAAACTGCTGTGGTGTTTACCCGATGGAAGGGGCCGGCCAGTGTTCTAACTTACAGGTAAAGAGGATCTTCCGTTCTTGCTCTGACTTTCTGAAGGCTGTGAAGATTTCAAGCATAGAACCACTAAAATGGCCGAGATGGTATTTTTGAGAAAAACCTGTCAGAGAATATGTAAATCCTGCTTACTTGAAATTTTGAACTTCTGAGGCAAGGGCAGGCCTGGGCTGCAGTCTGGCCCGAGCTGCGGCGTGTCAGGCCGCGGCCCTCGAGCCCGCCCGTCTGGGTCGGCGCCGCCCGTCTGGGTCGGCGTGATGAGACGCCTCTGGCTCAGTGTCCAGACTGTCCCTGGCACAGAAGAACCTACCGAAGTGCAGTTACCTTTTAGTGTGGGCATTTTTACTCTGTGAATTGAGAAATGACTGTTTCTCTCTAGTGAAAAAAACCACAAATTTCAACTTACATGCAAATCTAGGCATCTAGATTGTGGAAATTACCTAAAACCCTTTTTTAGTCGGTTGACTATGCAACATGTAGGTGACTGGAATTTTAATAGAGATCCCTCGCGTCAATAATTGATAGATGTTGTGGCCCCTCCCTGGAGCCACGGATTGTTTCAGTCATAAAGGCGAATGTTTTCTTCATTAGATACTGCTTTTGCAAAAAATAAAGATGACGGAAAATGGTACTACTTTGACGACAGCAGTGTGTCACCTGCATCTGAAGATCAAATTGTGGTAAGTGTTTCTCTTATTTCCTGAAAATCAAGGAAACCTTTAGCTTGAAAGGTGCCCGTGCGATGTGATAGTTTATATTTAAGCAGTTCTGACAGCTCAGAGATACTTGCTTTGATTTAAAGAAATGTAAGATTGCCCCTAACTGGACATGTGTCTGCCAAATTCCCCACTAACAGAACCATAAATTGCAATATGAACATTTCCTGGTAGTTTTCAGTATGGAGTTTTTCTTTCAGAAAATAGATCCAGACACTTCTAGACACTGACTACTCAAAGTCAGAATGCTGAGGTGGAAACGAAAATTAAATCCTCTTGAGACTCTATGATACCTATGATCTTTGTAGTAAATCCTCATCCATTAAGACAAGTAAATATTTCAACTCAGCACAATAGGGAGAACGCTAGAGGTGTTTTATTTACTCCTCTGTATTGTTAGCTTGGTGTTTCTGAGAGTATTGGGAAGCTAACTCTGCTCCCACCGGTACCGGCTCCCCCTCAGCTGCACCCACCTCCCTGACTGTGGGGCAGACAGTTGCCTCCAGACGCCGGTTGGTGGGGAGTGGCCGGACGGGTCGGAAAGGAAAGAGCCCCGACTCGCGAGGGGCTTACTCCTCTGAATGCCACTCAGTGACCCGGCCGGCACAGAGGCCCTGCTGACGGGCGCGTGCTCTGCTCGCCCCCAGCTTAGTCGGCTGCCCCTTGAGACGAGCTGGCTTTTTATTCTGTGGTGCTTTCAATGTCTTCAACCAACACTGTTCAGTGTAATAAATTAATAAATCTTGGCCTAATTATTGGCATAATTTTACCATTGCATGAACAAATAGGAGAATATTTCCAGTTGCTTCTCTAGAGATGTTAGTTCTATCCGTGTACATGTGCCTGCATGCTCACATATAACATACAATGTACATGTATGTGTACACAGCAACTGTGTTCTAAATGCTTCTCTCCCTATAACACAAAGAGAAACTTGAGCTCTGTACTGGTTTTACATATGTGAACATGCATAAACTTAACTGCATTTCCAGTTTATGTTTAGACTTCTAATTTCAGGTCATATCCCTCAAATTTTGGTTCTGTTCTCCTGTTTAACCTCCCACCCTGCACATCCAGAAATTGCCCACATCTTCCTTCAGAGTCTTTGCTAACACTCCCCACTCTGGCCTTCAGCTAAGCAGTGTAGCTTGTAAATGCTGGACATGCTGTGCCTTGCCTTGACAACAGCATTTCTCACTCAGTCAGCAAATGCTTGAGGTCCTTCTTTACACAGGGCTCTGTTCCAGAGAAGGCCACAGGGTAGCTGTTCTGACTTACGCCCCTCAAGGGAACAGACTGGTAGACTGATTCCATCTGACACCTGCACTGTTAAGTCTCTTTGCTGCATAGAGCGGGGAATAGTGGTCTCAACTGATGTGGGGCTTGAGGGAGCCGGCCGGCCAGTGCAGGCCAGTTTACACTGTGAAGGGGTATTTCGCCCGGATCTGCAAATGCAGGTAGAGTAAATTAAACAGGGAGTTCAGGTGTGCCACGCAGAGCCAGTGTTGGCGACAGCAGGTGGTGTGGTGGTGCTGGGAAGACTCAGGGCCGTGAGGCAGAGCTGAAGTTGGCGCTCAGGGCAGCACTGACATCGCGAGAGGTGACGTCTCCGTGCTCAAAGCCTGTGGGAAGCTTGACCGTTGTCGAGCAGGTGCACGCACCTTGGCGCGTGCGCATCTCGCTGAGGACACTGGTGAAGGTCGACTGAGAGGCAGAGAGAAAAAGAACGCTAGCAGTCTCCAGAAGAAAGGCGGTCGCGCTACCTGGACAGTAGGCGTGTCCACACTGGAAGCGGTGGTGAGGAGCGGGGCCGGGGGTGCATTTATGAGCTGCTCACCGGCAGCGTTCGTAAAGTTTGGCTAAGATCAGCTGCAGATGAGCAGAGAGATGCGGGCGCGGAGAGGACGGTGACGCTTGCACCCTCCTCCACCAAGACGGTAAATGCAGGGACGTCGGAGCGCGTGTGCGCTGTTTTGTGGAGATGCCTGTTAAGTAGGTGGCTGCTAGGGCTAGGGCCGGGCGGGAGCTGGCCTGGGGCAGTGCGAGCCGCCTGCCCGCAGCAGGGGCCGGGCGGAGCCGCGGGAGTCTAGGAGCAGTGACTGAGCCGGGGCTGGGCAGAGTGATGTCGGCATTGTGCGCAGGAGAGAAAACGAACGCAGCAAAGCGAGATTGACTGACTGTGCTGAAAAAGCACCCTTAAGTGGCATGTCCGTTCCACTGGTTTATATTTGTAGTGACTGGCCCCCGGGAAGGCCACTTGATGAACGTGAGTGGAGTTAGACCCGAGCCAGTGAGGAGTGTGCATGCGAGTGACGACTGGCACGCTCTGCCTGCCGGCTTAAGAGAAGGCGCGGCAGGTGGCACCGAGGCAGGCTGCAGAGTCAGGGTGGGGACCGCTGCCCGTATGCCCAGGCCCAGTGCTGAGGCCTCTCAAGATGCGCAGTGGCCACGGTGAGACACCGGCTCTCGGGAAGCAGGAGGAGGTCAGCGCTAGGGCAGCTTACAAGGAAGCCGTTAGGCCAGGAACTGGGCTTCCCCGGCGGGAGGGCCGCAGGCCCCGGACCCTGTCTCGTGCCGCAGCTGCGGCTGCTCTGGGGTGGCTGCCTGGAGCTTTCTGTCCAAGTCACTTAGGGTACAGCTGCCCTTCCGCGGGCCACTCTTCCCCGCTGGCACTGAGGCAGTCCAGTGCCTCCGCCGGCCCCTCAGGGGGAGTCCGGTCGGCGCGTCCCTGGTGCCGTGCTGGCTCCCGGGCGCGCGCTCGTAGTCTGCTTAGTGTGGCCGCCGCTGCCGCGCCCGCTCTGACCGCTCTTCTGGCCAACAGTCCAAGGCCGCCTACGTGCTGTTCTACCAGAGGCAGGACACCTTCAGCGGCACTGGCTTCTTCCCTCTGGACCGGGAGGCGAGAGGTGCTTCGGCCGCCAGCGGCACCCCGCTGGAAAGCGACGAAGAGAGCAATGACAATGACAATGACCTCGAAAACGAGAACTGCATGCACACTAACTGACGGCCGCGCCGCGAGGGACTGCCCGCCGCGGCGCCCACGCGATGCCCGCGCCCGCGCCACAGGAGCCGCGCTGGGGAGTGGCCGGCCGGATGTGCGTCCTCCCCAGAGTCTAACTTGTGCAGTACTTGAAGTGAAACACAATGAAAACTTTAACAGAAATTGTCTCTTAATACATTTACAGTCTTGTATTTACAAGCTAAATATATATAGGAAATCACAAATAAATCCCTTTTAAGTTTGCTGCTGTTTTGATCAATTATGTTTTCTTTGATTTCTTGGATGTGAGCTGGCTGATGACATGTACCTTTGTGGATGTTGGTCATTTATGTGCTCTGACACCGCAAGAAAACTGCGGCCGGCGGCGTTTCTGGAGCGCCCGGGCGCCACGGCGGCGTCCCCAGCGAGATCCGCGGGCCTCTCCCAGAAACTGGACCGTGGCGCGAGAACCGGGCTGGAGACAGGCCGTCCCCTTGCGGTGCTGGACATCCAGGCCGTGCCCCCACCTGCTGCTGTGGAAGCAGGTTCTCCCCTTCACGCTGCGCCTCTTCCCCCCCCCCCCCCCCAGTTAAATGTAAGCTCTTTCCTGCCATGGGAATCTCTGTCTTGGACACTCAGATTCTTGTTAACTTGCTTTAAAATGCGTATCTTTGAGTCTGGTGGTCCAAATTTTGAATTTGGCTGTCTGTTCTCCTCTACCCCATTTTTTGGTAATTGGGCAACTTTTAGCGCTCCCAGTGGTGTGACAGAGGGCAGACTCGGTAGTGTTCTGTATCCATAGTAGTCATTGCATCAAGCTTAGGGGATTTTTTTTCATGTACTGGCCTTTAAATCACTGGTGGACAGTTGGCTTCAAGGTAGGTCTGTCACTGCCCTTGTGTGTTCCTGGTGGATTCACCGTAGCCTTACCGCTTTCTCCGAAGGGGACTCGCAAGGAAGCGCCTTGGCGTGCTCCCGGCGTCGAGCCGCGCGGCACAGCAGGCGTAGAAGCCGCGAATCTGATGTTAGGGCTCCACTTTCAGGATCCAGAAAGCCAAAAATACGTGTGAACGTTTGAAACCTTTTTCTTTTGCTGCTTTTTCCCTTGATCTGGTTGGGAGAATGTGCCGCCCGCCGGCGTCCGGTCCTGCGGCTGGGCAGGGTCCCGCTGCCGGGCGCCTCTGCACACGCCTGCCCGAGAGACCGCTGTGTCCCACTGTCACCCAAGCAGAGTATGATGTTCTTCACTTGAACTCATCGAATACAGTAGATTATAAATTGTGTATTGTAAATAAAAGTTCACTCTGTGAGTGCACATTTTGGTAAATTATTTATTTATGTTCTTAGCATTTAAAAGGAAAAAGGAAAAAACGCACTGGACCGGGATAAATAGGTATGTCGTCATGGCTTTATACCTTGGTAGTAAAGCTGGTTTCCATCCTGGTATTTTAAAAGCTGCTTGGGTTTTTTCTTTTTTCTTCTCTCTCTCTCTCTCTTTTTTTAATGTAAACTAACCTCCTGCATGACAGAGGTTAAAATTTTGTCTGCACTTGAGTTCACTTGAGTTTACATTTGAAATGTGCATGTTTATTTATACAGATTTCAATAAAGCTATTCAAGGCCTTACTTAGTCTTTGCTTTCTTGTGCTGCACTTGGTCACGGAAGTCCCCCTCTTCGAGGGAGTCGGCGCTAGACTTTTTGGTTGTCGGGAAGCTGCGAACAGGGGAGCCCGTCGGGAGTCGGGGCTTGTCTTGAGCTTGAGGCCTCTGACTTTAAATGGTCGTGGAGGAGCGTCGCTCTCCGCCGGGGGCAGGGCACTAGCCCACTCACCCACCAGCGCCAAGGCCAAGGGCAGCCCTAAGGGGGGGGTGGGGCCCCTTTGCCCACTGACCAGTCTCCTCTAACATGATTCGCCAGTGTGTTTAGGTAGGAAAAAACGAAGCTGACAAAGTCCAGTGACATTTTCAGCCGAGAAATAGATTGTGAAAACCGGGCAGCAGGCGCCTCTGTACTCGCTCCGGGGGCAGCAGCGCCCAGTCCGGGGTCCTCTGGCCCTCACGCACTCGGAGCTGACCCCTCTGGCCATAGGAGAGGCGGGGCCGCGCGGGGCGCGCCCGAGACGCCGGGCCCAGTTCCGGTCGGCGCGGGGAAACCCCGGAAG
>NW_004567135.1:601668-603434 GCF_000260355.1 Condylura cristata | reverse complement strand
AGCAGGTCGGGGCTTGGACTCAGCGGACGGGAGCTGAGCCCTGGGCGAGGGCGCTGGTGGGAGGCACCCGGGGCGACGGGGCTGAGGGGCGCAGCGAGGCCTCAGGCGTCTCCGGGAAGCGCCTCCAGGTGACCGCGGGGCAGCGACCCCGCCGGCCCTTCCCTCCCAGTTCACCGCGGGTCACTGCGTGCGCGCTCCCGGTAAGTTGGCAGCGCGCTTGGCGGTTGCCCTGTCCAGCTGGGCCCGTGCAGACCCCAAATAAGTCTTTGAAACAGAAAATGAGGGGGGCCGCCCAAGAGGGAGGGGTGGGGGGACAGCACGCGGGCAGGAGCCCCAGCGACAGTGGGGCGCAGGACAGGCGGGTCCCCTGAGACCGCTGCGGAGGGGCAGCGGGAGGCAGCAGGCTTGGCACTGGGGCGCTGGGCCGGGCCGCCAGGGCACCTGCAGTTGCTGAGACTTCACTGGCGACAGCGCCGCCCGGCCGGCCGGCCGCACCTTCGCGTGGCTGCGCCTCGCCTCCCGCGGAGCTGCGAGCCAGACGCCTGGAGAAGTCTCTAACCTGATATTTCAGAGAAGAAAAGGAAAATGAACATCGTGTTTGAAATCAAATACTGGAAAGTTCCATCCCTTTTTTACAATAAGGTTTTCGTTGTCCTTTGAATAACTGAGCTGCAGGTTTCTGAAACAGCTTGAACCACTGGCGGCGTCGGCAGCGCGCAGGATGCGTTTGGCGGGGAGCAGCGAGCGCTGGCATCCTCCCGCCTTGTGGAGTGGGGTCGGGTTGGTTCAGTTGCAGAACTGTTGTTTCGTTCGGCTGTTCTGAAACTGTGTGTGGTAGTTGTCCTTAAAGCACAGCGTGCTGGGAGTCATTTCAATTGTGTTTTTTCATTTATTTAACGCATATTTATAGCAGCAAAGAATTTTCAAACAACAAAACTTGCAATGAAAACCGTTGAATGTTTTCGGTTTTTTATAGATTCTAAAATAGAGTGAAGACAAAATGGACGAGGGGAAAACTCAAATGCCGGCCAAGCCTCACCCGCACTAGCAGGGGGTGACGAAGTTCTGGACGGATAAGGTCGAAAACAGCCCACAGTCATTTTTGGCTAACCGAGGCGCCGGGGCCAGCATGGCCGGGGTGTGGCCCGGTGGGGCCCGGGGAGCAGAGACCTGGCCGGGCGTGAGCGGACAGGCGCGGGGCGTTTCCGCAGTGACCCCTGGTTATTCTGGGGCGCGCGCGAGCAGCCAGGAGAACTTACGCGCTGACGTGATTCTGGACCTGCGCTCTCCAAGAGCAGAAGAGGACAGCGTGCGTTTTGGTACTTTTTCCTAGAAATGTCTGAAACGTGACTACACGAAGTCGCTCGAAGTACCTCGGGAAGTGGCCCTGTGGACGTGCCGACTTCCGCGCTGAGCGCTCCGGGGATGCTTCCGCGCCCGTGATCTCCCGCGCAGCCCTGCGGCCGGGCGGTCAGAGCGGGGCGTCCCGGCGGGCCGCGCTGTGGCCAGACAGCTGCGCTTGCTCTGACCCGAGGCTCTTGCTAGCCGGACTGCAGCCTACACCGTGACGGGAAACGGGAAACGTGGAGACGTGGCCACATCGCGGGCCCCGCGGGTGGTTTTACTCAGCAAGACACTTCTCGGCCGCCGGCCGCGTGGACGCCTCCCGACCGTCGCGATCCTTAGCGTGCGGCAGCCCAGGCGGTTCTCTCGCACTTTGCTCTGAAGCCTCAGCCCCGGGCGGCGGCGGCTGGCCAGGGCCTCGC
>NW_004567135.1:597378-599832 GCF_000260355.1 Condylura cristata | reverse complement strand
GTGCTGCGCTCGCCTGCCGAAAGGGACGGGCAGTGGGACGGGCAGTGGAGAGGAGAAGCTGCCCAAGGGGCTGCCCAGACAGGCAGGAAGGGCACATGGGGCGGGGCGGGGGCCGCTCTGGCCCGTGCCCCCCCTACCCCGTGGCCCCCCCCCGTGGGGCCGGCCCCATCAGCGCTGTCTCCAAACTGGCCGCTGACCATGCGATGGCATCTGACCCTCTGCCGACACCAGGGAGGGCCTGTAGTCGGGCACAGCCTGGCCCCTTCCCTGGTCAAAGCCGCGAGCCCAGGAGCAGAAGGCATTCACCGGGTGACCAGCTCCAGCTCTCACAGCGCCGTTATTTCCCACATCTGTGCGGCGCTTGACTGGCAGAGTGAGGGGGCCCCAGGCAGTCCTGGGAAACCTCTTCGTGGGGCCCCTGCTGTCCCATGTCGCCAGGGCAAAACTGGGGTGCAGCCTGAAAGCAGTTGCTCTGAAAAGCAGTTACTGCATAGACACAGAAAATAAAGTGCTACAGAAAAAGAATTGTAGAGTGTAACCACAAGAAACTTACAAGCAATTTATTCTTCCATGTAGGAACCGCTTTTGAAATCGGAAATGATAGGTTCTCTACCCACAATTTGCCTTTTTGTAATAATCTTTTGAAATCACTTGTGTTAACGTGTTATTTAGACCAATCAGCAAGTTATAATTCCTACTCTGGAAATTAAGGCTTAAGCGACTCTTTGAGAATGTGTTTTCAGAACTGCATAGGCAGTATGAACCACGGAGCATTAAAGAATCATTTCAAGACTAGGTACAATTCTTTGAAAAATAAAACTATAAACATTCACACGGAGAGAGTCAGTGATGACAAAGGAAGAGATAACCCAATAAGATGAAACTAAAGATAATATTAAATTCACTACAGCGATGGATTCTGAGATGAACTTTTTAAATATTCAAATAAAAACATTAAATTAAAAATGCTTGAAATACAATTACCGATAAGAAGTGGCCGAGAAGGTATTTACTGGGCCCTCCCTGGGGACACAGGGGTAAAGCACAGCCATGGCGCTGTCTGCAGCCCCCCCGGGGGGCCCCGGGCGCCCCTGTCGCCCCGCTGCCCTCAGCAGTGGGTCTCAGTGGATCCGCCTGGGCCTGGCTGGCTTCCCGCTGGCCTCGCCCGCCTGCAGTTTCTTCACTTAGAGGAGTGGAAACAAGGCTAGGGCCGTTGAGAAATGTGGGAAGGCGTCCAGGCTGTACCTAACAATCCTGCCATTCAGGTTGAGGGCTTCTGACTTCAGAGCCCGCGACGTGACCGCCCGCTGCTGCTGTGACGTCGCCGTAGACGCCTGCAGCACCCCCAAGGCGCAGCCTAGGCCGACTCTGTGCTCTCCTGGGGTCTGGACAACAGTAACAGTTTGGCTATTTGGTTTTTACTTCCAGAGGAAAACTGACTCTTACAGAATGTTAACTCTGAATTTAGCTGCCTTCTGACCCTGGAGAATCACAGTTGTTTTTTGTTTCTGGTGACCTGCGTGATTTTGACATAAAGCCATGCATTGCTTCTGGGACAATAAAAAACTAGACATAGGTCACTGCTGCAGTTAAGAAAAATTGGACTTTTCAGGGCCCTCCCGGGAGGTGCAAGAAGATAAAGCACAGCACTGTGAAGCTGTCCGCAGCCACCGAGGCCTGAGTCCACCCGGGCCAGAGAGGGACCCCCCCCAGGGCGCGCTGCCCCTCAGCAGTGGACTTTGTCCATCTGCCTGTTCTGCCCCCGACTCTGTCTCTGGGGAGCCCTCTCACCCCCCTGCCTCTAGCCTGCACCCCAGCTCTTGTGTGCCTACATAAATATATCTTTAAAAAAGAAAAGAGAGATTGACCTTTCAAATCGTAATTAAGTACATTTCTGATTCATGAATTCCAGTTGCATTCCTCATAACAAGCGAAAGAGATGGAAATACTCCGATAATGCAAACCAAATTTTGAAGAAAATCTGCGACAGGGCAAAGGCACTGGTGACCCTGGACTCATGAACCCCAGAAAAAAAGTTTAAAAGCTCCCCGAGAGCCCAAGAAGGCGTCTGCCACCCACCCACCCCTCCGAAGCTGTTCCCCTCAAAGTTCTCTCACTCCGCTAAGCTTGCGCCCAGCAGTGATGCCCACAGTCCCGCAGAAGTCGGACCGCCCAGGGGCCCACACCGCCTTCCCCACCTCCTCGTTTTTACTTCTCGGCGGAAAGATTCGAGGGATTGGGGTGCATTTAAAGAGCTATTTACTATGCATCTAAGAGCTGGGGCGCAGGCCAGAGGCCCGGGGGTCAGGGGGGTCCCCGGAGACACAGCGGGGACGGGGTCTGCTGTCCCCTCCCCGGCCGGGGTCGCACTGGCGCTGCAGCGGCTGAGGCAAGCCCTGCGCCCAGGGGATCCGGGGACCCCATTCCCTACACAGTACCCCCAGACTTTATTGC
>NW_004567135.1:564412-595688 GCF_000260355.1 Condylura cristata | reverse complement strand
GCGCCGACCCCGCTTCCGCGTGTCCCGGTCCGCCGAGCGCGACGCCGAGCTGCTTTAGGGACCGGAGCTGGGCCGGGCCGCGAACGCCGGCCCCGTTTCTGCTTCGCAGGGTGACCGGGCGCCCCGCGCTCGGACCCACGCGAGCTGTGCTCGCCCCCGTTTTCGGCGCGAGGCCGAACGCACACGGGCTCCTGACCGCGCTCCGCGCCGCCGCCCTGTCTGACCCGAGACCTGCAGGAACGGCTGCGCGACCAGTGACCAGTGGGGCCGCGCCCGGTCGCGTGAGGCGCTTCTCCGCGTGGCTGTCTCCGGCCCGCTCTGCGGGAGTCTCAGCCAGGGCCGCGTCTGGGGCTCTTAGCACCCCGATGTCGCAGTTGAGTCGTGACCGTGACTGTTTGCCAGGGGGAAACAAGCGGCCGGGTAAGGATGCTTTCCGGGGGAAACTTGACTTCAGGCAGTTTGCCTCGGCCGCCTTCTGACTCTCCATTGCGGTGCGCGCTTTGGCCCCCTCTGCGAAACCCGGCAGATGTCCGCCTCAATCTTCTGGAGTGCCAGGGGGACCCCAAGCAGAGCTAATGACAAGCTTTTCCCTCTTCAGTCCAGTCTGCTCTCAACAATTTTCCAGCCCCTTCGCCACCACTCCTCCTGAAAAATACTCACTCGGGACCGTTTGTCAGTCCGCTCGCGAACTTGTTCGTCTCGGACTGTGCTGTGCTTCGGGTGGAACGTCGCGTGTCCCGGTACTTTTCAAACAGCGTGCACTGAGGTCGGGCGTTTGTGTTCCATCTTTAAATTTTCATTGATGTCTACTTTTTTAGATGGGATAGTTAGCAATGAGTTTTTTCAAGTTCATAGTAAACTGTATTTTAAAAAATTTCAAATCTGCTGGGAAATCAGAAGTGAAGAATAGTGCTTGGTTTACCAATACTATCTTTGGCTTTTCTGCACAGGTTCCCGGCCTTTTGGCCTTTATTTATGATCTGGTCTCAGCATATGAAATTGTTTTTAAGGTGGTTATTTCATTTTTTGATTTTATAATTTAGATGGTGATTAAATAATAGCTCCAATAATTCCATTTTTCCTGCTTATTTTTCTTAGGCCTCCTACCGTGAGTCATGCTTTCACAATGACTTTTTAATAAAGGTGTACTAGCTGACTTGTTCTGGAATGCGTATGAGAACTTTTTCATCTTAAAGATAACCGTGAAGCCTTGTACAGTCGCTTCTGTGTTTGCTATTCAGTGGCTTTTCGAGGCAGTAACCTCCGAAGCTGAATGTCTGCATGTTTAATGAAAAAAAAACTTGGTCATTTTTTACTTGCAGATAGATGAGTGTGATCCATCTCGTCCTGGAAGTGCAGTCAGAGGACTGACAGTTCTGGAGCTGAGTGTGAGCGCAGGAGTGGAAGCCCGCTAACAGAAAGGGGCGCGCGGCCTGCAGAGGAGACAGCGTGTGTTTATGTCCCATGCAGGCGAGGTTCACGGTGAGGGTGGCTGGAGGCAAGACAGCTTTCTGAGAAAAGGAGTAACTTGATTACATTTATGTCTAATGATACGACCTTGGTAGTGCTGGGGAGAGTTAGGGGATTGGAGTTTAGGCAAAGAGAACACGTTTAAAGAGCTGTAACTGCCCACATTGAGGTGGCAGCAGAGGTAGAGGGAGGCTGTTCTGTCTTGTGGGAGACAGGGCTGGAAGCGAAATAAGGACAGGTGTGGCAGGTGGAGTTTCCAGAACGGGGCGACAGTGACACCTCCCGTGTCTGTCATGAGAAGCTGGGTGGACACGAAGGGAAGGCGCGCAGGAGAGAGCTTTGTCTTGGGCAAACTGAGTGGCTATGAATAGGGCAAGGTTGGGAGGTAGGTGTGACATGCAAATGGAACTGACCAGTAGGTGTCTGGGAAGGATGTGCAGCCCTTGAGAGCGAGGCTTGGGGCTTCTGCTGGCCGAGCCGGGCGTGTCAGCTCATCTGACCCGGAGGCACATGAGATCGACCAGGAATAATGTCAAGGAAGCCCGGCTGGACTGAAGGTGGAGCTGCTCCTGAAAGCTCCCACAGCCTTGGCTTACAGCTGTGGCTGTGACTCAGAGGTGTCCCGTCACACCCCTGTAGGTGTTGCCAAGCCACACCCACCAGGGGTAAAGCAGCTGACAGACGCTCATGAACGCCTGGATGGCTGGCAGGGAAGCTGGCCTTTCAGAGGCACAGGTGTGGCCACCGGCCTGAGAAGTGGCTCCCTGCCGGGCTCCAGGGCTGACCTTGGGGGGAGGCCAGTATGGCTTCGGCACTGTTCTGGTGAGCCAGGAGACTGGCGGCTGCGGGGAGACAGAGGCAGGCGGAAGAAGTGGGGCATAGGAAGCCTGGGGGCCGGCTCCTCTGGGCACCTTGAGGACAGACGGCCGAGAACACTGAGCGGCCCTGGCGGCAGTCGTGCTAGCGGACCGAGCTGGCGGTCATTTTTCTGCACACAGGGCTGGGGCGCAGGCCAGAAGTGCGGGGTGAGAGGACCCCAGAGGCAGAGCGCGAGCAGAACACGCGGGCCCACTGAAACCCACTGCTGAGGGGGCAGCGGGGAGACGGGGGTCACCCCTGGCTGGGGAGTGCGCTCTGGTGAAGCGGCTGCAGCTGGCTTCGTAGTGCTGTGACCTGCTGCGCCGCCAGGGAGGCCCTGAGCTGGCCACTCAGATTGGATTCCTGAAGAAGGCAGCCCGAGCTGGACGGAACCTCGCTGGTCGCTCATGGAGTGAAGTAGCAGCTGCCCTGTGCCCTGTGCTAGCTGCTGGACAACAGCTGCAGCCCCCGTCCAGCTCGCAGGCTGACGCGTTTCGCCTTCTGCTCCTGCAGGCTTTCTGTCCTAGCGGTCAGTCTTGCATCTTGTTTATCTCGCCGCAGAGCAAGGCATCCTTTCACAGATGAGGTGCCTGAAGTACTTGTGGGGGCTGGCCTTTGAGACCAGAGGGGGGTCACCTCTGCATGTGCGTGCTGCGCCCTCACGTGGCCTCGCCAGGCCGAACAACTCTGTCTTCCGTGCCCTCTGCATCCACAGGTTTCCCTGTTTCCAGGTCTGCTGGTGGCCCGAAGTAGGAGCTAGACTCTAGGTCCTTCACTTTTACCTGTCACCTGAATCACACGCCTTCAGTCTCATACCTCCCTGGTTTCTCAGGATGCCTTATTCTCTCAAAATTGTGACTGACGTGGCTCCTCATTTCTTTCATGCTGTGTCTTGTGAATACTTAATTTGGACCTTTGGTAAATTTGTTCCAATTTTGAGGTTCTGCTTTCATAGCTATGAAAAATGCATGGTTTTCTTTTTTAATTAGTTAATAATTAATTTTAAAGATTGATTTATGCACACAAGATTTAGGGTATGGGCCAGAAGTGAAGGGGTGAGAGCACTCCCCAGAGACAGTGGGGAGCAGATCAGGCGGGTCCCCTGAGACCCACTGCTGAGGGGGCCAGGGGACAGGCGGGGTCTGCTGCGCCCTGGGGTCCCTCCCTGGCCAGGACTGGCCTCGTGCTGCGGTGGCTGAGGACTGCTTTGCAGGGCTGAGACCCCCCTCGCCCAGCGAGGCCCTGTGCTGATGTTTTCGGACAGTGGAAGTAGCCTCCAGACGCGGGTGCCGGAGCTGGCTCCGACCTGCGCCGGCCTCTCTACTCAGCGCCGGTGGAATCTAGAAGTCGCCGCCACTGTCTGAAGCCTCCACGCTCAGAATCGCCGCTGGTGTGTCTTCCTGGGGAAGGGCACACCGCCGGGCTGTGTGGGGAAGGGCTTTGCACTTTGAGTTCCTAAGAGTGGAAGATGGGCCCAGTCATGCACCGAAACTCATTGAACGGAACTCTCCAAACTTGCAAAGGCTGCCCACGTGCGTGAGGCCAGCACGTTGACCACAGCCCTGTGTCGCGCTCCTGCAGTGTGTCGCTTGGTGCTCAGGCCAGGGCCCTTAGGACAGGGCGTCTTCGTTTCTACTTAAGCCTGCCGCCCTTCCCCTCAGCGAGTAGCAGGCGATAAAACAAGGGAGCCGCTAGCGGCCAAATCTGTAGGACTTGGGGACCGAGCAAGAGTATCTGTGCGGTAGTTCCGGAGATTCGGGGGTGGTGTCAGTGTGAAGTCGGCAGCTGCTTCGCAGCAGTAACGTCTGCGTTTCTGTGATGTGAGTCACTTGCTGGTCACATCCCGGCCCGTCACGGTAGTGTGACCAGATGTGACTCATGCGCACAGCGCGCGCTGCTCTGTACTTTCGAGTTGCAGTTAGAGGGTAAAGGGAAAGGCGCTTAATTTTAATAACACGGTTTGGTCAAAGTATTGCTTCGACATGTAATCGATACAGGGATTTCAAGGATAGTCAGCATTTTTTTCACATGAAGTTCAAAATTTAGCACTTGTATGTGGAACATAACTCACTGCAGACTAGTCACGTAGGAAGCGCTGGTCGGGAACGGCTGTGTGACGGGAGGGCCCGCGCCCGCACACAGCGCCCGTGCCGCCCGTGTGTGTGAAGAAGTGTGTCGGGTGGGGGACACTTGGCCCGTGGGGCTGGGCCGCCCGCCTGCGCCACTCGAGCACGGCGGGTGCGTCACCCACTGGCGCTCATAGCCCGCTGTGCTGTGTCTTGTTTTGAAAATAAAAAAAGTAGTGACTTGTGAGCTTGAGAGTTTCTCTCCCGGATGTGATTTCTTTCTCTTAGACAACCCTGATGATCCTAACGTTTTCCACTCTATTTTTATTACAGGCTGCTGAATCAGGAATAATAAAAGTTAAAACAATAGCCGCACGAAACACTGAGATTTTAGCAGGTAAGTTTTCGTCTGAAAAGTTTAAAAATTAGTGGCCATTGACCAGTTGTGAAAGCAGAGTCTTCACAAACAAAAAGGAGAAAACCAGCAGTTCTCTGTCGCTCTTCTTGTTCGTGCCCCAACATGCTGTTCGTAGTGATGAAGACCATGTGTGTTTCCTAAGTTATGAGCTAATTGGGTTTCCCAGAGGTGAATGTCATAAAATGCTCTGAAATCAGAAAACTTAAAAGGCCAGTTTGCACATCCTTGCGCTCGCTTCTGCCACTTTCAGTTACGTGAGCCCCGCCTCGCGCGAAAGGTGTCCTGTTGCTCTGGACGCCTTCCACGGTCTGTGCTGGCTTTGATATCAGAGTAGAACACCGCTGTGTGCACACTTAGTAGCTCTGTGACTGCTGAGTCCTGGGGCTCAGATGGTGCTGGAGAAAGAACGGACGTGGGAGAGGCCACAGTGTTTTCTTACATGTTCTGGATTGAACCTGGTTTTCAAGGCGCTATTTTCAAATGTTTTTCTCGCATATTCAGCTTCACTCTCCCTTTCTGTGGTGCCTTAATGAAGAAAATGGCAAGAAAGGAAACTGTCATTTCCTGGGCATCTTAGACGCGAGGCGAGGCCCTTGTGCCAGTGTATTTTATGTGTAACAGCCTTGTGGGGAAATGTTCTTACTTACAGTAGAGCAGCTTGAGCTCCACGGAGGTAAGCTGCTTGCTCAGAGTCACATGCCGAGTGGTGAACCCAGACTCAGGTCCAGGCCTTCCCAGAGCCCTGCTTGCTCTGCGGGCGCTCGCAGCGCCGGCGCCGGGCGTCCTCAGTCTGCCTTCGCAGCTCCGGACGCTCTGGACTCCGGCGGCCGCGGGAGAAAAACAGCCCTGCTGAGCTGCTTTACATTAAGTGCAAACCACAAAGCGCTTTTGCAACACTCCTCTCTTTACACTTCTTAAAAAGGGATACTGAAAGCTTCCTAACTGGTAACATTTCAAAGACTGTTACAGATGAGCACTTTGGGGGCAGTGAGAGTGATAAGTGAGAGTTGATGCCACTCTGGCGGCTGCTTTGCTGGAAACCTGCCCCTAGGGTTAGTTCTGTCAGATTTCATTTGTACCTCACACCTGCTCCCTGATTTTAAACATGCTGTCAAAATACGCACAGCTTCAAAACATGGCCCATGGGCTAGTGCCCTGCGTGCATGCTGACGGGTGTGCGAGGCGCCGGGCAGTGCAGGTGTGGTTTGGGTTGGGAGGGGCAGGCAGGCTTGGGAGATGCCTCTGGGTAGATTAGTTACGGGAGGAAATCACTGCTTTGAACAGACGGTGATCTGATATTTTAGAACTGGCGATATCATAGACCAATCAGAGTAGAAGATCATTGCGAATTTTTGCTGCTGTCATTGCTGATAGCATGGTAAGTCCTTAATTCTCCAGTAAAGGAAGTTTTCATTATATATATATGAACAGAAGATTTTTTATATATATATTAGTTCATTTTTTTTTTTTTAGATTTATTCATATAGAACTGGGGTACAGGCTAGAGATGCGAGGGTGAGAGGATTCACCAGAGACAGAGTGGGGAGCAGAACAGGCAGATCGACCAAGTACACTGCTGAGGGAGCAGCGGGCGGGTCAGGAGAGGTCTGCCACGCTATGTGGTCTCCTCCGGGCTCCGGGGCAGGCGGGAATCGAACCCATGCGGAAGTGGCTTTAGCTTCTCAGTGCTGTGCTGTAACCCGCTGCGCCACCAGGGAGGGCCTATATTAGTTCATTTTTAAATATTTTTGTGCATTTTTCCATCTCAGTTGCAATCCCCTTGGGTTTCCCATCACCAAATCACCCATGTGCCATCACCATAGTCCAGTTCAACAGAAGATTTTTAAAAAAGAGTTTAGAGCATCATTTGTCTAATGCAAAGGTCCATTCCAAGAAAAATGTGCAATTAATCTTACAAACAAGTAAAAACATCTTGTCCAACTTAGTGTGAGTTTTATCTATGGGTGAGATGTTAATTTCATTGTTAATCATTTACCTTTATTCAGATCAAGCTAGACCAACTTTTATGCATATACAATTAATAGTTTTAATAGTCCCAGAGTCCTGTACTTGAAGAGGTATATTAGCATTTAGACTTTGTTTCTGCATTTTTTCTACCAAGTATTTGTAGCAATTGATACCCAAAATGTATAGATTTATAGACCTCTGCTGTCTTGATAATCAGTGGCTTGTAGGAACAAGGAAAAGGTTTAAAAACCAATCAAAATATAGTTTCTAAACTACTTAAGAATACAGTTACTTACAAAAAGAAAAAACTTAGTTCACTTTTCTTTCCTGAGTAGTTACTTTCTGGTGCTGGAGATTATAGTCCACTGCTTTCGTGTAATCGATTTGGAAGTCTCAAATGAGATAGGATGTCGACGTGATTACTGAATCCCAGGTATCTCTGAACATCCAAAACACCTAGAGGGTGGCTGTGAAAACCAGCGCCTTAATTAGTATCAACTGCTCTCCTTATGGACGCACAGCACAGAATTGTAGGCAACTTGAGCTTTCCTGTATGTAATTTCCAAGAGAACGGTCTCCACACTGCAGATCGGCCCCTGCTTTGCCCTCGCTGGCAGGCTCCTGCTTTCGTGCTTCTCTGCTCTGTCCACCGCGCACGAGTGCGGGCGTCGGCGGTGCCGCGCCACATGCCGTCACTTTGAGCGAGTGAGAGGTCGCGACGCTAAGTTTTCATGGGTAAGGCCAGGTGCCTTAACCTTCTATTTGACAATCATACGTTGTAGGTTGCTTTCATTATCCCAGCTTCAAATAGACAGGGCATTGATAAGGTTTGTATCTTTTTTATTATAAAAGTTTGTTTTTACATTGTTTGTGCCTTTTTCCATCTCAGCTGCAATCCCCATGGACTTCCCATCCCCAGTTCACCCTAAAATTGTATCTTTAACGCCTGTTCGAAACTGTAAGCTACATTTACCCGTGGCTGCTTTCAGCTGCTGTCAGTACTACCTGGGGCATTTACTGTGTGTGACTTGTCGCTTTCTTACACAGTGCTCCCACCTTTTTCCTATCAGCATGGTCCTGTAACTTAAAGATCTCTTAAGTAGCAATGAGAAAACACCTTGTATTTTCTTCTGACATTAAAAGGTAGTTTGTCTGCTGATTTTATTTAATATTCTTTATCTACACACACACTAGAGATATTTTACTAACATCTGCAGAGCGTATCATGCACCATTCTTAGTAAGGAAATACACAGGCTTAAAGCAGGAGGAAGCGAGACAAAGAAGGGTGATGTCACGCACCTGCAGTCTCTGAAGTAGAAGAAAGGGCCTCGAAAAAGTGTGTTTGTGCCGTTCATCCTCTTCGCCTGACCTGCCGCGCCCCTGGCTCTTGAACTGTTTTGCTGGACGTTTTCCTGTCCCATGACAGACTCCCTGGGGCAGGCGCCACTCTGGATCTCTCTCCCCGGGGTGCTGGTTTTAGCACGTTCAAGGGTGCTCAGGACATGTAGGTCCGCCGGCAAGCAGCGCCTGCCTCGCCTCTGCTGTTATTCTGTTCTCTTTGGTTTTGTTGTGACGTGCTGGCACACGCGTTTCAGTGTGTGTCCGCCAGCCGCAGGCCACGAAGGAGATGGCCCTGTGAGAGGACCCTGACCCCGGGCAGTGTGATGATGCCAAGGAGGAGACGCAGCAGGCTGGTCGGGAGGCGAACGCGAGCCCCTGCCTCCCCGGGGCCTGGAGCGGAGCCCTGCAGCCTGGCAAGGGTTGGGTGGCAGGTGAATTCGGTGTGTGGGGGGGTAAAGGAGACCACGAAACACGTCCAGGAGGTGCAAACTCGCCCGGTCTAGTTCCGGCTTCTCTTCAGGAAGCCGTCGTCTGGCTCCCGGAGCAGGTGACGGCAGGAGTTTGCAGGGGAAGTCACGTGTTGCGTGTTTCGATAGGAATCTCCGCAGGGTCCCGTGGCGCCCGCCCGCGGTCTCTGCCGCCGAGCCATCCCGAAATTGCGCGAGTCCGCGCGGCCAGCGCTGTGCGCACCTGGGCAGAAGGGTGGAGACGAGGTGGCGGGGGCCCTGCAGCCCGCAGGCGGCTTCGCGCGGCCTCCCTGCCCTGCGTCCTTGCTACGGACAGCCGCTGCCGCCTCAGGCACTTGGTGATGTTTAGAAATTGTTATGTGACGTTCTAGCAAATGATTGCAGCTTAGTTCACCATAGGCATGTTTCGGTGCTTAGAATTACTACCTGAAGATGTATTTCTACAATTAAAATCGTTAAAGGACGTGAACATATTCTTGGAATTTGCTCCACACTGTTTACACATGGACCACGTGTATCTTCGTAACATCCTGCCAGGGTTGTTATTTTTTAAAGTTTCTTATTGATAATTGAGCAGGAAAATGATCCTTATTTTAATTGATGTTTCTCTTTAATGTTGGACATCTTTTGTCATCTCTGCTGTTTTAGCACTTCTTAAGTCAGTAATTTTATGCTGGTATACAGAGGAATTTTGCAGAATATGATGTAAGAAATTGTAGTATGTATTTACCTCACTATAAAGAGAGCTTTGGGAGAAAGTGGGTGGGGATTTAATGATAAAATTCATGTTGATACTGGTTTTTCACTTTTTTTTTTAAGATGTATTTGTGCATACAGAACTGGGGTACAGGACAGAGATGCGGGGGTGGTGAGAGGATTCACCAGAGACAGAGCAGGGAGCAGAACAGGGTGACTGACGAAGTCCACTGCTGAGGGGAGCAGCGGGCGGGCCAGGAGAGGTCTGCCGCGCCCTGGGGTCACCTCCGGGGCAGGAGGGGATCGAACTCGTGCGGAAGCGGCTTTAGCTTCTCAGTGCTGTGCTGTAACCCGCTGCGCCACCAGGGAGGGCTGGCGGGCCTGGTTTTTCACTTTTAATGATGATCCTGGAGGACTTTTCATTTGGAAACATGCTAAGACTTAGACTTGTCTGTCTTTACTACAATTTTAACCTCAAAAAAATAATTGATGAAATATGTGAAAACACATATCAAGTATCCAGACATAATGTTCTCTTGACTTGGAGCTTCAGGCGATTCAGATGGATTCCCCTGGGATGACAGACCTATCTTACCCATTTCACTGCAGCCATTCAGGGAATCTGTATTGACTTAACTTTATTTTGTAAATGTAATTACATGTACTTCAGTGTGTGTATTTTCTAACCATTTACATTTTGTAGTTACTTTAATACTTCTAAAAGAATTGCTTGAAGGCGTTAAATTAAGATTTGGAATAAGAGCACGCACATCTGATAACTTTGAAGTCATGCTTCAGTAATAACAGAATAGTCTTTAATGTGTTTATTTCTTAGGGAAGAAATTAGGGTTATGTAAATTCAAGGCTTAATAAAATTCTAAGAGGTCTCTGTACTTAAATACAGTAGTATAGTTGGGGGTTCTGGAGTGTGAATTCTTAATCCCCTCCCCCTGCTGCCCCTGTGAGGCAGGCCAGAGCTGCTGCCCTTCGCATAGCTAAACACTAGCAGGAGGGGAGGGAGCCAGAGGACAGTGTCAAGACAGGCGTGGGGGCGGCTGCAGGGGTGGGTAGTCGGTGTCTTAACTCACTTGTTTGGATAAAGGATTGTCATTATAGGTTGCAATTATTTTAAAAACTTATCCTGTGTGTAAATTGGATTTACTCATTTGTTGTGCATGTGTTCTGACTAAAGCACTGAAGGAGAACAGCTCAGAAGTTGTGCAGCCTTTTCTCATGGGCTGTGGGACCAAGGAGCCGAAGATCACGCAGCTGTGCCTGGCCGCTATCCAGAGACTCATGTCACATGAAGTTGTGTCTGAGGTAACGCCAAGATTTTGTCTGGGCTGTGCACATAAGACTTGAACCTGGAGTTTTGACAAAGAGAATCAAACTGACTGAATGTAAAACATTTTCATCACCAGCACTGTGCTTAAAGGACATGACTTAATTTTAAAAGATTGCTAGTTGTCTTGTTACTAAGCACTCATAATAAATAAATAAAAACGGAGTAGTTTGTTACCTGTAGAGAAGCCACACAGTGCAGCAGTCTAGATGGTAACTTCCGGAGCCAGGCAGACTTGCAGCGTCATTGAAGACACTGTATATATTCTTACATTTTTTTTTTAAGGTGGGAGGGAAAAGCTATTTTCTGGATTATCTGAAGTGATACATTGTCTTCTATTAACCTAACTTTATGACGGCAGCATTTTCCTCACTGAAAGCGCGTCTTTCAGAGCGGTAGTGTTGCCTTAACTGTGTTCCGCCCTGTACTTCCTGGACGTGGTGACTTCTTCTGTCTAAGTGTTGGGTTTTATTGCGTTTATAGATGCATTGCTAATTTAAGCTAAACTTCTTTTTTGGTAATAATATAGATAAAATATAAGAAATAACAGTAGGCTCACAGTTAATTTGTACGTGCCGATATTCATTAATACCTAAATGAAATATTCGGGGTATTACCTTTTAAGGAAGTTTGGGTTTTTGGCTTCAGTCTCAAACTAGTGGAGAGTCATGACTTTGGATGTGTAGGTCTGGAAACACCAGTATGTTACTTTGATCAAGAAATGCTCGCCAAGCGACTCAGCTGTATGCTATTTTTCACTTAGGGACTAATCACCTGTGTTTTACTTGTTGCCAATAATTAAACTATTACTTTACAGACTGCAGCTGGAAACATAATCAACATGCTTTGGCAGCTAATGGAAAATAGCCTGGAAGAACTTAAGCTTCTTCAGACAGTCCTTGTCCTTCTGACCACCAGCACAGTCGCCCATGGCGAGGCGCTGTCCAAGGTAGGCGCCGTCGCCACGGCTCTCAGCGGCCGGGCCTCGCTGGAACCCGCTTGCTGGCCGAAAGAGCCAAGCCCAGGGCTGTTAGAGCCGAGCGTCGCCCTGCAGTGTGGCGCTGGGCGCTGCGTGCGTGTTTCAGTTACCCAGGGAGAGTGGTGTCCGGCGCGGGGCCTGAGCAGTCCCGTGGGTGGGTGCAGCGGGCACTCGTAGGCCGGACTAGGAAATGGGGCAGAGTAGCACCAGTCGGTAGGAGGAGGGCGGCGCGGGAGAACAGTGGGCTTCGGGCAGTGCTGCTCTCCACATCTTCTGCGCTTGATGTCACACGGATGCAGTACACCGCCATGTACTTCATTCAAATTGCTTCCCTGAGTAGCGGCAGCATTCTCCTGACATTTATGCCAGATGAGCCTGCTGTGTGATCGACTGTTCTCACTTCCTCCCCACTCACCCTCTGTGGAACGCACAACAGCCTTTGCTTATTTTGCTCATTTTAAAGTTTTTTGAAGTTGAAGTATTTTTAAAGATCGAAGTGTAGAGAAAATATGAAGGACAGTCTTTAATTAATGGCTTATTATTAAGGAATTTGCCATCTCAATAGATGTTATAATTTGCAGACTTTTAGCACGCTGACAGAGTAGCAAATTGTACTGTCGCATTGGCTGAGGGGAGACTCTCTCCAGAGCTGATCTGTTCTTTCTGGTTACTCATTTGCTGTTCTTATGTCCTGATGTTTTACTTACTTGCAATTATGTTTTACTAAGTTGCTCATTCTTTTAATCTCTCACCTGCTGTGTGAAATACTTTTTATGTAGTGTCAGGGCATGAGACATCACCCTTGCCCCCCTGGGTTCTTCTTGGGCTTGATGACTACCAGAGCAGCATTAAATGGGTTAGCGGAGGAGCGCTGAACTTAGTAGCGACTGTGAGGAGAATATGGCTGTAATTCTGCAGAGTGATGGAGTGGACCAGGAGTGTGGCCCTGTGCTTTGGGACGTGGGTCCTGAGGACGGTGGGGTCTCACGCTGCAGACTCACGGGGCACCTCACCCTCAGCAATAAGGGCGGAGTTGGAATTCCTAGGTGAGGTGGGCACATTCCCCGGTAACCATCCAGCTGCATGAGGCCTCCGCCCCCCAGACTATAATGTCCTACTTCATCAGGGTGGGGGCAGTGCTGGCTCGCTGATTAGGAAAAGAGCAGGAGAGTAGGGCAGGGGGCCTCTTCTCTGATGAGGGACAGGAAGATGAAAGACTTAGGCACAGACAGAAGCTTCTCAAGGGACTGACTATCCCTAGCTCCCGTCCTCTGCCTGCCAGGGCAGGGCATCGTGAGGGGCTCAGTCGAGAAGCTCCGGCTGTCTGCCGGGCACCTGCAGTGTTTTCATACATACCTGCTCGGTACAGTCCCTCTTGCTTCCTAGCTATCAAATGACTTCTCTGGTACAAATGCCTACAATTTTATAAGACATAAAGAAATAAGAACTGATTACAGGATTTATTTTAGTATGTTGGTTAATTTGCACACGTAATATTTTGAGATGAAAATTGAACTGTGTAAATGTACAGAATTGAGGCGCATAGAGACCTCCACATACAGAAATGTCTCAGGATATGCCAGGGAAGGCAGAGTGGGGGTAAGAGCATGTTCCTAGAATTCACAAAGCCAGTGTAGTTCACTGTTGAGACAAAGAGCCAGTAAAGGTGGACAGTTTCAACCAGGGCTTTACGAACGAGCTCGCGAAATGGCAGGTGACTGCATGGAGCGTGGCCCTGGGTGGTCAGCTACCAGGGCAGAGCAGGTGAAAGCCGGGAGGAGGAACTGTCGCATCCCCACTGGAATTGCCAAGACCGAAAAGTGAGGCCAGATCAAGTGTTGAAAACATGGAATACTTTTGAACTCATCCACACTGCTAGCAGCAATGTAAAATTATAAAACCATTTTGGGAAACAATGGTTTCTTACAAAAGTTTAACCTCTACTTAGCTTCTAGGTATGTAACTGACGTAAATGAAAACACTTCTGTGTGAATGTTCACAGTGGCTTGATTCACAGCTGCTAAAGACTGGCAAAAACTACATGTCCAGCTGCAGGTGATGGCTCAGTGTCCCTGGTGTGGTCATACCACAGAGCACCACAGGGGAAAGGCGGGGTCCCACCGCCATGCAGGTCGTAAGCCAGAGAAGCCAGGCGCAAAGGACCCCATTTGTGTGACATCGTAGGAAATGCCAGGCAGCCTGCAGTGCCAAGACAGTGGGTGCCAGGGCCCAGGGCAGAGGCAGAGACGGACTGCAGACTGCGTGAGGGGCTTCCGGGGAGAAGTGCTCTTGTGTTGTGCTGCTACTTCATGGCGAGTGTCAGACCCATCACACGGGTCCTTTGAAGGGATCCAGCTTAGCGCAGATAAATTACTCCTTAATAAAGTTGACTCTAAAGAAAAAAGGAGTAACTTGAAAGTACATAATTGTATTCTCTTTATAGTCTACAGAGTTTTATGTGGTATTTTCCAGATGATTTAGTGATTAATAAGCTTTGCGTATTTGCTGACTTGTTAGTGTTTCTGGGGAAATAAACTCACAATATTATATACATGTTAAAATAACTGAATTGTAAAAGATACATTTCATGTTACTCAATCTTCTATGACTGTATATTTACTCAGAGTTTAGTAATTACAAAACTAAGCATTTTGTAGTTTCATTGTATAAAAAGGGGCACATCTTTTCAATATCTGCAATCAAAACAGCCACATCTAAATGATTTAATTTTCAGATATATCAGACACTGAAGCATGTGCATGTTCTTCTCCCATCTCATACCTGGTGCAATTCTTTTCAGGCGATTGTGCTTTGTTTTCGACTGCATTTCACAAAAGATAATATCACGAATAATACGGCTGCTGCTACAGTTCGACAGGTTGTTACTGTTGTTTTTGAGAGAATGGTTGCTGAGGATGAGAGACACCGAGGTAAGTGGCGAAAGTTGCTCCCTTTCTATGGGAGTCCGTTCCCACAGCCACGGCTTTCCGCCTTTGCCTCGTGAACTTAGGCCACCTAACTCAGCAGAACACTTCCGGTTTCTCACATTTAACATTTTAGGCATTCTTAATCTGTTGGGCCTTTCCAATATTTCCACGAAGTCCGGATTATTTTTCTTCATTTTTCTATCCTTTAAGTACTATAGAGTTATAGAGTGTAAAACGGGCAGTTTCCAGGTTTGAATGTTCTTACGTATTCATGACCTTGGTATGGTAGAGTGGTAGCTTTGGCTGTGTGTTTGTAAAGACCAGGAGTTCACTGAACACTATGCACTAAACTCTCACGTTTGCTTGTTATGTAAAGGCACATTCAAAGATCATACCCATTTTGAAACCATAAAGTAAAGGGACTGGAGAATGGGAGACTGAGAAAATCAGACATATGAGCAACAATTACATTAATTCTACTTAATTGAGAGAGTGGAGAGTCGTTTTTTAATGACAGTTGTTTAAAAATACGATTTCCAGTATTTTTTTATTTTGAAGTATAGTCCTGAACTTAGGAAGTTTATAATTCTGTAAGTAAGTGTTTTAAATAAACCTGCTAAAGAGTAACATGATTTATTAAGGTCACTGTGAACTCCTAAATTCCATTTGCTTTGATTGTAGATACTGTAGAACAACCAGTTCTGATCCAAGGAAATAGTAACAGAAGATCCGTCAGCACTCTCAAACCCTGTGCTAAAGACGCGTATATGCTTTTTCAGGTATTTGAGTTGAGAAAGAGAATTCTCATGGAATACAGTTTTGTATGAGTTTTTTATTTTGGACATTTATGTCTGATTTAACTTTTTAATGTGTTGATTAAAAAATGGGTTAAAAGTGGTATTTCAAAAATGTTCTAAAACATTACAGATCACCTATAGCTAATTGACATGATCAGATGTTATATTTTACTTTACGAGAATAAAATAAACTGAACCCCAGAACCAGAAAATAGTTATATTAGGATTGCTTGACTATACAAAATAAATCCTTTGTCAAAGAAAATTTAAGCGAAAACTTCTAGCCTGCTTAACATAGCTTGTCGTACCAATGCCTGATTTCACGTGACTTGTCATCAGTAAGTCTTTAAAGTCAACTCACACTCATCTGCATTGTGAATTTTATTAATTTGAACTAAACGATTATTTTAAGTAATTTTTCTTCAAAGCAAAGTTAGATTAACTGTATATTCCATATGTTGTTGATAGTTACGATTCTTTACAAGTTAGTTAGATGGTGAATTGTGCAGTTCGTCAGAATTTAAATTTGCACTGTTTTTAAGGAGTGAAAACCACGACTCTATCAGAGCACTTTTCCAGCTTTATCAAGCCTAAGTCTTGAAAAGGGCACTTCGTGCCAGCTGCGTGTGTGCATCTGTGCGCGCTGCTGACTTGCCTTTTCAGGACCTCTGCCAGCTGGTCAACGCCGACGCGCCTTACTGGCTAGTGGGCATGACAGAGATGACGCGGACCTTCGGCCTGGAGTTGCTCGAGTCAGTCCTGAATGATTTTCCACAAGTCTTTTTACAAGTAAGCCGTTGGTGGCGTCTCGCCGCATTAACCTTTAGAGTGTCCGTAGATCGTTGTCAAGACAGCAGCATCTCTTTTTCCCAGTTGAAAGATGCAGAGAATTCTAATCACAACATCTTAACAGTTCCCTAGCATTTTGAAATGTTGATACTCGAAGGAATCTGAGAGACTGTCTGGTCTGTCACGTCCCGATCTGTGCCGAAGGAGGGTGTGGCACTGGGGCTGCCCCACACCACTTGACGGCTTGGAGGGACAGCTGCTGGCTGTGTGGTTTATGTGTGGTGTGGCGCTTTCCAAGAATGTCAGTGGGAAAAGAGATGGTAGGTGCTCAGTGAATTTAATGTGCTTTACCAGATGTGTTCGAACAAAGTTAAATGGGGAAAAAGTAAGAAGAAGAAATTTTGGTGGTAAGACACCGGAGTCCAAGCTGACTCTGCGTGTGGTTCTCCTCCCCCCACTTTAGTGGTTTATCTGTGAATTTCGGTCATATGTCTTCTTCTGGCCTCTGTATTTTTCATTGCTAATACCCTTCTAGAATTAAAATCCCCGGTATAAGCTGCACTTAGATCTAAAATTGTTAAATGCTTCTCTTCAATTTGGATTCTTTTTAAAACTTGTTAAAGTAAATATTTTGATCTTAGCTCTCAAGTGCGGTACTACAGAATTTTATGTAAACTAAAACAAGCTGTAAACTTAAATTATTCCTGATTACTAAGAAGTTGTACATAGTAATGAATTGTTTTAGAAGCTTTAAGCACACACCAAATTAATTCTGATTTTTTTTCTTTCTTTTCACATTTGCAAATAGCATCAGGAATTCAGTTTCCTCCTCAAAGAAAGGGTATGCCCACTTGTGATAAAGCTGTTTTCTCCGAATATCAAGTTCAGACAAGGTTCCACTACTTCATCTTCTCCAGCGCCAGTTGAAAAGCCGTATTTCCCTATCTGCATGCGCTTGCTGAGAGTAGTATCTGTTCTGATTAAGCAGTTCTATAGTCTTTTGGTAAGTACCAGTTCTCTTATGTGTTTATATACATAATTGCATTCAGTGTTTTTTTTTTAAAGATTATGCACACAGCACTGGGGTACAGGCCAGAGGTGCAGGGGCAGTGAGAGGATGCCCCAGAGACAGAGCGGGGAGCAGGACAGGCAGATCGACGAAGTCCACCGCTGAAGGGAGCAGCAGGCGGTCAGGAGGGGTCTGCCGCGCCCTGGGGTCACCCCCGGGGCAGGCGGGGATCGGACTCATGCAGAAGCGGCTTTGGCTTCTCAGTGCTGTGCTGTAACCCGCTGCGCCCCCAGAGAGGGCCATTTTTGTTAGGCTTATGCCTAGTTATTGAATTTTTTTTATGCATTTGGGATCACTTTCTTAATTTTTCCCTTTTCTAGCTCATTTTTAGTATATAGAAAGATAGCGGATTTGTGTGTGCTGAGCTTCGTCGGACTTGGGGCTGAGATTTTGTTCAGCATCTTGCATCTGTGTTCATCGGGGAGATGGGGCTGTAAACTTCCTTTCTGTGTTGCCCTTGTTTGGTTTCGGTGTTAGGGAAATGCTGGCCTCACTCAGGGTATCTGGAATTACGCCTTCTTTTTCGACTTTTTAGAAGACTTGGAGGAACATGGGCCTTAGCCCCTCTTCGAAGGTTTGTGAGCTCATCTGTTTCCGGGGGAGAATGTCGCATTCTGGTCCGGTTTCCTGGCTGGTGGTCGCTGCTTTGCTTCCTGCAGCGGGGAGAGCTCGGCACTGCCGCTCTGGCACTGCCAGCACGTGGACACGGCCGCTCGTGTCTTGGTGCCAGGGAAACCGTCTTGCCTGCAGACTCCCAGAAATGGCTCCAGGGGCCCCAAGGGTCCAAGGACTATTTTGGGGGGTACCACTGATTTATAGAATTAGGATTTCTCCCCAGTATCCAGCTTATGTCATTCTATCCAGTGTCTCAGTGGTGAAGATGACTAAGTCACTGAAGTGCCTGTTGCTGAATCCAGAGTGACCAGGAAGCTAGGAGGTCACAGTCACACAGCCAGTGTGGCATACTCTTTCCCGCTTCATCTTTGGCGCGAGCTGCTTTTCTGCCCTGCGGACCCCTTAGGCAGTGGCAGATCTCTCAGGAGGAAGGCGTCTGCAAGGGGCATGTGAGCGCCTAAGGCATTTACATTTCTCTTCTGTCTTTGGCTTCTTTTTTCTGGAATCCAGTGGGACTGAATTGACTTGTCCAACTAACTTTCTGCTTCTGCACAGACATTTCTCTAACCAAAGTTCTTACCTACTAGCATCTTTCGGTGGGTGACCCTAGTCACCCCTGAGAAGTGGACCCTGCATGACATGTTCTGCACTCTTGGTTCATTGTCTCAAGTGGAATAGCCATCACTGGGCCTCCCCGGCGGCCGAGGGCGAGTCTTGGCGCTGCCACCACTGTGGCCCAAGGTCAGCCCAGCCGGGGACTACCCACACCCGGCGCACAGGCCTCTCCCGCTCGCCTGCCGCGCCCGGGGCGGCGTTTCACTGAGGTCTGTGTCTGCTCCCCACTCTGCCGCTGGTGAGTTCTCTCATTCCTGCACTGCTGGGCCTACGCTCCTTTGTTGTACACACACACACACATACACACACACACACACACACGGCCCTCAAATAGTTACCTTTAACACCCGTGATCTCATGCACTATTGTGATTGGAATTTCTGCCAAGACGGCTTGATGCCTCTTGATCGCCGCTGTCTCGACTCGGTGCCGAAGGACTGTAGGATTCGGAGAGCGTCTCTTGGCCCGTCATGCTAGTGTCCAGGTACCTGTGTCATCAGCGTGAGCTTAGGCCGCAGGTGGCAGCCCTGGCCTGTGCCTGTGTTCCTGCGGCCACAGTCTTTGGGAGAAGCGTGACGGAGGGACAGTAGGGACCTCCACCAGCGCCCTCGGGAGCAGCTCATGTCCTTAGCGGCTTCCGGAACACGCAGCCCGCCCTGGGCAAGGAAGGGAGAGGGGAGCAAGGCTTCGGGCTCCTCACAGGGCTCTGAGATCTTAGCAGCTGCAGTAAGAGGTTTCTCTCATCTGTGACGTCGTCACTGTCGCTGGGAGCGGAGGTGCTTGTCCGCGCCCGCTCTGCGGTAATGATGCCTTTGGGGGGACCCCCGGCGCTTCCCTTTCTGGCCTCAGACCCAGCTGAGGCCTGCAGTCGCCCACGTTGACATCCTTTCGCTCTGAAGCGGGCGGTGCGCCTGGAACCAGCTGTACTAATGTCAGCTTCCGTAGAAACCGCTGATGCCGCCAGTCACTGGCGTGGTTCCGGAAGCCCCTTACCTAGAGGGAGGTCACTCTGTTCAGGAAAAGCATTTCTTTGGCATTTCATCATGTCCAGGGGACAATTTTACTCTTACATTTTTCTCACTTGGCTTCCTGGGGAGGAGGCATCACCCCGCGTGGGCCCGGGGCCGGCCCGGCCGATGGGCCTCTCCCCTGGCGCTCCCTGCTGGCCACCGCAGCGTGCTCAGGGCAGGGCAGGGCGGGTTGTCCTGGGACTGCTCCTGGCTGCTGCGAAGCCTCCTGGCAGCGCTGCTGCTTGGCTTGGGAAAGAAACAACTGTTAGGACGCGGCGAGGCCTCGCGTGTGTTCTGGCTTCAGGCCCCCTCGCTGCACGGCCGGGGACCACACAGCCTGGGAGCTCGCGGGAGCGCCTGTCGGTCGACTGGGCGCTGCGGGCTGGCGTGGGCGTGCCCTGAGCACTGCCGAGACAGCCTTCCCTGCGGGTGCCGGAGCCGGAGGGCGGAGAGGGCTGCGGGGCAGGGCCGGCCTGGCAGAGGCAGCCTGAAGTTGCCCTCCCAGAACCACGGGGCGCCCCGCGGGCCCCCCGACCTGCCCTTCCTGCAGCTGAAGGGCGCCGCGGGCTGCCGCGCTGCCTCCCAGGCCACTGACGTGCCGAGGAAACCGGGCGTTTTCACTGTGGCTTCTCCACACACTTGCTCTTCCCTTCTTTTTCTCCATTCCCCATTAAGAATTTTAATTTCCTGAATGTTAAAAGATTAAGTTACTGGCTTGTCCTTATTGGTTAGCACTAGTAAGAATGCAATTTACAGTCCTTATCTTTGGCTTCAAGAAATCTAAAATAATCTTACACTTTTTAGGTAACTGAATGTGAGATATTCCTGTCCCTCCTGGTGAAGTTCCTGGACGCAGACAAGCCACAGTGGCTGCGCGCTGTTGCGGTGGAGTCAATACACAGGCTGTGTGTGCAGCCGCAGCTGCTCAGGTGACGGCTCAGCGGCGGGCGCTGGCCCCGCACGCAGCACTGTCCCGGCAGAGGGAACGGTCTCGGGGGGAGGCAGGAGGACAGGTTTGCGGCTGTGGAAACAGTGCCAGGTGGGCAGAACGTGGTCAGCGGTTGCCGTGGTTGGGCTGCAGGGACTGGGCTTGTGGGTTCCTCCGGCCTGGTCAGCAGAGCCCCCGCAGCCACCCGCAGCGTCCTGAGGAAAGAGCTGGACTAGTTGCCTGCACAGGCGGCCTTCTCGGGAGGCCCCCGTGCAGGCGTCGGGGCTCCAGTGAAGGGCACCCTTGAGGCCTGCTCCTGGGGGAGCTACCGTGGACCTCTGCAGCCGGGCTGGTTGCTGTTAGGTGCTGACCTCCTCTGCCCACCCCTCCAGTTCCTGGAAGCCCCCGTAGTGGTCGTTCCTGCCCCACCCCAGGAGACATCCACCTCCTCTGAGCAACCCCGGTCCAGTTTACTGAGTCAGAGGTCAGTGTTCCAGCTCTGACCTCAGTCCCAGCCTTTGTCCTGAGCTGGGAGAGCCACTCAAGTATGAAGTTGGCTTTCTTTCCGTAGAGCAGACAGTTTCATTTCTGTATCCAGAGGGTAAGTCTGAGCACGCTTTAGGGTTACGAACAGAGAATGGCAGAAAATTAACCATGAGGGTTTGGGGAACATAGGTGCCCGTCCCGAGGGGTCAGCGGCACGGCTGTCGTGGAGGCCGAGTGCTGCGGCCGTGCCCAGTGGGCCATGGTGAGCGTGAGGGGCGCTGGGACTGGCCTGTGCGGCCCTCGTGGGGTTCGAGGTGCAGCCGCTGCTCCCGGTAACACGTGCGCCGACCCGCAGGTCCTTCTGCCAGTGCTACGACATGAAGCAGCACTCCACCAAGGTGCTGCGTGACATCGTGAACGCCCTCGGGTCCTTCATCCAGTCCCTGTTCCTCGTCCCTCCTGCTGGAAACCCCGTCACCGCAAACCAAGCGGGTACAGTCTTTCAGTTGGTTTTCCTGCTCTGCCCCGGTGTGTGACGCGCGCTGTTGGGAGAGAGCACTTCGTGGAGCTGTGTGACTAGAGGAACGTGAGGCGCCCGGTAGGCTGACAGTGGAGACCTGCGCTGCAGTCATGTCCCTCACGGCGCAGCTGTGTTTCTCCCCTTCCTCACAGGGGGCAAGCGTCTAGACGCTCATCTTCATTTTAGGAAAAGCTTCACCTGAGTCTGTCTTTGCTCCCCTTCAAGGCCTTGTAGACTTGCAGCAAACTAGGGGACTTGGTTTGCGTTTGCTGGGAAGTCCGTCTTGTTTCTTGCCTTGCTCGCCTTCCGCCTTGCCCTGTCTGAAGAGCGGTCTCTGTTTTTTATTCCCGCCTCTGATAAAAATGCCCCAATGCAAGGCAGATTATAGAGTTGTCATGTTTTACTTACAAGTGCTGTTTCTATAGAAAAAGAAATGATGTTCTAGGGAAACAGGGAGTGGTTCTGATAGCCACGGCAGGGTTTGTCCTGATTTGTTTGTGCACATGTGTTTCTGTAGCACAATTTTTAAAAACTAACCAGGTGTTTGGATTTTATTTTTTGTTCGTAATTCTGTAATTAAGTGGTTTTTGCTTTCTTCCTCTAACTAACAGGAAACAATAACTCAGGCGGACCCGTCTCGGCACCGGCTAGCTCAGGGATGCTGGGTATTGGTGGAGGCGTGACTTTGCTGCCGGCCTTTGAGTACAGAGGAACGTGGATACCCATTCTGACGGTAACAGTCCAAGGCAGCGCGAAGGCCACGTAGTAAGTAGTGGCCGCGTTGACTTGTGAGGCTGAGACTGGCGGGCTATTTCCTCCTGAAACGTTTTCCTCTGCTTTCTGTTTTAAAGTTTAGGCCTAGTGTTTTTAAATCATTTTAGAACCAATTTTCTTTTGCTGCACTTGAGAATTTTGTCTCGAGGCTGTTTCCTTTGTACTATTTCTGGTCTGCTAGTGGCATTGTAAGGCAGAGTAGGTTCTTTACCGCACAACTTCGGTTCTGAATATGTGTCTTGACTGCAGGCCCCTTGGTCTTAGATCTGCTGATACGAGTTACATAGAGTAAATTAATTTACCTTTTTAAAAAATCTCAGTTTCCTTATCTCTAAATTGGGGGTAGTGCCATACCTACCTTTCTGGGTTTTCTATGTATAAACCTTGTATTCCAAGTTCAGCGAATTTCATTTTAGGGTTTAATGTATAGGCAGAACTTACTATATTCAGTGAGTTAGTCATTTCAATTGAACAAATGTGGTCTTAGATTTTCCTTAATTTTTAGTAAAATACAGGCTTAGCATTTCTACAGTTGCTGTGAGGCAGTTGATTTGACTAATTTGTATGTATAGTTAAAACACTGAGTGACAGTAATCAAGACAGAATACAAAGTGGAATCTGATTTGTGTCAGTGATAAATCTGTAGGTGTTTTCTGTCTGCATTGTTACCACCATAGTGGAATGTCCTCTGCAGCTTTTTTGCTAAAAATAGTAATACAGTTATATCAGATAGAAACGTTATACTGAAATGTATTGTTACCCCCCGTCATTTAAAAGATATTAAAGTTACCTGTGTTTTGCTATGAAAGGTAAAGACTTGAATATAGCAAATTACCAAGCTGAGAAGCAGACACGTGTAGTTGTCATATTTACCTTTCACCTCGTTTGTAAGTTGGAAAAAAAACCAACAAAGCTCCGTCATGGCCGTCATGGAGCTCGCACTTCAGGGTCGCGTCGGTCAGTAAATGTACAAGTGAACACGTTACGTGGGCACTGGGCCGTCCTTTGAAGGACAGGTGACCCGAGATTGGGCGTGAGCAAAGTGAAGGTGGAAACAGAAGGTTGTGAGAAAATACGACGAAGAGGAGAGTGCAGATGTGTGCTGGAGGGGGAAGGGGGGAACAAGAGTGCTCCCTAGTTAAGACAGGAGTAAACGCCTGGCCGGCTGTGACTGGTGAGAGATCGAGTCTCCGGTATTTCATAGGGGTTTGTGGGCACGTGAGCGCATGTGCGTTTCCCCTCCGAGGGCGGATTTGGGCTTATAGCTCTTTATTTTAGAAGTACCAAGGTCAACATGGAGACATCACGTGATCTCAGCCTGACCCTGTGTTATGTGTCCACCATGGGGACGCTGGCGGCGGGGGAGGAGGGCGGCGGTGAAGAGTCAGCGCGCGGCGGGGCCTCGGTCCCCGCGGCCTCTTGGCGGCGTGTGGGGGGCCTCGGCCGCAGCACCCGCGCATGCGCGGGGACCGGTCACTCGAGGCGGCGCTCCCCTCTGCGGTCAGCGTGTGGGCGGCCGCGCCGTGCTCACCACTCTGGCTCCTCGCTGTCCTCTGATTCCCCCGTTTCAGCCTGGAGATGCTGGACAAAGTGGAGCCCCCGACGATCCCGGAAGGCTACGCCATGTCGGTGGCCTTTCACTGTTTGCTGGACCTTGTGCGTGGGATCACGGCTCTGATCGAAGGAGAGCTGGGCGCGGTGGAGACGGGGGGCCGGAGCAGCCCCGAGGCAGCGGCTTCAGCAGCACAGTCCTCAGAGCAGCCAGGACTGCGGTCCGCGTCAGGCCGAACGGAGGAGGACACAGGTACACTACCCCGTTCTGTTTGGTTAACTCTGAATAGTTGAGACAGTGCAGAGAAGTCGTCAGCATAGCAGCGTCTCTGTCCCCTGCACCCCGCCCCGCGTGCTGGCGCCTGCCGTCTCCTCTCCGCGCCGGCTCTCCCGGCGCTGTCCTGAGCCGACTGAGGCGAGTGGCGGGCGCGGCGCCTCACGCCCTCGCTGCTTCGTGTTCACGCTGTTGGCGCCCGGGAACGCTGCAGCTCTGCGGCGTGGCCGTTGCTGGCCTTCCTGGCCGCATCACGGTTGGCTCGAGCCTCGCGCTGCTGACGCTCCTCCGTGTGGAACAGCTGGGGGCGTGCTGGAGTCACACGACTGCGGCCTGTGGAGGAACACAGGCCAGGCTGGTTGAGTTTTGCGTCTTCGTCAGTAAGCTCAGCGCAGGTGTTTTGCCAGGGCCGTGCCCACTGCTGTCAGCTCGGTGGGACGCGCCGTGTCCCCTCGTCTCGTCCTGGTGACGACAGCGCCGCCTGGCCTCCGCAGTGGGCTCAGCGCCGGCGACAGTGAGGTGCCCCGTCCAGGGCCGCTCCCTGCTTTGTTTCTTTATTAGTCCCGGTGTGAATTTTCAGAGTCTGGTTTGGAGTCAAAGCGACACAGCTTGTGCTGGTCACTGTCTGGTGGGACAGCCGCCGGTCGTGGCCGTGGGGCTGCCTCTCCAGCTCCGTGTCCCCTGGCGGCCTCCAGGGCCTGCTGCCGTCCTCCGAGCACGGCCTCGCCCCGGTACCGCAGCACGTCCCTGCGTCATCTTGGATTTTGGGTTTTCCGAGTTCATCCTGGACTTTCCGTCTTGCCAGTCGCTTACTGGTACGAGGAGTCCCAGCTCCTTTTAGGGAGACCGGCTCCAGAAACTAACGCACGCACGAGGCGAGCATGCCGCGGGTGCAGGCGGGGCCCGCGTGCCGAGCCCCCAGGTCTCCGCTGTCTGGCACCAGGAGCCACACCCGGCCCCGCTCTTCGGACCACACGGTCCGTTTTGAACTGACACCTGGGATTCCTTTCTGCAGGGCCAGCAGCGGCCGGCCAGTGCGCGTGCTGCCGCCTCCTGCCCACCGCGACGTGGCCGGCTCACCGGCAGGGGGCGCGGGAAGGGGCCCGAGGGTGGGGCGAGGGCGCAGCCCTTGGGTGCGCGCTGTGTGTGGCGACGTGGTGTGCATGTTGAAGGTCTCGGTGGACTTCTGCACCCACGCACCTTCTTACTGATGCTTTGAAGTGTGTTCTTAGGTGGCTTTAGTCCTAGGCAAGGAGCGGGTTTTAAGCTGTGATGTATTTCACATATCAGCTCTCGTGTCTGGTGACTGAGCTCCTGGGGCCTGTGGCATGGATTTGACGTGACCAGGGAGCGTCTGCAGGTGCCGCCCTGTCGACGCTGCGACGTCGTTGCCCTAAGCATTGCGTCTTTCTCCTTGCAGCGAGCAGAGCCGTCTGGGAGGAGATGGTGAACGCCTGCTGGTGCGGCCTGCTTGCTGCGCTCTCCCTCCTCCTCGACGCCAGGTACCGGGCCGCGAGCCGCGCTGCGTGTTCCGTGTGGCGGTGGCAGGGCCGAACGCGCGAGGGGCCGGCTGGGGTGGTCCCGGGCTGTCTGCCGGCGCGAGTCCCGGGGGTGCGGCCGTGGCTGTGGGCGGCCACCCCGGTCCGGCTCCCACCGCAGCCTTCGGTGTGGAACCGGGCGCCTGTTCGTCTGGACTCCGGCAGAGCGCAGCTTTTACTGCTGATAGTGATGCTATTCCGTTTACTTGATGTTTTCCAGAATCGTGGAATGTACGGGTTTTAAATATTTTTTGAAAAGATTTATTTTTGTTTATGTGCACAAGAACTGGGGTGCAGGCCAGAGGAGGGGGGTGAGAGGTCACCCCAGAGACAGAGTAGGAGCAGAGCAGGCAGATCCACTGAGGCCCCCGGCTGAGGGGACAGCGGGGAGACAGGAGGGGCCTGTTGCCCTGGGGTCCCTCCCTGGCCAGGATCGAACCGGGCCTGCAGTCGCGCCGTGCTGGTGCTGAGCCTTAACTCCTGTGCCACCAGGGAGGCCCCTGGAGCTTAGGTGTTTCAAGTTAGATACAAGGTCTTAGTAAAGGAAGAGGTAAACACGGGGGCTACATCGAACTGAAAAGCTTCTTACAGCCAAAGAGACATTGGGCAAAGCAGACACCCCACTGACTGGGGAAAATCTTGGCACTCCCTGCAGTGGATGAGGGCCTCATCACAAAGATACACGAGCAAAGCAAAGCAAAGCAAAGCACACGTGCAGCAGCCCATGGGCAGCAGGACTTAAAGGGCACTTCTGCAGAGGGGAAATGCACATGGCCAGCAGGCATATGAGAAGGTGCGCAGCGTCCCTCCTCATCAGGGCACTGCCAGTCAGACCTCAGCGAGAAGCCACCTCACGCTGGCCACAGTGGCACGTGTCATCGGGCTAGCAACCCAACATGTTGGTGAGGCGCTGGTGAAGAAGGAGCTCCCCCGCACTGCTGGCGGGAGTGCGGGCTGTACAGCCACTGTGGAGAGCGCGTGCGGCTTCCTCGGGCTGCTAACGTGGAGCTTCCAGAGGACCCAGCAGGCCCACCCGGGGCCCACCCGGCGCACCCCGCAGCACCACTGTCAGTGGTGCCACCTGGGGGCAGCCCAGATGCCTAAACAGATGACTGGATCAAGAGGGCGTGGGACAGACAGCAGGATTCTGCTCAGCCGTCAGCAGAGACACATTCAAGCCGTTCACAACTTGGATGGAGCTGGAAGAGGCCGTGCTCAGAGCCGCTGGTCACAAGGAAAGAGCAAAACGCTAGCCGGTCTCACGTGCAGGAGGGGTGCAGGGAGCCAAAGGAGACACTGATGATACAGAACACAGACAGTTACAGACCTGAGACCTGGGCGGGAGGGCGCGGGAGGGGCACCGGGCGCTGGTGAGGTGTCAGGGCGAACTTGGGGAGGGGACCCTCAGCGGGTGCACGTCGGGGGAAGGTAAACATTGCTGAAGAGATGAACCGTGATGTAACATGTATAGAAACCGATTTAATTTAGAAAAGTAAATGCATAAAAATAGATACGTCTGAGTTCTCCGACATTTTCTTTACTAATGTGTGCACCTATCATATACCGCCTTTGTCTATTTTAATTTTCAGATATAGAGACAATTCCTTCTTAGTATATTTATTTTGGTATTTCTGTGTATTCTTAAAGCATGAAGTAATTCTAGATCATGGTTGCGTGGTAATTAAAAATAACTAGCTAATACATAATCTTATTTGACTTTTCAGCACAGATGAAGCTGCCACTGAGAACATTTTAAAAGCTGAACTGACGATGGCCGCGCTCTGCGGGAGACTCGGCCTCGTGACCTCCAGAGACGCCTTCATCACTGCCGTCTGCAAGGGCGCCCTGCCCCCCCACTACGCGCTCACTGCGCTGAACAACGCTGCCGCCGCCGCGCTCCCCAGCAAGGGTAAGCCCGGGCCTCGGCTTCTCCCACCTCTGTTACGGTGTCTGAGTGGCGGGAGCTGTGCCGAGTTTAAGCAGTGCCCCGAGGATAAAAGACGTAAAGCTGGAAATTCTGTCAGACCACTACCGAATGTGGAAAGTGATAGCTACTACTCTTAATGGAACAAACGGTAACGCTCCCACGCCCTGAGCGTGAGTTACCCTGCAGATTTTGGTGGCTGAATTCTTTGAGAGCATTCAGATTTGTACATAGCCTGTGACTGTGTTTCTGTATTCTCACTGAGTTTTCAGGCTGAAAATGTGCGTGTACTTGGTGTCCTGATCTTGATTTGCTCGTGAAATCTACCAAAGTTTTATAATTTAAAGAAGTCACTGAGAGACTCTCACGCTCGGCTTGACAAACGTGCCGCTGGGTTTTAAAATATTTGCTGTCGGTAATCCGCAGCTGAGCAGGTGACAGTTTAATGGAACGCCGCTGTAAGGTGCGGCTGTTTTGAACTCAACTGTGTCCGCTCATTTTATTTAGCTAGGTTTCCTCTGTGTTCTAGCATATTCCATCCAGGGTCAGAATGTCGTGATGATAAGCCCGTCCAGCGAATCTCACCAGCAGGTCGTGGCGGTGGGCCAGCCTCTGGCGGTGCAGCCTCAGGGGACAGTAATGGTAAGTGTGGCGGGTCACCAGGCCCCCTGTGCCCTGCTGCCGTTTGCCACCGTTGAGTGAATGTGCACCTTCTTTCGCCCATCTGATCCTCTCAGAAGATTCTAGTTAATTTGTAACTGACATCCTCATAACCAGCTACGCTAACAACAGATGAATTTGTTCTCTTTAAAACTGTCCAGTTCTATTTTCTTACTGTTTTTATTTTGCATTAATTTTTTTGCACATGTAATGCTGTTTTTACAGGCTTTTAACTGTCAAGAATGCATGACAGTTCTTACACGTATGTCCTTTTCGAATACAGCTAACTTCCAAAAATATCCAGTGTATGAGGACTTTGCTCAACTTGGCACACTGTCACGGGGCTGTCCTCGGAACGTCGTGGCAGCTTGTCCTGGCGACCCTGCAGGTACGCCGTCTCCGGTCGGGGCCAGTGCCGGTGTGCTGTCCGGGCGCCCGAGCTGAAGCCCGTGGGTGCCTCTGGCGGGGAGAGGGTGGAGAGAGGCCAGGCTCGCGGCTCGGTGGCGGGAGGCATCTCCAGGTGGCCTCGCCTCTGCGCCCGGGCTTGCTGCAGGGACTGTTCCGTGTGAGTGTGAATAGTAGTGACTTGGTTTTAGTGACGAAGCGTCTCCAGTTCTGCTGTTCCCTTTCTTGTTAGTTACTGGAAATCAGTGCCGGTTTCTAAGTTTGGTTAGTAGAGTTACTGTAGTTCTGTCCAATGCTTTGATTTCCTGGTCTCTCATTCACAGCATCTTGTCTGGATCCTGGGGTTGAAGCCAAGCAGCGGTGGTGCCTTGAAGCCCGGACGAGCCGCGGAAGGCCCCAGTACGGTAAGCCGGAGCCGCTCCTTTCCGCAGGCGCTGCCCCCTGCCCGCTGCCCGGGTGCGCACGTCACAGTGTGTCATTCTTCTCTCAGGTCCTGACGACAGCGGTGATGACGGACTTGCCAGTGATTTCCAGCATACTGTCGCGGCTGTTTGAGAGCTCACAGTAAGAGCCGGTTTCTCAGCACTGATGGAAACATTGTGAACAGCGTTAGACTTTAGATCAGTGTCTTTTTTCTCATTTCTGTTTTAGGTATCTTGATGATGTGTCATTGCATCATTTAATGAACGCACTTTGCTCCTTATCCCTCGAAGCAATGGATATGTCCTGCGGAAATAACAAGGTGTGGTACTCCGCCTTTCTGTCTGGGTGTCGCGCTCGCTTGGCGACCAGGTGGGCCCCCGTGGCCTAGAGTCGCTCCCCGGAACGGCGTGCGGGTCGGAGCACAGCTCCCCCGGAGCTTACTGGTCGTTGTTGCTGTGGGTGGGGGACGTGAGAGCGCGGTCGGGTCTGTGGTGTCCCAGGTGTGTTAGGACTTCAGCCCGGGGCCGTGCTTCTTGTGTGTTGGACGTCAGAAATATTTCTCTAGAGACCACTGCAATACCATATAGTGAACGAGGCTTATCAACGTCACAGGAATAACTTAGAATTACAGCCTCTGACAGGCAATGCGAGGCTTAAAGGACGTACGGCCTTGTTGGTGTGGAAGGTAGTGAGTTGGTCCTGTCAAGTTGATGCTCCTACCCGGACGTTACATTTTAGCTAGGAATAGTAATTCTGAATATTGACGCTCGGAGCATTTCTTTCTGCACTCAGACTATTTTCTAGCACCTGGAAGGAAGACTTGGGTTTATTTGTATCTTAGAAATTATTTAGTATAAAGTTTTTTCTGCTTTTAAAGTTACTGTATACAGTTTGACCACTTATGAATGAGTGAAGAGACCCAGAACATGAGTAACAGCGAGAGTGCAGCTGTGCAACCGGTTTAACATCTAACTATAGAGCTTAAAATGAGCTTGTCTGCCTCATTATTAATTATAATTCCATGTTCTGTGGCTTATCATCTTGGCTGATAGGACGAAAGATTAATCTGAGGTATAATTAGGGCAGTTTGTTACTCTGCTGTGTGTGCTATAAAATCATTACAACTATACAGATGTTAAAAGAAGTAGACACTGTCTCAACATTACTGAACGACTTGAGCAGTGCTCCGGACAGAGACGGTCAGTGTCCTTCAGGCGTGGCTTTACACGACCGGTCATCCTCCAGGGGTCTGGCGGAGGTGGTGAGGAGCTCGCAAGCCTTCCTCAGAAGGCGATGCTGAGGGCCCTGGTGCACACCTCCGAGCTGGGGAGCCAGCGGCCTGCGCAGGCGCCCACGCGTGTGTGCTGACTGCCAGGCGCTCCCGCGCGAGCTTGGTGGCCCAAAGCCCTCGCGCCGGGCCAGTTGCAGCGTCCTTTCATAGGGGGCCGTGAAGAGGGGACGTCGCCCCGCGTGGGCCGCCTGTGGTAACGGGCAGAGCGCGGCCGCTGTGTGCGCCCCGCCCCCACCCCCACCCCCACCCCGTAGCCACGTCGGGGCCGCCTGTCGTGCGCGCGGGCCAGCGGTGGCGTTTCCCGGCGCCACTGGGGCTCCCTGGGGAAGGGCGTGTTCCCCGCCCGGCACCGGCGCAGCTTGCTGGGCCGGGCGTCTGGGCCGAGGGTGTCCTCGCGTGGCGCGTCTCCGGGCTGCAGAGCGCCCTCTGGCCGCTGTGGGCGCGCCCCCAGGCGGTGGCGTCCAGCCCACAGGTGCGGGTTCGGCCTGCTGGTTACAGCCTGGACTCCTCACGGAGCGCGTGGCCGGGCACCGCCGGCCGCTCGTCTGAGCGCGCGCCGCTCCCTCCGGTCAGCAGCCGGCCCTCCTTCGTCTGCTCTGACCTGACTTTGAGTCTCCCAGTGGCTCCTTCCCGCGCAGCGCGAGTGGCCGCTGCCTGAGCCTCCCGGCCGGCCGGCCTTGGCCGCCTGCTCCTGCATTAAGCCCCGGCGTGCGGGCTGCTCTTAGCGTCGCCAGGTGCGCTGACGGCCCCCGGAGTGCCGAAACCTAGTGTGCTTCCCCCCAGGAACCCTCTCTTTTTGCTGTCGCCAAGTTGCTCGAAACCGGTCTGGTTAACATGCATCGAATAGAGATTCTCTGGAGACCGCTGACTGGCCACCTGCTTGAGGTAACTTTCCTAAGGGCGCGGCTTCGGGGTGGCAAGCTCGAGACGCGCCTGGACTGTGGTTTGGGCCGTGAGGTGACCGGAGCACTGTGATGCGCTTCCTGCCTGTCCGTCCCGAGGCCGACGGCGATTGTGTCGCCGAGAGGCCCCTTGCGGCTGGTGACCGTGGCCGCGAGCCCCGCGCCGCGCCG
>NW_004567135.1:555103-564312 GCF_000260355.1 Condylura cristata | reverse complement strand
CGCCTCACCCGTGGTCCGGCCTGGCGGCAGCTGGGGCTCGGGGCCGGCGGTAAACAGCCCCTCGGAGGGCAGCGCTTCCGCGATGGGCTGCCTGCTCGTGCGGGCACGTGGGGTCCGGCTGGTGTGCAGTGGGGGACTCCCCACAGCGAGCGGCTTCTTGCCAGCAGCTGCCAGCGGTGTAGGTTTAGGTCATGTTACATTATTTAATTAATGAGAGAAAGTGGTTGTGGTTTTGTTTTTTCAAGATTTATGCACACAGAACTGGGGCACAGGCCAGCGGTGCAGGGTGGTGAGTCTTCACCAAAGACAGCGGGGAGCGGAACAGGCCGACGGTCGAAGTCCGCTGCTGAGGGGGCAGCGGGGGGTCAGGAGCGGTCTGCCGCGCCCTGGGGTCACCTCCGGGGCGGGCGGGGCGGGCGGGGGTCGAGCTCCTGCGGTGGCTTCAGCTTTAGTGCTGCGCTCTCACCCGCTGCGCCGCGGGGGCCGAGAAAGTGCTCTTTTTAATGCAATCTAGCGAGCTGCTTTTCCTCGCCTCCCCCCCATTTTCTGGGGATTACTTTTATGAGTTATTTAAGGATATATAAGGTTTCTTATAGACATTCTCATAAAGTGTCAAATCAGGTTCTAAAGCTTTAGCACAGTATTTGATTAGGAGGATGGACCTAATTGGGAGTCGTAGCATGAGTTGCTTCTGTTGTTTACCCGAGTTAGCTACTCTTCCGAAGCCTTCTCTTCCTGTGACTGACTCAGTTCCATCTTTTATCTTCTCTCTGTTGCTCTCTTGCTCCTCATCCAGAAGGTGAGTGAGCCTGCGTTTGGGGGTGGTTTTCCCTCCAGCCCTCGTGATGAGCATTTGGTGGCTTTTTGAAATGTGAAAGAACAGTGTCGTGTTTTAATAGTTTTCCTCAGATGGGTGTGTGACGTGTGACCCGGGTACGGAAACTAAATGCTTCATTTTTGTTCCACATGTATGTTTTAGGTCTGCCAGCACCCAAACTCTCGAATGAGAGAGTGGGGAGCAGAAGCTTTAACCTCGCTTATTAAAGCAGGACTAACGTTTAGCCACGACCCTCCACTTTCACAAAACCAGGTAAGAGACCCTGAGTTAAGTTAATGAGCCGCGTGGAGTTGGTTTCCCGTCCTAGAAGGTTCCTCCTCGTCTGGGGCCACTCGGCAGCGGCCTCCGCTTTAGCCTTTTCCTGCTGCTGTTTTTCGCTCACCGCCACCACGGGAGAGAAGCCAGGTGGCGATAGAGACTGGCCCAGGAGATCTTTGTTTTTCAGTAATTGTAGCTGTTAGCTCATACTGAAGAGTTCACCTGTGCCATGAATCCTGCGTCTTGACCCCACGATCACCCACGTCCCTCTCACCTAGTGTTGAAACATCCGCTGAAGTTCTGTGGTTTCAAGATTAAGTAGGAAGAAGCATGAACGGCCTTTCCCATTGCCTTTATTATCGTACTGAGCTGCAGCTCCGCGAGTTTCCTCAGCAGATGACTGCTGGGTACGCTACGTCCTGGCTCTTGGAAAGACATGATGGATTTTAAGCAGGCAGACAGAAGAGCGCGTGTACTCAGCAGAGTTGGCATCCTCGTGATCTCATACCTGTTTCCTTCTGTCATTTTTAAGTTCTTTAAAAGAAAACCCTGTCCGTGTCCTCGCTGTTCACCTTAATATGTGGTCCACACTGGGAGCTTAGTGTTTGTCCAGTCAATGAAACAGATACATCGCTGGAGAGACCAAGTTTTAAAATGAAGCAGGTTCTTCCAGGTGCTAAAAGAAATAAAGTAGAGGTGGCTTTTCTTCCTCCCTCCCTCCCCTCTCCCCCTCTCCCTCTTACCCTTCCTCCCTACCTACCTCCCTCCTCCCTCCCCCCACATGGTTTTTATCATCTTTGTTCATTGGTAGACATTATAATTAAAAAAATATTTTGGAGCCTTCTTGGAAATGCAAGCGAACTAAAAGTATCAAGGATTTTATATTGAAACACATGCACCTCACATTAGGAGAGCAAATGACAGGTGATCGCAGAAACTGAGAATTGTTTTCCTCTCTCCAGACGTAGCTAGTATGTGTAGATGTATTTCTCAGTGAGGTTCAGCTCTGTGGGGGTCTGTAACTAATACCGCTCTTCATTTATCCTGACATCTAACTTCTTGGAGACTGTTTTTAATTTTCCCTTAAAAGGCCGTATGCATGACAGTAAACTTCTAATGACTACTGTCGAAGCAAGCTCATTTAGCATTTATTGAGAAAACATTCTGTCTGCGTGCAGCCTGAGTAGAGGAGAAGTCAGTCGTGCGGCAACGGCAAGCCCCGCCCTCCGCCGCGTCTCTTCCTGTGCTGCTCTTTCCCTCTCCAGAGGCTGCAGTTGCTTTTATTGAACCCGCTGAAGGAGATGTCCAGCGCCGGCCACCCGGATATCCGCCTCAAGCAGCTGGAGTGTGTGCTGCAGATTCTGCAGAGTCAGGGGGACAGCCTCGGGCCCGGGTGGCCACTGGTGCTTGGAGTCCTCGGGGCCATCAGGGACGACCAGGGGTAGGTGCTTCCCGTGAGCTCGCGGGCCGCGGGGAGGTGAGGGGAACCGCCCTGGGTCCTGCGGTGGTGACGACGTGTTGGACGCGCCCTTTCTGCCCACGCCCGAGACCCGTCCTGGTCTCTGGGACCGTCCCCTCGCCCCCCGGGTGAGCTGGACTGGACGGCTGGAGCCCACTTGTGATTTGGAAGAATAGAAACATTGCTACTTATTTGCCATCTGTGCAAGAGTACAGAGGGCTGCGCAGGAAGTGCCAGTCTAACAGTGTCGTGGCGCACGCAGATGTCGATCTTCATGTCGTTGAAGCAGGCTTCTGTCGCGTGGGAACCAGCGCCCGGGAGCCGCCTTTGTGCGCGCGCGAGTCACTCAGAGCCAGCTCTTGTGCCCGTGTCCCAGACACCGTGCTGGTCGTCACTCCGGTTCCCAAGTGCGGCCTGCTGGCAGAGCGGGCCCGGGGCAGGGACCCGAGTGGGGCGGGGCCCCTGCCGATGCCGGGTGGAGGGTGACGCGAGGGCGCGCCGAGGCTGGTCGCGGTGTGGCTGGGGACTTGGGAAAGAGCCGGGAGTGAGCCCGGCAAGCCGCCGGGTGCGCGGCGCTTCCGTAGGCCGGGGCCGCGCAGACTGGGGCGGGCCAGCCCGGCACGGAGGAGGCCGGTGCAGAGCCGTGCCTCCGGGCGCCCGGCCTCATTCTGCAGCGGCCGAACCTGCCGTCCCGACGCCTGCCCGCGCTGTGCGGTGTGGCTTGAGGTCTGAGGGTTCGTGGGAGAAAGCAGCTTGCATAATGTGTAGTAGTGAATGTGTCTTACGCAGTACAAAATGCGGAGGTGACTAAAGTGGAGAGGTGGCCGTGAGCGAGGCCGAGCCGAAGGTCCTTCCGGGGGGCTGCAGGGCTGCGGTCCGGCAGGACAGTGTTGCGAGGACAAACTGCCGTGCACACACAGAGAACATAGGGCTGACACTCGCCCAGGACGTTACGCTGCGCGAGTTCATTTTCGTTGTTTTTCACCACCAACATGTCTCCAACACAGATGTCAGTCGCTTCGCTTGAAGTTCAGAATAGTAATTTTTACAGATTTTATTTTGTCTTTTTTTTTTTAACCTCTTATAATTTGGGGATTGAATTTTCACCCCTCCATGTGCACACAGACCTCACGCCCCTCACCCAGCTGCCCGCGCCCCGCCCTCCGCCTCCTCCAGGCCCCTGGGGAGCTCTCTCTGGGTCTGACAGTCTGCGCTAAGCCTCAGGTCTCCCTTGGCCGTCTTTCGCCGTCATTTTGGTTATTTGTATTGCAGAGATCAGCTGAAATCTGGTCTCTGTCTTTCGCTTTCTGCCTGCTTCCCTGAAGAGAGTCCCTTCACGGTCCAGCCGTTGCGTCGCCGAGGCTCCGCGAGAGCCTGCAGTCGGGCCCGGCGGAGGGGCCGCGGCCTCGCGGCGCCCAGCCCGTGCTCGCGCTGGACAGCGGGCTCCTGTGCCGCCTGCGAGTCGGCTTGTCCAGTGGGTGCAGGACACAGCTAGCAGCAACAGGATGCCAACGTTTTTTCCTTTTTCTAGTCTCCTGCTTTTATTTTACATATCCTGAGAGTATTTTCAGTTCTTTAAAGATCTTTGTCATGCATGTGTGGAAGTAGAGGTGTCGTCTGCTTGATGCCGGCGAGGTTTCTCGCGCACACTGGATAAGGTTCTGCTTAGCGCGGGCCGTCGGGGCATGTGCGCGTTCACCCGCGTCTTGAACTCAGGGGTGCGAATGTCTCTTTCAGGGAATCCCTGATCCGAACCGCCTTCCAGTGTCTCCAGCTGGTGGTCACAGACTTCCTGCCGACCATGCCCTGCTCCTGCCTCCAGATAGTGGTGGGCGTTGCTGGCGCCTTCGGCCTTCACAGCCAGGAGCTCAACATCAGCCTGACTTCCATCGGCTTGCTGGTGAGCTGTGCGCCTGTCCGTGCCCGGGGCGTGACGCTCGCCAGCATAGCCGCGGTGGCTTCCGAGTTGTACACAAGTGACGGACTTGCCTGCGTGGAGGATTGAGTGACAGCACGGAGGGGCGGTCCCTGGCACAGCGCTTGGGGTGACTTTGGCGTTTAGGTGGAGCTTTGGCTTTTGACACGTTTGTTGGGGAAGAACGTAGCGAGCAGGTGATAGTGCATCCGGGGGACATACTCAGCCGGCCCGAGCGTGGCGGTTCCTCGAGGCCGGTGGCTGGCGCCTCGGCGGCGACACCTCATGGACGACGTTTCGAGAGTGAGCCTCACGCGGCTCGCCAGCTCTGTGCTGTGAGCGGCCGAGGGCGGGCCCCGCTGGGAAGGCCCACAGGCATCTGCACCCGTGTGCGGGGCCTCGAGCTGCTCGCCTCGAGCAGAGTAGTGAGCGCTCTCCTTAGACTGTTGCCCCTGCTGCTTGAAGCACATGGAAACAGTTGTTCCCATTCTGCCTTTCAAGGCGGTTATTTGGACTTGTAAATGTGTACTTTAACTAAAAGGTTTTAAAGTCAAATTGAAGTTTTTCGCATAAGGAGACAAACGAAGAGGTCATTACCGAGGCGGAACTGTGGGCAGAAGCGTGAGCACGCTGCGTCTGCGGCGGCCCCCGCGGCCCTCGCGCTCCTGAGGCTCGGAGCGCCGCTGGTCGCACCTCCTCGGTCCGCGGGGTGCTGTGGCCGCGGGAGCCGCCCGCTCACGCTGGCCCGGTGCCGGTGCCGGTGCCGGTGCCTGTGCCTGCAGTGACGCCGCAGCAGCTCGCAGGCGCTCACTGCTCTTTCCCCGCGAACTACGCAGTGGCGCGTGATGCTGCGGGAGTTGGTGCCGTGAGGGTGGCGTCTTGCTTACTTGCTTAACGCCCTGTCCGGCAGGGATATAAGATTGAAACCCGAAGCTCATCAGAGCATGTTGGCGGTGGGTGCAGGTGGGTGGACGCTTTGTGCCTCTGTGGACTGATTTCCTAAGGTGTGACTTACCTTTCCGCCCTTCGGATTCTTCATAGAGTTCTCTCAGGAGCATGTTAGCCGAAGGGCGCCCCGTATTCTCCGAGCAGAGACCCACAGTTTCCGGGGCGAGCGGCCTGCGCCCTTGGGCCCCCAGAAAGGGTTCTGAACTGTTTACTGCCAGGGGCGGAGCGGCCTTTCGTTGCGTCCCGGGTTAGATGTCTAAAATCTGTGAGTAAGTGTTATTTTCTGCTTTTGCCATTTAGTGGAACATCTCAGATTACTTTTTCCAAAGAGGGGAGACGATTGAGAAGGAGCTGGACAGGGAAGAGGCGGCGCGGCGCAAGCAGGCGGAGGAGGAGGGCGCGGCCGAGCCCGCCCCGCCCGCGCCGCCCTTCGACTGCCTGTGGCTGTGCCTGTACGCGCGGCTGGGCGAGCTCTGCGTGGACCCGCGGCCGGCCGTGAGGAAGAGCGCGGGCCAGACCCTCTTCTCCACCATCGGCGCCCACGGCACGCTGCTGCAGCACCCCACGTGGCGCACGGTCGTCTGGGAGGTAGGCGGCGGCCGCTGCGGTTTTCACGCAGCACGGGAGGTGTGAAGCCGGCGCCTCGCGGTAGAGCCGGGAGCGCCGGTCCTGGGTGCCGAGTGGGAGGCGCCAGATGAGCGTGTGGGGCGCGCCTGGGTGGCAGCGTGGCCGCAGGCTGCCGCCGCCTCTCCCGGACACGTCGTCTGTGCGCAGGGCGCGCGGCCTCGCTTCCGGTTTGCCCCGTTGCCTTCGTCTACCCGGCTGGCAGGAGCTACCAGGCTGCCAGCGTGTGCCGTCTGGCGGACGGGCGCTCCCTTTCCGCTCCCTCTGCTCCATTTGGCTGAAACCCTGCTGTGAGCCTTTGCCTTGCTTTTGTGGAGCTTGAGGTCAGCGTGACCGTCAAGGTGAAGCAGAGTGAGCCGTAGTTGTGTTGACGTTTTTCCAATTCAGTGAAAACAAGCGCACGGTGTCTTCTCTAACAAAGGCAAATATTCCCGCATGCAAGCCCGTGAAACCCGCCCCGTCTGTGTGGCCCTCAGCTGCTCCCGGCTCCTCCTCAGAGCCGGACATGCAGAAGCCTCCTTCGCTGACGAAGCAGCCCTCACCTTCCCGGTTGCGCGGTCTCCTCCCAGACGGCGGGTTCACCCGGGCGCCCACTTCTCAGCAGTGCCCCCCCACCTCCCCGCAGCCCCTCACCCGTGGCAGCCTGGTTGCTGGGTTCTGCGTCAGTCTGGTAAAGCTTTGCGGCGGCAGAATCCCACGGACGCCCCCAGCGCAGACTGCAGACCGCGGCCGTGCCCGTGTCTGCCCCGCTGGTGGCCCGAGAAGCCGAGTGCTCGCCAGCTCCTGGCGACGCGCGCGCTGCGGCCCCGAGGCCGTGCTCTGGGCCGCACAGGCTGTGCTCGCTCTCCCTGCGGTCTCGTGGCAGCTTCCGTCCTTAGCCCACTTGCCTTTTAGGTCACGGCGAACTGTTGACTGTTCCCTCCTTGTAGTTTCTCTTCCCTCGACTCCAAAGCATGCTTCTGTTTTTCTGTTCAGCTTTTATTTATTTTTGCTCCCACTCGTGCTCCTGAGCCTGGCCTTGAAGGGTGAACCCCCAAGTCCCAGCTGCTCCCCGCTTGACTTCTGGCAAGCGTCCCACCTGAGGCCTCCGCTGTAACCTCTGTCCAGAGGGCTCCTACAGTCACATCTCTTGCCTTTATCTCTTGCGCTTTATCCTACAGCTCTTCCAGAGCTTAGATGCAGTCTGTCCGGTGTATTTAGTTTTAGATATCCCTGCTCCTGAGGACAAGCTCAAGGGTTTAAGAGTACCTCGGTTGTTTAGTTTCTTTTAATCTGTGGGGGTGGGTTGGGCTGTCTGGTAAAATCTTTCGCCCCTAAATCTATGCTGTTATTAACATATGTCACCACTACCTTTTGCATGCCCTGTTATAAATATTCAGGTTCTCTTTCACCTGCTCGACCGAGTTCGAGAGTCTTCTACTACTGCAGACAAAGAAAAGATTGAGTCTGGAGGTGGCAATATTCTCATTCATCACTCACGGGACACCGCAGAGAAACAGTGGGCTGAGACGTGGGTTTTGGCGTTGGCTGGAGTAGCAAGAATCTTCAACACTAGAAGATATTTACTGCAGCCTTTGGGTACACATACTTGACAAGTTATTCATGCAGTATGACGGGGAAAATAGAGAAGGGTCATTTGAAAGTCCTAGGGAGAGCTTTGTCTGTTCCTTTGCTTTATTTCTCTGTGTGTGTGTGTGGATGAGGTGGCCATCTGCTGTTTGTCTTGGGGTTTTGTTTTGAAGACCAGAGCACTGTCTGCTTGCCAGTCTTTTCTGGGCCCCTTTGCCGCTATATCTGAAAAAGAGTCTTTTCTGGCTTTTTTAACTTACATCGGTAGTGCTTTAGTGTATGTTTTTCTAGTTCTGTAGAAACTTAAGTGGAAAAAGAAGCCTAAAGTATTTAATGGACTTAAAGTGTCCGATAGGTAGAAACGTTCTGATTGTGGTGATAGGTTTTTGTCTCTTCCTTACACAGGAGATTTCTCAAGAGCGTGGGATGTTCTTCTTGATCACATACAGTCAGCGGCACTCAGCAGAAACAACGAAGTATCTCTGGCGGCACTGAAAAGCTTCCAAGAGATTCTCCAGATCGTGCCTCCCGCCAGAGACTCAGACAAGCCGGAGACCCCGCCGGCAGCGGGTGTGCCTGTGCCGGTCCTCCTGGGGCCTGTGGCGGGGCCAGGCCCGGGCAGGCCGTTTGCGAGAACAGATTCCGCTGGGGAAAGGCTCGGGGGGTGCGCTGGCTCGGAGGCGCCCGCCGCCACCGGAGAGCTGGACGACCTGCACCTCTGGTGGGCCGCGTGGCGCGCGTGGCGCGGGGTTGGGTCTGAGAGCACCAGGCCGCCCGCCGCTTTCGACGAGCTCACCTTCGTGCCCAGCCAGCCCTTCCTGACAGCTCTGATTCAGATCTTCCCGGCTCTTTACCAGCACATAAAAGCTGGTTTCAGCATGGACGACTTGCACGGGCTGGGGGTCATCTTGCACAGCGCCGTTTCAGTGCCCATCAGCTCAGACGCGTCCCCGTTCATCCTCCCGTCCTACACGGAGGCGGTGCTCACCAGCTTGCAGGAGGCCGTGCTCACGGCCTTAGACGTGCTTCAGAAGGTAATGAGCAGCAGGGCGGCGTCCAAGTGTTGGTGGGCTTCCCTGGCCGTCTCTCAGTTCGCAGTTTGGGGTGGGAGATCACCAGGACTGTTTGACGCACACACTGGCTGAAGTCGGAGTGGCAGCTGTCCGGTTACTTAAGAACACGCAGTTTTCTCATGGGCTCAGAAAATGACGCAGCGGGGCTTCGGTAGTCTGAGCAGCTGCCTGCAGCCTCACGAGAGGGCTGCGTGAGAGCCAGGGCCTCGGGTCAGCGTTCTGTGACGAGGCGGCGAGTGGGCGCTGCGGCTGTGTGTGCTTCCCTTCGCAGCTGTCGAAGCCCGTGCTTACAGGCAGAAACAAGAAATGGAGCAACAGCTTTTTCTCACGGAAACCTAAAAAAAAAACATGTTACCTGTGTGTTTTGTTACTGCGCGAAGTGACTACGAGAGGCCCCAGATGATGGCGCAGAGCTCAGCCCGGCTCAGTCCAGGCGCGCCCAGCTCGCAGCCAGACTCTCGGTGCTCCGGGGAGTAGGTGGCGCGGCCCCGCAGCTGCGCGGGGAGCTGCCGCTGAGGCCGCCAG
>NW_004567135.1:553622-554968 GCF_000260355.1 Condylura cristata | reverse complement strand
CAGGCTGCGCCGTGGCCACTGCCGTTGACCGCGCGCTGCAGCGAGGCTGCGGCTCCCGGCTGCCTGGGAGGCCGGCGGCTGCTGTCGGGATATCAGCTTGGAAATGGAAATCAGAACAGTTGTTTTTGTGAGCCCTGGGGAGAGGGGTCTCCCCTGCTTCCTTCGTTCCCGGCAAGCAAGGGAAGCGTTGGGCTGCTGAACACCTGCGTGTCCCCTGAGTGTTCAGACGCTCAGATACTTGATTTCAACTGTGTGTGTGTGTAGAGGATAAAGACTGAGCAGTAATAAAGGACAAATCCCCACCATTATTTTCAAAGGAAAAAATGTTACAAAATCAGCATTAGCAATGAGAGAACAAGTAAGGCTATTTATTCCGAATCCTAGGGCTCTGTGTTTGCATGTTCTTCTTAAAGAAAGGGTTGTTTACCTCTGGGGTACAGGTGCAGCCCCAGTGTAAGGGTGAAAGTGAAATCAGAAATGAGTATTTCCTTTAGGAAGGAAGGAGACCGCTTGTAATGAATAAAACACTTGTTGGATGGCTGGGAGAGGACCCCAGAGACAGAGCGGGGAGCAGAACAGGCGGGTCCCCTGAAACCCACTGCTGAGGGGAGCAGCGGGGAGACAGGAGGGGTCGGCTGTGCCCTGGGCCCTCCCTGGCCGGGGATGGACTCCCGCTGCAGCGGCTGCCAATAGCTTGACAGTGCTGAGACTTGACCCCCTGCACAGCCAGCGAGACCCCCTTTGATGGTATGTGACTATCACAGACCTTCAGTCTGAAACTTAGGAGCTTCACCTTATTTATATTGATTGCTATAAATGTGCACCATAAATTATGATTTTGCAACCTAATCTGATTTTAATTCTTACATGGTTAATTTTCTAAATGATGCGAGATCATTTCAATACGATTCCAACAAGTGGGGCTCCTAACATGTCCTAACACTGAAAAATCAACATACTTAATTATCAGTAAAAGTGCTTTTTAGTTTTTCCTTAGATCTGTCAGAAAGTTTTCTCACAGGCGAAATTTACTTGCTATGGAAACTCATCCTCACACCAGTAAGCCATCCAACGAGTGTTTTAGTCACTAGAGCGTTTCCTTCCTTCCTGCTGGAAATCCTCATTTCTGATTTCACTTTCACCCTTACACGGGCTGCCGTCCTCACTGATTGTAGGTCAGAAGTTCCCGTCCAGTGTACTTAGTTATCTCACCGGTTTTGGGTCTTTTTGCCAAGATCATTTGGCATACCCGGGCGGTCTGAAATCTCGCTATTGCTTTCCCCAAGTTCTGCGATCGGGAGACTGAGCTTCTTGTGCCAGGTGAGCGGGTGTGACGAGCCGGGGGG
>NW_004567135.1:546870-553522 GCF_000260355.1 Condylura cristata | reverse complement strand
GGCGCGGGCCTCGGGGCGGCGTCTCCCACCTGCCTCGCGCCCGCTGCGTCTGTGAGCGAGTTGGTGACTCGGTTGTTTCCCCGTGAGGGCAGGTAGCAGGGGTCAGCCTCGAGGTAGCTGCGCCTCTGGACGCCCGCAAGCGTGGGCTGATCCGTCCTCGCCTGGGGTTCCCGGCGCAGGCTCGGGTCTGAGTGCCACCGGCTGGTCCTGCAGCTTTCACGCCTGCAGGCTGCGGTGGGGCGCAGGTGTTTCTGGGAGGCTGCGTGCGATGCTGGCGGCCGAGGCTGCCCTTCCTTGCGTTGCGGAAAGGGAAGGAATCCACTGGGGGTGAATATCTCCTTCTGCTAGTTGCTGCTTGCTTATGTCTGAGAGGCGAGACTCAGCAGAAGGTTAGTAACGGGCAAGTGAAACTGTTAGCGCGGTCAGCAGAGAGTTGTGACGCTGTCGCATTCCAGCTCGCCCTTCTCCGTGGTGAGAAAAAGAGAAAGGACGGACAGGTGCGGCGAGAACTCTGCTGCTCTTGAGCTCTGTGGTTCTGGGGCCTGACTTAGGTATTGCGGCAGTTGGCTGTCTGCTCTCTAGCTCAAGAGTTTTATCTAAACTTGCAGGTCCAGCACGATCTTCTCTGGGTGAAGTTAACACGATTGGTCAAAAGCCGTAGAGTACATAAAGCATAGATATATAAGAAATTCCTTAAGAATTTGAAATGCTTTGACTTTGATCAGTGACCTGGGGTACCTCCAGTACAGTGGATCGTATCGTGCCGCCTTTTTTGTAAAACACAAGTATACTTGAGGCACTCCGTAAATCACACCAGTATTACTCCCATGGAGATAAAAATAACATAAGACAGGAGAAGATGAACGATAGGAGGCGAAGGCATATTTGTGGCTGGAATAATCATGACAAAATTTATTTTAAGTACTTTTAACGTATTTGAAGTAGTTAAAATCTATGATGTCCGGGCATGGATTTTGTTTTATCAAGTTGTAATTTCTGTTAAAACCTTTCGTTTTCTTAAAGTCTACATACAGATATATTATACATTAAAAATTCACTGCCCTGTTAAAAACCATTATACAGTCTACATAATGTAAATGAAGAGCTTATGTCTTTATTAATAAGTTTTCACATCTGGTGTATTTTCCCAACCGTAATGCTCATGATTATTTTTTAAAGCCAGTGGATCAGAAATGGTATAGCAATCAGATGTCTTTTTTTTTTTTTTTTAAAGATTTATTTATTTGTACATACAGAACTGGGGCACAGGCCATACGCTCAGGGGCGGCGAGAGGCTTCACCAGAGACAGAGTGGGGAACAGAACAGGCAGATCGACGAAGTACACTGCTGAGGGGAGCAGCGGGCGGGTCAGGAGAGGTCTGGCACGCCATGTGGTCACCTCCAGGGCAGGCGGGAATCGAACTCATGCGGAAGCGGTTTTAGATTCTCAGTGCTGTGCTTTAACCCGCTGCGCCACCAGGGAGGGCCAGATGTCATTTTTTTTAAAGATTGATTTATTTATGCACACAGAACTGGGGTACAGGCCAGAGCTGCGGGGGGTGAGAGGCTTCCCCAGAGACACAGTGGGGAGCAGACAGGCTGACTGAGGAATTCCACTGCTGAGGGGGGCAGCGGCACGTGGGTCACCTCCGGGGCGGGGGATCGAACTCGTGCTGAAGTGTCCGCGGCCAGCTTCGCAGTGCTGCGCCCCAACCTGCTGCGCCACCAGGGAGGGCCCAGATGTCCTTTCAGTGAACTGCAGTCACCTCCTAAGTAGAAGGCCGGCGAAGCACTCTCAGTGACCTGCTGGCCGGCTGGCCAAACAGTGAGCATGCCGGAGAATCTCGGGGCTGTCTGGGGCTTCTCTTTAAACGCTCCCCCATGCCCAGTGTATGCGTCACACTTTATGTTGAGGAACTTGTTTTTATCTGTTTAACGCATTGATGCTTATATTTTGTTCAATAATAACTTAAAATACCTCAAGCATCCTTCAGGGCTTACGGGAGTGTATAAAAGGAAACCAGAACAGTGTGTAAGTTAAACAAATGCATGTCCTCGGTAGAACATAGCAGCGTCCAGATGGTGCTTTTTTTTTTTTTTTTTTTTTTTTTCAGATGGTGCATTTTATTGCTCATCTCTTGTTTTTCTAGGCCATCTGTGTAGGTCCAGAAAACATGCAAATAATGTATCCAGCTATCTTTGATCAGTTACTGGCATTTGTAGAATTCTCCTGTAAACCTCCACAGTATGGACATCTGGAAACAAAGCACATCGCAAACGCAAAGTATAATCAGGTAATTGACTGTACCTTGTGTTTAAGGTTTCAGGACTGACAAGTACAGATCATCCTGCTTCTGGTGGACTTTCTCTCAGAAGAGTGTCACTCGCAAATATGCTTTCTTACTATGTTAACAATGTAAGCCGAAAGGCTACGATTTGGAAAACCTTCTCTGTGTGCCTTTTTTTGTGATTTTCCTTTCTCAGTGGTTTTTCAGAAAGCTTGACCTTTTGTGTAGATCTGTAGTGCATCTTTCATGGAGTTCCTTTCTTGACTGCCCAACCCGCTATAAAATGGCCTTTAATCCTTGAATCTGATCTTGCCTCAGAGAAATACCTTGACGTGAAAGGAAGAAATCTGCATGTACTGAGTCACCAGCTCGTGGTGTGAAATTTAGTCGGATTTTCTATAAAGAATTGTGTAGCCACAGCTGGCAAATTTTAATTTCTTTGGCTTAGGGCACAGATCAGTTTCTGAGTGCATGCACATGCTGATTTTGCTCGCTGGACATTGAGATCACGATTTTACGTAGTCCCAGAAGCAGTTTTATGTGTATTAACTTTTCTCATTCTGTTTGTCTTGCAACACAATGGAATCACAATAGATCCAACTATTTGCACCGGTGAGTTAAATTTCCTAAAATTGTCCTAACCTATGGAAACAGAACATATTTCCCTTTTTTTCATAGAGTTCTCTGTGTGCTTTATCCGATAGTTTTAATTTTTGCCTGGCTGAAAAGCATTCTTTCATGAAGTACAGTCACTTTGAAAACTTTGCATGTAATGTAATAGATAAGACCGAGGCCTGGACTTTAAGACAAAGAAACTTTCTCTTTAAAAAAATGTAATTTTATTTCATCTCATTTATTTTTAACGCCCTGTGGAAATGTTACTTTCTAGGCGGAATGGGTTGCCCTGAATTATGTGCCATTTGCTGAAAGGTCTTTAGAAGTAGTTGTGGATTTATACCAAAAAACAGCCTGTCACAAAGCAGTGGTGAATGAGAAGGTGCTCCAGAATATTATTAAGGTATCCCTTTTAACTTCTATAATTTTGCTTGATAATGACATTATTACTGAAATTACTCTCAGGTAACTACATACTGTCATCATACTGAGATAAATGGAAACCTGCAATTTCTATTGTGATTATCCCTTCTCCAATGTACGGAGGGTGTTTTAGAAGTCGCTTATCTAAGATCTAGGAAGGTTTGTTTTTAAAGATTGATTCACATATGCACAGAACACCACCTGGGGTCAGGCCGCCTTGTGGCGTGCTCGTCAGAGCTAACTGATCAGCTTCGCAGTAGCGTTGGCACGGCGTGGTACTGGGCACTGGCGTCCCTGCACAGGGACCACTGTCAGTCTCGCAACACCTGCCTTCTCCCTGCGGCTCCCCCGGGCGAAGGGCCCGGGGCCACCCCGCTCAGCACCCGCAGAGGCACAGCGCTGACGGCAGCAGCCTCGAGCAGCCTCGTGCGTGCTGCGGCTCACTCGCCGGCCGGCCTCTGGGGCAGCGCCTCTGCTCTGTCCGGTCTGGGCTTGGGGTTTTGCTTCTTCAGGTTCGGTCGTGTTTCCTCCTGTTCTTAGCCCTGACTTTTAGACAGCATCCCTATCCTTCATGCTGGGAAAATGAGTGCAGGAAGATCGCAGCTTACCCAGGGCTGCTGTTTACAGAACAGAGGCAGGATTTTAACCGTCGGAACCTAAGAGCTGTGAAGCCGCCGTTGTCTGTACAAACGCACATGCTGCGTTCTTCTTGCTGTGAGTAGTGAAAGTCGTACTTAGGCGTCCACTAAGTCTCATCCCGCCTTGTCTTTATTTCCACAGACCCTGAGGGTCCCCCTCGGCCTGAAGTACTCCTGCCCTTCGGAGAGCACGTGGCGGCTCGCGGTGTCCTCGCTGCTCCAGGTCCTCGCCACCGGCCTGCCGGTCGCGCGCCAGCACGCCGCCTCTGGCAAGTTCGGCAGTATGTGGCCGGAGCTGGCGAGCACCTTTGAAGACTTTCTCTTCACTAAAAGGTCAGCTTGCTCGTGTCTACACTTGCCACGCGTGGGCTTTGGGGAAACGTGTGTTCCGCGGCCGCTGCTCGAGGCCGGGTTTATCGTTGCTCCTCCGACGAGCCCTGCTGAGCCGAGTCGCTGCGTTGCGTGTACAGCGCAGCTGGGCCAGGCCCTCGCGCGCGCACGAGGCGAGCGTCTGAGCCGCGGGCCTCCTGCCCTCCGCTGCATCTCGGTGGTAAGGCAGGGCCCGCAGTGCCGCGGGGATCGCCCTGTGTATCCGTGCGGCTGGAGGGTGACTTCCTGGCAGCCACTCCTCCCTGAAGGTCTGAGTGTGCGAAACACACCCGGCTACGAGGCTGCAGCAGCGGGCCGGGGGCCGGGCGGCCTGGGGCCACCGCCCTGCCGCACGGCTGTGTGACTGGGAGTCGAGCAGCGCGGGCCCAGGCGTGCTGCTGACGCGCCTGCTGCTCTCGTGCGCACGTGATGACAGCGACGTTACCCGCTCCTGCCCCTGAGAGTTGTGCTGTAAACCAAAAGTTTACTTTACTGTTTTCAATTTTCACTTGCATGTGTTGACTGAGGGAACATTGGTTCCATCACTGGACACGTGTTTGTTTTTTACTATGTTTATGAGGTAACAGCGCCCCACAACCCTGCGTGTTTAGGAGTCCACATTGCTACCCTGGCAGATGTGTGCGTGTCTCCACACCATGCCACTCTCCAAGGCCCCAGAGTTCACTGCGCTCCTTCCGTTCTTACACACATACACCCCCCCGAGGGTTTCTTTTGGTTTGTCTTTTTGGTTCCCTTGCGTGGTTTCTTTCTGTGCCATGCGAGTGACATCGTCAGGACTTGCCTCTGTCCCTGACTCTGGGCGTTGCCTCAAGTTCTGCCCACGGGGCGCCGATGGCGAGGTCTCACTGTTGTTACTTGCTGGGGACTCGTCCCTCCTGTGTAGAGCACATCTTCTTTATCCGGTCACATAAATAGGTAATTTCTGTTGATTTTCAGATTTTTTTTTTTAAGATTGATTTGTACATACAGAACTGGGGTGCAGGCCAGAGGTTGGGAGGTGAGAGGACTCCCCAGAGACAGAGTGGGGAGCAGACCAGGCAGCTCCACTGAAACCCACTGCTCGGGGAGTAGCGAGAAGACAGGAGGGGTCTGCAGTGCCCTGGGGGCCCTCCCTGGCCGGGATCGAACTCGCGCTGCAGGGGCTGCCGACAGCTTCTAGCGCTGCTCGGGCACCGCTTGCGCCACAGGGAGGCGCCGCTCGTTGACGTTTCAGCAAGCTCACAGTACCCTTCGGAGTGTGAAAGCGACTGGTAAGGATACAAGCTGTAAGTTAAACATAAAATTGGTTTCTGAGATTAGAATATTCAGCCTGTGCACAACTGAATAATTTTCTGATTTTTATGGATCCAGTGAGATTTGAACAAATGAACTTTTCATCGTTTAGCTTATATGCTCCTCTCTGTACTGTCATAAGAACCTTTAAAAACCTGGGTAGACAAAGGTGTGTGTGTGTGTATGTTAATACGCACATGTATTTGTCATTAGAATACTATTTGTTTTCTAGCTGTTTCTAGTCGTATTTGAAATTGTATTTTACCTTTAAAAATCTAGCCCTTTTTTTTTTTTCTTTTTTAGTATGCCTCCAGATAATCTCTCTATTCAAGAATTTCAAAGAAATGAAAGTATTGATGTTGAGGTAAGGAAGCTGTTGAAAATATCCTCCTTTGGTCATTTGTGAAACCAAGTGGTGGAAATCTTGAAGCTGTAAAATATCTAAGTCAATATGTAAGTAGGCTAAGATCGGCCCAAAGCCTGGCAGCCCGCGCAGGGGCTATCGGAAGCCCTGTGTCCTCTGCGGGTGTCCAGCTGGTTTCAGAGGGCTGCAGCTGCCCAAGGCCTCTGGAGCTGGCTGGCCAGGCACTTGTCAGGCCAGCGGCTGAGCGCGTACACCCCGCTCCTAAAGTAGCGAGCAGGTGATCTGTATCATGAGCAGAGTCTAGAACAACGGAAGTTTGGTTAGGAAAGGCATCTTGATTTTTCCTTTCCCGTGGGAAAGGGGACTAAGTAAGCAAATCAAGGAGTCCAGGCCCATGGAAAGCGAGAGGCCCCGCTGCCTTTGGGCCCGCCGCTGCGGCTCAGCTTCCAGCTCTCCGATTTCTACTCAGAGCTCAAAATAACACACGTGGTGTGAACAAGCTACTTATAAAAAGGAACATACATTTTATTTCTCCCATAGCTCATTGTTTATATTTTTTAAAAAGCAATGCCAATCTTGTTCTTTTTTTTTTTTTTTAAGATTTATTTATTTTATTTATTTGTGCATACAGAACTGGGGTACAGGCCAGAGGCTCAGGGAC
>NW_004567135.1:536454-546380 GCF_000260355.1 Condylura cristata | reverse complement strand
CCCAGGGACAGTGGGGAGCAGAGCAGGCTAATCAGTGAAGTCCACTGCGGAGGGGGCAGCGGGCAGGACAGGAGAGGTCTGCTGCGCCCTGGGGTCCCTCCCTGGCCGGGGTCGGGCCGCGGCGAAGCAGCCGCCACCAGCCTCACGGGACTGTGCTGGAGTCTGTGTGCTGCAGGGGGCCGCACCGTGTATACTTCTGTTACAGAAGGATCTTTAACTGATTCTTTTTTAAAGTAAAATTGAAATTTTACTGTAGAATTATTATGAGTCAGTTTCTTTGAAGATAGTAAGTGCATTTGAATTTGCCTCCTTGCTGCAGGTAGTTCAGCTCATCAGCACGGAGATACTGCCGTACGCCAACTTTATTCCCAAGGAGTTTGTTGGTCAGATGATGACGATGCTCAACAGGGGCTCAATACACTCTCAGTCTTCTTCATTTACAGGTATGTCCGTCGGTGATTTCTGTCTGTTGGTAGAAGCGTCGACGTGCTCGGAAGGAGCTGCATAGAAAGGTTCGCGCCTGTGATTATCGCAGATGCAAAGTGGAGAGTCTGAGGGACTTTCCGGAAGTGACGTGGCACCTTAGCGCTATGAAGGGGAGTGTGGGCAGTTCTCTGCGACTCAAGTGTGCTGGGTGGAGCACATCCTGCATGTGAGCTGACGTCAGGCCTTGCAAGCTGGCGCGAGTGATCGCACTTGTCAAGTCGGGGCTATTGGGTCGTCACCAGTGTGCTGCTTAGTGATCAGTTGTCTGAGTCGCGCTTTGTCTTGTGGAGAACGGAAGTGCCGGGCCTTGACGGACTCAGAGCTCCCTCACAGAGGTCGATGGCGCAGCATCTGCTGAAGGCACTAACGTGTGCACTGTGCGTGCAGGGCGTTACCCTAGCTGCTCTCTGACGTGTCCTATTCCTGAGGACAGAGTCTTCGTGTCTCAGAAGCGGGAATGGACTTAGGAGGTGGGAAGCAGACGTGCTCTGGAGGCCGGGCTTGTCCTTGCAGGGCCTTCTCGCTGCTCTTCTGCAGCGTGCGCGCCTCGCGGAGAAATGCTGCGGCGCGTCCGGTTGCTCCTGCTTCCAGGCTGTGCTCAGGTGGCCAGTGTGACTGGCGCGCTAGTGTGGCTTTTCCCTAAGTGACTGAACAGTTGTAGCGTTGGGCCGTGTTTCGTCACTCAGCAGACTTGCCGGAGCCGCGACTGGCTGCTACGCTGTGCGTTTATCTGCCGCGCGGCCGCTCCGTGTCTCTCACACCGCTTACTTCTCAAGCTGCTTTTTTCCTATTCCAGACAGTTTTTAATGCTGATCTGGTTAAGTGCAGTTTTTAGCAAACATGAAAATCTCACAGCAAAACTTTCAAATCCATTTAATGTAGACAAATTTTTATTATTGAGAGTATGTAACAATTTTCTAGGTAAACTTGATAATTAGATGTAAATATTCTGAGCTAAATAGACTTCTGAATTACCTTGTATACTTTTTCTAGAAGATTTTTTTTTAAAGACTTATTTGTGCATAGAGAACTGGGGTCCAGGCCAGAGGTGCAGGGGCAGTGAGAGGCTTCACCAGAGACAGAGTGGGGAGCAGGAGAGGTCGACTGACAAAGTGCACTGCTGAGGGGAGCAAAGGCTGGGTCAGGAGAGGTCTGCCGCGCCCTGGGGTCACCTCCGGGGTGGGGATCGAACTCACTGAAGTGGCTTCAGCTTCTCAGTGCTGGGCCACCAGGGAGGCCTCTAGAAGATATTTAACGACACCCCTTGTCATTTTTTCCAATGACTGTCGCAGGACACAACAACTTCTCAGCTTTAGTCAGAGTTTTCCTTAACCAGACTTCCCCTGCTGCACAAGGCAGCCTCTGGACACAGAGGCTCCAGCGGTCACTTGGTCCCTACACCCAAGCTTGACCCGGCAACCGAAGCTCAGCAACATTTGAGGATTCCACGAACACGAGGGAGAAGACCAGGGCGGATGACGAGGGGAAAGTAGGATCAGTGTCGTATGAGGAGACTTCTGAAACACTAGCTAGGGTGCCAGAAGGTAAGAGATGTTGTGTCCATGAAGCGAGAAAAGATGCCATTAAAAAGGAGAACAAGGAAAAGCTCACTAAAACGAAAACTGTGACAGCTGAAATAAATGTGATGAAGGGGGAAGATAAACATTAAGAAAGTGAGCCCACAAGTAAAGACAAAAAAGTGGGCAATCTGAGAAGAAATAAAATGACGCCAAGAGGGCTAACACGTGATAACAATAGCTACTCTGGAAAGAAAGAATAGAATAAAGCCAAAGGAAATTATTGAGGAAACAAACAGAATAAGTAAATCTCCAGATAAAAAATGGGTCACGTAGGGGTTAAGTCTCAGACTGTCAAGCTATCACAAGTTCGATCCCCCGGCCAGGAGTGACCCACAAAACACAGCCGCCCCCTCCTGTCTCCCCGCTGCTCCCCTCAGCCGTGTGTGTCAGTGGATCCGCCTGTTCTGCTCCCCGCTCTGTCTCCGGTGAAGCCTGTTAGCCCTCTCCCCTCCCGCCTCTTGGCCTACACCCCACTTCTTGTATGCATGAATAAAAATAAATCTTAAAAAAAAGGTTATTCAGCCCAAAGCAGTAAAAAAAAAAAAAAAATGTGCAATAAAGAGAAGATACTAAAAGATTTAAAAAAGAAAAGAATTCAACACAAAAAATGTCGTGTCAAATGAAGTTACTTAAATGCTGGTTTCAGAATTACAAATGGAGAGGGTCTTCACCCGGCCGTCCTTACCTGTGGACATGACTGGCCAGGTGTGGGTGGAAACGGCGATGCCCGCCTGGCGCAAGGCGCAGCTGGAGCTTCGACTCGGGGCCTGGGGGTCACGTGAGGGTTCTTCGTGAGCAGACCACTCGGGGTGGCGCCTCTGCTGGAACCCGCCTCTGAGCACTGTAGAAACAATGTTCTTAGCTACCCTGGACCACGCTGCATGCAAACAAAGGAGCAAAGCAAGAAAAGGGAAGCGGGGAGGTCTGGGAGGTGGGGCAGAGTCGGAGACTCAGACTCGTTCCGGGTGATGGCGGAACGACTCCAGGCTCCACTGCAGCCCGGCTGGAGGCCGCTGGGCGGCCGGGCGAGGCCGGGCTCAGGCGGGGTGCTGCGGAGAGAAGCAAGAAGCCGTTGCCACGGGCTTGACCGCGTGGCGGCCCCGGGGCGCGGCCTCGCGCCGAGGGGCAGGAGGCCACGGCAAGGACGTGGCCGCGAGCGGCTGGCGCGGGGAGGCGTGTCCTCGTCACTGCTGCACAGACGCCGCAAGCTGGGCTGCGGGGGTCGAGGCGGCCTCAGCAAGTGCGGTTTTGGCTGTGAAGAGCAGTTATGGCGAGGCTGTTCACCTAACCTCGTATTGATCATCCGACGTTGTTAATTTTGCAGAAGCAGAGATTGATATTCGTTTGCGAGAGGAATTTTCTAAAATGTGTTTTGAAACATTGCTCCAGTTCTCCTTCAGTAATAAAGTCACGACGCCCCAGGAGGGCTACATCTCCCGAATGGCGCTCTCCGTGCTTCTCAAGCGGTCTCAGGATGTGCTGCGTCGCTACATGGAGGACGAGCGGCTGAGCGGCAAATGCCCGCTTCCCAGGTAGGCGCCGCTGCCGACGGGCCGGCCGCGAGGGCTGCCCAGTGCCGCGGGTGCGGGCTGAGCCGCAGACACTGCCGGCGTCGCCGGCCGCGGAGCGGTGCGTGTGCCACTGTCGGCGCTCTTCGCGCGCCTCACAGAAGTGGGGCGACACACAGGTGTGCATCAGATGGCCTCCCTGAATCGGACCTAAAACTCACCTCCCCCGAGGGTCTCTAGGTCAGTGCCGTGGGCCTCCGGGGTCTTCCCTGGGGCTGTCGCCAGAGAAAGTCGCAGGGAGCTCATTCGCTGCGAGCCCCCAGTTGTCCAGCAGTCTCCCCAGGGTTTCCGCTCCGCGGGCGTTTCCCTCCCTTGCCTGGCCCGTGCGCGTCTCCCCGAGGCCCGAGCCCGGCAGCGGAGGCGGCCCTCGGTGCTGCCTGGGGAGGAGAGTCCCAGGGAAGCCTGACGGACACGGACGCTGGCGTGCACTGCCCAGTCCCGAAATCAGGAGGGAGGAAAGCCCCGGGCCTCTGCCCCCGCGTCGGGCGGGCGTCCCCGCCGTTCGCGCGTCCACTGTGATGAAGCTCTGTGGGCGGACTGGCCGGCTGCTGGCAGGGCAACTAAGTGCCTCCCAGAGACTTGTGTTCACTGATGTCTCAGGAGCGTAGCAAGTTTCCTCAGTTTGTAGCATTGGAACTTACTTGACTGGCGCACATCTGTTTTAGACTCGATGAATGGAAAGTAGAATCCCCTTCGTTTCTTTTCGTCTTGATTATCAGTGCACATTAGCCATTGGTGTTTCCGTCTTGGGCTCCCACTGCATTTTGAATTTCTAGAGCAAGAATTTTACTTTCCCATATTCAAGTCTACGTACCGGAACATTTCCACAGACGAGTGTTAGTCCCTTAATGCGATTGAAAATTGGCTCATCAGAATTCATCTCCAGCATATATTTGGAGAATTACTGACAGACTTGCTCCGCCTAGAGTGTTTTGTGTGAGGCGGCAGCACGTTCTCTGCCCGCAGAAGCAAGCCCGCGCACGTCCTCACGGCTGAAGTCTTGACCGCGCTACCTTGATCTCAGAGCCTCCCGGCAAGTGCCGCGGCCGTGGCTTTGCCTTACTGGGGGCAGGGTCACCCTCGCACCCCGCCTGGAGCGGGCGCCTGGCGCGCCGGTTCCTGGGACGTGGGGCCGGCCGGCGGCCGAGCCGCAGGGCAGCTTGCTCGGCTCCTTCGGGGCTGGTTCTGGTTGTGCGCACAGGAGCTGGGCTGGCCGGCGGCAGAGCCAGCAGCAGGGCGGGGCTGCCGCTCCCTGGGCCCCGTCACACCCGGCTGCAGCAGCTGCCCGAAGAGTCGTGGTGCAGAGACGTGGCCCTTGGCACCCCCAGGGAGGCCAAGCCGCTTTATTGCTGTGGGGAGGAAGAAGTCAGGCCTCTTTGACGGACCCCTCACGCCGAGTTCACTCTGCCATGTTTCCGCGTGGCGCCACGTTTCTGAGCGTGTTTCTTACTTGATGCGTTACAGAGCTGTATGAGCGACGTTGCAGTTTTAAATATACTTCTAGATAAAATAGGTGCTAAGAAGCACTGGTCATCTTTATTTCCATGTTAGCTTCCCCTTTCGGTATTAATTGAAAAGGAAAAAAGATCGCAAAGAAGCTTGAAAGCACATTTATGAAAGATTTTCATTGTATGTGGCTCTATGTAATCTTAAAAATAACCTTAGACTTGCATAAATAGATTGCCCCCTCCGTTTTTAAGTGATTGTTTATGGTAAGAATAATTATAGATCTTATTTCACACCGAAGTTTGTAAAATGATTTCTCTTTTACAAGATTCGAAAACTAACACTCACCATTGCATTGTATCGTATTCAGTAGTTTCCCAGAGGACACCTGTTCATATAAACCTAATGCAGACACGTGTGTTACATCATAAATAATGGAAATACTTTCCCATTTCCTTTCTAGGCAACAAGTAACAGAAATAATATTTGTTTTAAAAGCGGTCAGTACTCTCATTGATTCACTTAAGAAAACTCAGCCTGAAAATGGTAAGTGCTTCGCAGCTTATTCTAAACTCAGCATTTATGTACTATTTGTGATGTACTTTTTACGTATTACTAAGTTAACTGCGTTTTAAGAACATAACAGCTATTAGACTTTCTTTTCTTCAGCCTTTATCACGGCAAAGCATTAAATTCCTTAAGATGTGAATTAAGGGCCCTCCCTGGTGGAGCAGCGGGTTTAAGCACAGCACCGGGGAGATGCTGATCCGGCCAGGGAGGGACCCCAGGGCGCAGCTGACCCCTCCTGTCTCCTGGCTGCTCCCCGCTGTGTCTGCTGGATCCTCACACACACACCCCACCACCACATCGCCTCTGGTCTGCACCCTGGCCTTATATGCATAAATAAATAAAATCTTTTTTTTTAAGATGTTACTTGAGTAAAATTTACATGTATGTTTTATCTTCATGTTAAAGAATAGTTTAGCTGGCTTTAAAATCTTTTTTAAAAAAGATTCATTTATGCATACAAGAGCTGGGGTGCAGGGGTGAGGGCTCCCCAGAGACAGTGAGAAGCAGAACAGGCGGATCCTCTGAAGCCCACTGCTGAGGCCCCCCGGCCGGGGACCCACTGGTGCTGGAGCGGCTGCGGGCAGCTTTCGGAGCTGAGACTCGCCTCCCTGAGCCCTCAGGAGTCTGCTTTGCCTTCTTCTCTGAGTTCAGTGCAGCCAAGATCTGCAGAGGGTTTTTAAAAAGACTTTAAGGAATTTGAGTGTTTTCCCAGACTTTGATATTGGCATCAGTGTGTTTCTGCATTTTCCTCCAACTAACCAAGAACCGGTCTGCTCAGTTGACTGCCCCTTAGGGGCATCTGGATAAGTGTCCACCTGTGCGCTCTTTCTTAGCCCATTGTTTCATTGTGACAGAAAACGCGCATGTGAGACACCGCGCGGGGACAGCGCTGTGCTCGGGCCTCGTGCCCACCCTTGGCTGCATCCCTCTGGCGGCGGCGGCTGCCCGGCCCCCGGAAGCCGGCAGCTCGCTCTCTGCCCTGTGGCTGGCTCTCAGGCGGCACAGGAGCCGCGTGGGCTGATTCTGCCAGAGCCTGACGTCTCTCTGGGCCCTCGGGTCACCGCCGTCCGCTGCCCGCCCGGGAGCGCCTTCCTGGCTGGCGGCGCCGCGGGAGTGAGAGGCCGCATCCCCGTCCACACTTCACTTTGGGGAGTGGCTCGAGCGTGTGGAGATTGCCGTCGTTGAGCTTCGCCAGGCGCCACTCTGCCTCTCGCAGCGGCTGCCTCGGCTCTGTCCCGCGTCCAGGGGTGCGCGGCCAGCCGCCCCCGCGGCAGCAGCTTGCTCGCTGCTAGCGGCCTTGCGGCGCGAGGAGCCGCGCTCGCCGGCCGTCTGCTCTCGGGCTGTCAGGCCTGCGCCGTGCGCCTGCGCCGCCGAGGTGGCGCTTCCTCCCCGTAATCGGAGCCAGCCTCGGCGCGCAGGTGCCCGGTAGTGGAGGACACGGTCCGCTCTGCCGCGCTGGCCGCCCGCGCACAGTCGGCCTGCCGCAGGGGTGCGCACGTGGCCCGCCAGCGGCCTGGCAGGGAGAGGCGCTGCTGCGCCAGCCGAGGCGGGGCCGGCCCCGGCTCCCCCAGCTCTCGGCCTCACAGGCGCCTCCACAGGCGCCAGGCGGGGCGGCAGCGGGGAGCCCCGCCCCGCGAGCCCGTCCACTCTCCACCCCCCACCCCCTCTTTGCTGAGAGACTGGGAAAGTGTCGCAGAGCAGCTGGAGCAGACCCGTCACTGCTGAGAGGTGTCACCGGAAATTAGTTCTATAAGCCCAGCGCACAGAACCGATGAGAGCAGGCAGCTCGCCTGACCCTCCCTCCCGCTGCACCCACCAGCCTCGGCCTCCCCCTTCCCCGTCTTGGGCGGCTTCAGGGGAGACGGGGGCAGGCTCCAGCTCGGCACCCCGACACAGCCCTGGAGCGAGTATGAGTAATGGTGACCGGTGACAGTGGGTACTGAGTGCAGAATTCCCGTGGCCGGATCCGTTTCAGAAGCAGTGAATCAGATCAAGCTAAACCTGTTCTTTGCCTGGAAGCCTTTAATAAATGTGTGTGATTGTCAGTGAGCCCCTGGAAGAGAAGAGATTGCCAGTCTTACTTGACTCGGGTTTTCTGAGAAGCTACGTAAGTCCTACTGGCTTGAGAATTTCAGAAGTTGAGAGGGAGCGAGACTGGGTCTGGGAGTTCATTTGCAGTGAGAATGAGTCCGAGGCCGTCGCAGGGGAACCTTTTGGATACTCGTAGTCCCGTAAAGAATCGGGTTTTCTCTGATTGTTGTTGAAATGTGCGCCGCAGGCCCCAGCGGTCATTCTGAAAATGAAGGTCCGAACCTTCCCAAGAGCTCCTTGGCTCAGCGGCGCCGCCTCCCTGGCCTGGGCGCGCGCCCACGGGATCCCCTGGTCCCCAGACGGTACAGGTGAAGGCGGCCAGAGGGCGCCTGTAGCGTCCAGAATCTGCAGCCGCGGGGGTTTGCTCCAGTCCCGGTGCAGGTTACGCGGGTGGCTGCGCTCGGCCTTCACCCGCCCTGTTGGCTTATAAATGTGCGTTTTGCGTTGCAGTGGATGGAAACACCTGGGCCCAAGTGATCGCCTTGTACCCCACCTTGGTAGAGTGTGTCACCTGCGCGTCCTCGGAGGTCTGCTCTGCGCTCAGAGAGGCGCTGCTTCCCTTTAAGGACTTCATGCAGCCGCCGGCACCCAAAGTCCAGAATGGAGAGTCGTGACCGGCGCCTGGAGCGCTCCTCCGTGGTCTCGTGGGAGAAGGACAGCGCCTCCTGCAAATAGTGTTTGGCAGCTGTTGTCGGCTCCTTTAACTTATATTTCCCGAGTTCAGTAACTCCTGTTACAGGCTTACGTGTCCACAAGCCTCCGGAGAGAGCAGCAGGTAAGCCGCTCCTGAGCAAACGTGCCGGCAGAGAGAATCCATTCTGCAACACACCTGCTCCCTGTCTGCGGTCGGTGATTTAAAAGTGAGCTGTGTACCGGTGCGGTGGGATGTGCTCATGATGGACTTCTCACAAAGAAATTTCGCTGAGTAAGGTTTATTGGGCTGGTGTTTTTGCACCCTTTTTCAAGTTCAAAACTGTCATAACTTTTATGCAAGATGGTACTGTAACATTCCAGTGATCATAACCAGCCTTTGTAAACTGGGGGAACCGGTCTACGCGCCCGCATAATAAATGGTACAGTTCTGTATAAATTAGTCGCATTTGTTATTTACGTTGTAGAACACCGATGCTGTGCAGTGCTTGAAGCTGTATTTATTACCACCACAAACTCGCTTACGTTTCTACTTGTGATTTGACTGCGAGGCGCACCGGCCCCGGGCCGGCGGGGCTGCACGCTCGCCTCCCGCCAGCGCCCGGCGGCGGCCGCGCAGCTCTGCGCCTCCGTCGTACCTCGTTTCTTTCGGTGTCTGCCCGACTTCCACACGCCTCTGTTTTTATATTTGCTGTCTGGATTTTAAAGACTTCACATATTTTATATTTCTACTGTTTTTTCCCTCCACTGACGAACCATAGTTACCAGTGTGTCTGAATGATGACCGAGGCAAGATGGTTCTGGATTTCCTAGAGTTTTGCCCGTGAGGATTTATTCATTTCAGTGCTTCACTTTGTCATGTTTTCTGAAGAAGAAAAGGAACTTTGCTGGCCGCGAATATAAAGCGTGCGTGTGCCCCAAGACAAGGAAACGTGCATTTTCGGAGCCGGGGAGACACCCGGGGCCAGTAACCGTGGCGGAGAGGACGCCCCGCGGTCGCGGCCCACGCTCCGTGGACAAGGAGCGCCAGCACAGCGACTGGCCAGCCCTGGCTCTTGCTGAGGGACGCCGGGATCACCTCGTTCTGACTCGCGTTTCTCAGTTGTGTGGAGACGCCTGACACGATGACTGTCCCAGGAATGCCAGGGGTGCCAGTGTTGTCTTAGAGTGCGCTAGGCCTTTGGCTTTCATCGGGCCCTGAATCCAGTCTCCAGGACGATGCTCGTGACGGACAAAGGCAGAACCCCGTCCTGAGCCAGGCGCCGTGTGGAGCCGCGTCGCTGTGCGCGCTTTGTCTGCCTGTCATTTGTAAACTCGGGAGGCCTTTTTTGAGGAGACGTTGTTTATACAGATAATGAATTTCTATTTTATAACTCACTGAAGGCTGCGGTAAAACAGCACACCACCCAGTCTGTCTGCGGCGTTTTCTTTACCGGAATACCGGGATCGAGCTGCGCACCCAAGTTCATCCTGTTGGGATGTTGTGGGCGTCGGGAAAGGGCTGTGCTGGGCGGGCGTGGGGCGGCCCCGGGCG
>NW_004567135.1:532113-536004 GCF_000260355.1 Condylura cristata | reverse complement strand
CTGCAGCCCGGCGGGGGAGCCCGAGGCGGACGCGAGGCGGCTGGCCCTTGGCGCCCGGGCGACCGCATCCTGTCAGTTTGGTGCCACGTGCCCGGCCTCACGGCCCCGAAGGCCACTTAGGGAGCTTGGGCTCGAGCGTGCGAGTGTGTGGCCAGTGTCAGCCGGCGACTCTGAGCCAGGCCGTCGCCTTCCCCTCCCGGCGCGAGGCCCTGCCGGGCAGCCGGGGCCCTGGGCCCGCGGGGTGGACTCTCCGCCCGCAGCACAGCGGGGCCCCGCCCAGGCGGTTTGCAGCCCCTGTGAGTCCGTGCCCAGCGTAGGCGCTGGCGGCCAGGCCGACTCCTGGTAGTGGACCTGGTGAGCCAGGGCCTCACCTCAGGCCCCTGGGGTCCACGGCGCCCCTGGGCTCGGCCAGCGAGACACAGAAAACCACCACGGGGGCGGGCAAAGCGGCCTGCAGAAGCCGCTCACAGCCAGAGGCCTGCAGGTGTCAGGTGTGGCCCCCGGCGGCCGCGTCCTCGGCGTGGACTTGGCTTTGTTTGGATTACAGCTGGCGGGAGAGTGGGGTCTGGCCCGTGGCTGCTGCCCACCACGGCCTCGGGCAACAGTCGTTAGGTCAGCATCTCTGAACTGGCGGTTTCCGCCTTGGGCCAGCGGCGGTGCCTTCCCCGTGAGAGCAGTTTTGTGGCTTGGGGAGGACGCGCCACCTTTTGATCCCGGGTCACGTGGAAGTGTCCCGAGAAGTCAGCTGAACGGCCGCGACGCGCGTGGCCGGAGTGCGCGGGGGCTGGCCGTCCTCCGGGCACACGCAGCGGGCGGTGAGCGCGAGCCACGGGGCGTGACCTGGCCAGCCGAGACCCGGGACACGCCTGTTTTCTTGTCTCTAACATCTGATACTAAATTACTGAGGATGAGAGAAAATCGCTGCGTTGACTTGAGCGCTGATTCCCACCGACCTGCAGGTCAGGTGCGGACGACGCGGGGCTCTGAGCCGCTGCTCCCAGCCGCCCAGCCGAGCGGGCGCCGGCTTTCTCCTCGACCCCTCCCTTGTTTCCTTTTTAATACTGTGTCTACTTTTTCTTTATGACTTACCCTGAGTTTTTTCTTTTCATCCCTGTTTCCGTCTGCCTTTCCTCCTCCGGTTCTTCCTTTTGTTTCATGCGCGGCCCTTGTAACTGTTCTGCAAAGCTGAAATATCTCTGATGTTTCTGAATAGCTAAAAATATTAAAGTCATTTTAAGGATAGCTTCAACTCTTTCTGAATTCGCAGGACTCAGCAGCCGGGAGGTTCAAAATGGGACAGCTAATGTGCTGACGTCAGCAGCTAAACTTGCAAGTCTCTGTGTGAACAGTTTACTTAGGAGTCCTTCACATCTACGTACATAAACTTACCGTTTGCACTTCGTTCTCTTTTTCTTTGGAGCCAGATGATTTGGCTGTGGGCTTGCTGTACAGACACCGGTCGCTCCGTAGTTACGTTGTCTGCTGTAGGAAGCCCTGGAACAGCCCGCGCCAGCTGCTGCAGCGCAGGGCCCGGCGGCCCCGGGGCCCACCCCGGCCCCCTCTCGGGTCCACGTGGTGTCTGCGGACTTGGCCCGTGATACAGCAGTCGGCTAGAACTCTCCTAACTTCTGTGGGGCTGGGGAACGGGAAATTACCATACCCTTGAACTCTGCAGACTGTTTTCTGTTTCTGAAAATTTAGTTGCATTAAAAGTTATTTTCAGCTGATGTAAGTAGCGCGGGCAGGGATGAGCAGATGAGCAGGGCCCCTGCTGGGGAGATGTTGCCACAGAGAATAGCAGTGGCTTCTCTACATGAAGGGTTACTGGGTGGGAGAGAAACTCCGAATCTCTAATGTCGTAATGCCATTCTTTTCATCTGGAAAACACACACGCGAGGTTTCAAACCCAGCCGTGCAAACGGCATTGCTGTCCAGCTTTTGCTACCTCTGTGTCATGACTAACGCATGACATACAACTCCCGTTTCTCCGGCAGTCGCCATGTGGTGTCTGTCAGGCTGGATACATCCTCTCCTTCTGTGCCGGTCTTTTTTAAGCTCCCACAGTTACACTGTTGTGAAACTCTCTCCCTACAATTTTTATGTTCTTGAGATCTATCAGTTATGCACTACAGTCTAGAACATCTCTTGGCCTCAAAGCTAAATTTTCCTGTGGCCTAGGAGGGCTTTTTTCACAAAAACTGCCTCCTTGACAGCTGAGATTGCAGAAAGCCTTAGTATCCCGCCAGTCACCGCTCAGCTTGCAGCACTGGTTTTTTTAGGATAATTAAAAATCATCACCACTTTAAGAACCTCCAGGGCCATTGAGGCGTGGTGCTGTTTCATACACTCCGTGCTCACTCTCAGTCTCGCCAGGTCCAGCCCGTCAGTGACCCCCGCACGGCTGAGTTACGGCTTCAGCGTGTTTAGGGGGGCCAATCTGGAAAAACCTTCACAGGGCAGACTAGTGGGGATGTGTTTTTAAGAACTTTGTTGAAACAGCACATAGAATGAAGAAAGTGCACAGCCTAAAGGATACTGTGACCTCTCAGCAGTTTGTGAAGAAAATAGATTGAGTTGTACGCAAAAATTTTCGCTTCAGTAAGAAAATCTTCATGTGGATTAGACCCTCAATCGTTTCTTTAGTTTCCCAAGCCTGATTCCTTTTTTTACGGAATAAAATTCCTTTTACTCTAGGTAGTCCTGCAAGGCAGGTGGCGTTGCGCTTACTTTCCCAAGGACAGAGCCAGGGGTCAGAGGTTAAAGTGCTTGTCCAGTGCACTAGTGCCTGTGGGCTGAGAACGCCGCTCCAGGCGCAGCTCTTTCTGCTGCAGCAGTGAGTTTCACAGAAGCGATTTCACTCTGAAATCCAGGCCTGGCGAAAATAAATTGAAAGCACTTGGAGACGATGGCCGTTGCTAGTTGACCGTCACAAGGACTCCAGCCGCCGTGGGCGAAGACACCGCCCTCCACGGCTGCGTGGCTCCTGTCGTGGGTCCGGCGGTGGCCTGTTCTGGGCGGCCTGCCGCAGGCCGCTCGCAGTGGCCGTGCCCGTCTGCCCAACAGCTGCTGCCCGGGCGGCGGGTCATTGCACCTGTTTCGGTTTCCGCGCCTGTCCGATGGATCGGCCGTGCACAAGTAGAGTTGTGAGGGCCGGAAAGGGAATGCCGTCAGGTCTGGGCCTGGCGCCTACATGGAGTGGGACGGACCGTTTTGGCACAAGGCAATCGGGAGATGGGCAGAGTGCCATGCCGCACCTGAAGGCGGCCTGTTGCCGGGAGCCAGCGCGTGTCGGCACTGCTGGGCACACGGACGTCGGTGCCGCCCGGTTGGCCTTGGGCCGGTGCTGGCCCTGCGCACCCAGCGCCCAGCTAGAGGCAGCGCTGGCCCGTGGCGAGCAAGCAAACTGCTGGGAAACAAGGGCAGGGCCAGCGGGACCAGAGCAGGCGGCCTGCTGCGCGGGCTCGGGCACTGCTGCTGCCCAAGGTAGCGGGAGCCGGGGTTTGCATGGGCTTGGGCAGCAGGTGGCTTGGGATGGCCACAGGCTGCCCGCTGCCCTGCAGGTGACTTGGGGGGGTGGGGGTGGGGCTGCTGAGTGCGTGAAAGCAAGCTGACCTGGGGCCGCGGGCTGCAGGCGATTGCCCAGAGGCCGCAGGAGCTGGGCTGGTCGTTCTGAGACGGACTGAGCTGTGGGCTTGAGCTTGACGGGGCAGGGATGCCTGCTGGGGGGGGTGGGTGGCAGGCGACCCTCGAAGGTCTCCACCATCGAGGCAGCAGCTGTGTGGCCGGCCCAAAGTGTGGGTGCTTTGCCCCAGAGGCGGTGCCGCCGGCCAGGGAGGCCTTGCCAGCGGCTGCGGCCGGTGGAGGGCGGACGGCGGAGGGCACGGCCCGGCG
>NW_004567135.1:527224-530151 GCF_000260355.1 Condylura cristata | reverse complement strand
CTGCCCCGCCCCTCCCCCTCGGGCCGCGCCCCGCACTCCCGCGCCCGAATGTCCGGAGCTTTCAAAAGCCCTTTGTGGCCTTCGGTGGCCTGGCGAGGGCCGCGGGGCCGTTGCCCGGCCTGCCCGGCTGGGGCGCGTCCCCGCTGCTGTCCCCCTGCGGCTGCTTGGCGGGTGGGAGAGGCCAGCGTGGGCTTACCTCGGGCTCGGACGCGTGCGGCTTTCTTTGCTCTTTTAAAGAGATTTGATCACGCAGGCCGAGCCGGGCGCGGGCGCGAGAGGCTGCAGGCGAGCGGTGCCAGGGCGGCCGAGGCACCCACTGCTGAGGGGGCGCGCCCGGGTGGCCCCGTACCCAGCTCACGCAGAAGCGCCTGCGGAGGCCCCCGTTGGGTTTTATTCTGCCGGGCCTCTCGGGAAGGGGTCCCGGCCAGAGGTCAAGCTTCACCGCTGGGGCCAGGCGGCCCAGCCTGGGTGCGGGGTGCGCAGCTTGGAGGCGCCAGCGCCCCGGCCCTGTGGGCCCCAGGAGCGGGCGTGGGCGGGGCGCCGGGCCAGGCGCAGAGCTGCAGGTGAGTCGCGACGGCAGCCGGGCCTGCAGTGCCGGCCCAGGAGCCACGTGGCCGCTCTGCCCCCGTGGCGGTCCACCTGCTCGTGCCACAGCCGCCGCCCCGGCGCCCGCAGGCCTGGGCCCCACGGTGGCGATGCTCGCGGGCAGCGACTGCCCTGGTAACGGAGCCGCGGTCTCCTGACGCATTTCAGGGCGCGGGCTCCCGCCCAGGGAACCCCCAGACGTGCCGGCTGCGGATGGCTCTGGGGACCCAAGGGCGGGCAGCCGTCCCGGCAGGCGCGGCCTCCCGGTCTCGGCTCCGTCGCCAGGTTTCGGGGGCTGGGGCTGCCTCCCCTGCCCGCTCCACGTCGTGGTCACGAAATTGCGTGGCCTTCTGTGGGCGCGTCCCGCCTGGGGACTGGCGAAGTCGCCTGGTGGTGCAGGTCCTCCTGGGACAGGAGAAAGTGGTGAGCCGAGGCGGCCTGAGGGGCTGCTGGAGGGCCTGGCCGGGCGCGTGGCTAGCGGCGGGCCACCGGGCAGTGGCCTGCAAGCAGGTGCTGGCCGGGAGGACCGAGGCGCCTGGTGTTAGGAGCAGCATGGAGCTCTGGGGCCCGGCGGGGGCGGGGGCTGCGACTGGACTGGCACTGCCGGCGGCCTGGCGCCGTCCTGAGCCAGACTGACGCGTGGGCGGGGGACCTTGTGCCCGTCGGGGTGGTCATGGGGGATCGACCTGCTGCCTTGTGCCTCGCGGGCAGCTTCCAGCCAGCGCTGGACCTGCCCTGGCGAGTCTGTGTGGTCTGGGGGTTCGAGGACTTTCGGGCTCTGGCTCACGGTCCAGCCCAGTCCGGGAACCGTTGGGCCTCTGCCTGGGCGCCCAGTGGGCAGTGGTCTGGGGAGCCCGGGGAGCGGTGCAGGCGCCAGCGTGAGAGAAGCAGCAGAGGCGGCCGGGGGCCCCACGCTGGAGGCTGGGAAGGAGCTGGGCGGGCGGCGCCCAGGAGCGACGCGGGGCCTGGGGCGCGCGTGGGCCCCGCCCGCGCACTGTGAAGGCGGCTTCGGAGGCCGAGGGTGGCGCCTCCGGTCACCGGTTCCAGCAGGCGTCCCGTCCAGCTTGTTCAGCTTAGGGTGTGGTGCGCTGGTCGCGCGTGAGCGGCAGTTTGAGGGGGTGAAAGTTCCCGCAGAGGACACTGGGGCTCTGAGTCACTGACCGGACACGCCCATTTGCGCGGAAATCCGCACCCGCAGGGACGGAAACGGCTGGGCCCAGAGGGGCCCCCGCTGTCCGTCAGAGGACGGAGGGCCTGCCGGCCCAAACAGGCCCCAGGCAGGGCCCGCCGCGGAGACCCTCGGCCATGCCGGTGCCACGCCTGCCCCCAGGGCCGGCCGGCTATTGGCAGACGCGTCGCTGGGGGCAGCAGCGGGCATCAGGGAGAGCCAGAGCGCTGGCTTGGTCGAGGAAGGGGGAGCTGGCATGGGCGGCCAGGCGCTGCCCTCCCGCGGGCCCGGAAGGCGCCGGCTCCGCACCTTCCTGCCCGTCTCACTTCCCACGCTCTCGGGGTCCAGGCCGCGCCCCGCAGGGCAGGGGCTGGCGAGCTGCGAGGGCACAGCCGGGCTCCGAGCAGGGCGAGCGGGCAGGGAGCCCAGAGCCACACCGAGGCCCTGTCTGGTGTGACGTGCCCACGTACCGTGGGCAGCCCCCGCCCGCCAGCGCTGCCCGCGTGGCCCCACGCAGCTGGTGGTGGACAGCCTCGGGGCCTGGCACTGCGGGAACAGCCGCCCTGCGCCCAGCCAGGGAGACGAGGTGGCAGCGGGGCTGTGTTTGTATTTTTCACTCATTTCAAGGCAGACAGGCAGGACCAGGCCGCGTGTTGGTCAGTCGGTGATGGTGACCAGCACGCAGAGGCCGACCACGTGACCCCGCAGCACGAGGCCTCGCCGGGCGCCCGTGTCACACGGCCACGTGGCCCATGGGGCCCAGAGGACTTGTGGTCTGCTGTGCCCCTGCCAGGGGTCTCAGCATCGAATGGGCCTGGCCGGGGGCGGGCGGGTGGCGTCCAGGGGCGTCCTAGCGGCCCTAGGAGCCGTGCGCGTGGCTCCTGCCCGCGCCTCATGGACGCCTGCCCGTGAAGCCCACGCTTGGCGCCCGCAGCGCTCCTGGCCGCCCGTGGGAGCGCGTCAGCAGAGACCGCACTGTGCCGGGCACGGGACGCTGACCGTGGCCTTCCGGCCTTCTCCGCACGGACGCGGCACGGTGCCTGCCCAGGCTGTGTGCGCCGCCGGTCTCCGGGCTGCTTCCTGGGGCTGGCCACGTCTGGGGGCCGCACACCGGCGGCTGCACGGCTGTGGGCTGCCGGGGACTCACTTGCTTCGCCTCTGACGACCCCCGCGG
>NW_004567135.1:525140-526008 GCF_000260355.1 Condylura cristata | reverse complement strand
CGGCTCGGCGCGGCGGGAGCATGAACCTGGAGCGCGAGCTCCGCGGTGGGTGCCGGGGGGCCGGGCGAGGGGACCCGGGCGGCGGCCCGCGGAGAGGAGTCAGCCTCCGGGCCTCCCGTCTCTCTCTGCAGAACTGACCAAGGCTAAGGCCAAGGCCCAGAGGAGTGCGCAGCCTCGGGAGGAGGCCGCCCTCTGCCACCAGCTCGGGGAGCTCCTGGCTGGTCATGGTGCGCTGGGCGGCCGCGAGCGGGGGCGGGGCGGAGCCGCGGGGGCGGGGCCTGGAGCAGGCGAGCTCCGGGCAGAGCGGCCGGCAGCGGGGCGCGGGGAGGTCACAGCCACGCGTCTGCGCCCACGTTCGGCTAAGCCGGCTCAGACCACACCAGGAGCCCAGGCCGCGGTGGGGGCGGGGCGGAGCCGCGCGCAGGGCAGTGGCCCCGGCTGGCCCCGACTGGCCTGAGGAGGGAGTGTGAGGCGGCTCTGTGCTGTCCTGACGAGCGCTGTCCCTGCCTGGTGGGGGCCCCGGCCTCTCAGACAGGGCGTCACTTCTGGGCTGGGGGGCCCGGGCCTTTCTGGGAAATTACCTCCAGCCGGATGTGGCCGCTGGCCTCCAAGGCCAGAAACACGCGGGGCCGCGCCTGGCCTGGCCTCTTCTCGTGGCCGCAGACGCTAAAGCAGTGGCCAGGACGCCGGGTTTGCAGGGGAGGCTGGCCCGCGGGGGCGGCCTGCTCACCACGCGGCGCCTGGGCACTGGACGCTGACGTCCATTTGTGGGAGAAACAGCAGCTGCGCTCGCCACGCCTCCCCCTGCCCCCAGGCACCGCGATGGGCCGGCCCAGCAGGCCAGTGACCCGGACTCCAGGCAGTGGGC
>NW_004567135.1:520237-520958 GCF_000260355.1 Condylura cristata | reverse complement strand
CCACCAGCCACCAGCCTCCCCGAGCGGCTCAGAGCCGGGAGGGCGCCGCGAGTCGCCCAAAGCAGCGGCGCGGGCAGCTGCTCCCCGCAGACCCCGAGCGCTGAGGCGGCGATTCCGCACCTGCACCACCGCGGGGCGCTCGCGGGGCGCGGGGGCGGGGGCTCCGGTAAAGCCGCCGCCCGGCTCCTCCCCCACCCCCACCTCACCCCCCTCCCCGGCTCCGGTGGGGCTTCGGGGCCAGGCGGGGTCTTGGGGGCCTGAAGGCCGCATGCCCGCCTGATGCCCCACGCTGACCCTCTCCACAGAAGGAGACCTGGGCCTCCCTGGGGCGCGGCGGATCAGAGTGCCAGTTTGCTCCCCGCCCCGCAGCAGACCCCCGCTGACCCCCGCTGCCCCCTCAGCAGTGGACTTCATCCACCCGCCTGTCCGCTCCCCGCTGTCTCTGGTGAATCCTCTCACCCCCCCCATGGCCTGCACCCCGGTTCTGTAAGCATAAATCTTAAAAAAAGGAAAACTCGGGGGCACCGTCTGGCGCGGCTCGGCTCCCCCTCACCAGGTACTGCAGCCGCTGGCGCTCCGACTCGGGGGTGAACTCGGCCGACATGGGGATGACCTCGCCGGCTCGGATGATGATGGCCCTGGAGGGAACGGCGGGGTCAGCGGGGCCTTCGCCCCGACCGCACTCGCGGGCCTACGGCGGGGCGCGGCGAGGCGGGCGCCA
>NW_004567135.1:515066-515592 GCF_000260355.1 Condylura cristata | reverse complement strand
AGCCGGCCTGGACCTCGTCCACGCTTGCCTTCTCCGCCGGGCAGCGCTTCCTGACCAGAGGGGAGCAAGCCTTCCGCCCCTCTGGGGGAGCCGAGGAAACCGCTCCCCACGCTGGGGCAGCCTGCAGGCCCCCCCCACACAGCTCTGCGGAGTGTGGGCGAGCCCCGGCCTCGGCCTCCGCGTGCCTGGGCGCCCGGCCGGGTCAGGGACCGCGGGGGATGCGCTTTCTTATCTAACGCCCGCCGCCAGGCTGCGGGAAAGGCTGAGAAGCAAATTCCGGCTCGCCGAGAGCCAGCTCCCTGGCGACGTGGTGGCTTCACGGACGTTACCTGGCGGCGCTGACCCCTCGTGGCCGGGGGCCTCTGTCCCCGACGGGAGCAGGCGGCCAGGGCCTCACAGAGGTCTGCTGAGGCCAAGGCGGCGGTCAGAGCCGCCGCTCCCGGCTGCAGGACGCGTGACGTCCCTGCCGGCGTCTGTCACGGCCGCACCCGGCGCCCAGGCTGCCGCCAGCGTGTCACAGCTCGGC
>NW_004567135.1:512027-513036 GCF_000260355.1 Condylura cristata | reverse complement strand
GGGGGCGGGCGAGCGCAGCAGGCTCCTGGGGCTCGAGAGGCGTTGGCTGGGGCTCCCCGGGGAGGGCTCCGGGCGTGACCCCACAGCACACTGCAGGGGCGGCTGAGCCGCGGTGGCCGCCAGAGACGTGCGTGCAGGTTCCGGGCAGGACGCTGTTGCCTGAGGGTGGGCACAGGTCAGCCCACCGGTCAGGCGGAGTGGACAGCGGGCGGGCAGGCGCGAGCCCAGGAGCAGGCGCGGCAGGGGCGGGGCGCAGGCCTGACGCTGCCCTGGGTGAGGCCTCCGGGGACGGTGTCCGGCCGGTGTCCGGCCGGAGCCGCGGCCACGCCGGGAAGCAGCGGGGAGGGGGCCGTGGGCAGGCTCCCCGGTGACCTAGGTGACCTCCGCGGCCACACCCCCTGGGACCGCCCTGTGCCTGGCAGCTTCCAGCGTCTGTGTGCCCGGCTGAGTCAGTGGTGTCGCCCGGGCGCTGCCCGGTGCCCGGGGCGGCTCCTGACCGTGGTCACGTTATATATTTTTATTCAAACATGTTAATTGATGCACACAAGAACTGGGGTGCAGGCCAGAGGTGTGGGGTGGGGGCGAGAGGCCCCCCAGAGGCGGCGCGGGAGGCTGCCCCCGGCCCCCGGCAGCGCACGCCTTTGCCCCCCCCGCCCCGGGTGGGGACGACCCGGCGGGCAGCGCCCGGCTCCCCTCGCCTGGGCATCACAGCCCCAACTGGCTGGCTGCGGCCGCGGGACTCAGGAAGGGACGTCTGGGCGGAGCCAGAGGTCGCTGGCGGGTGGTCGCCCGTCTCCCGCCGGTGCTCTCTGCTGACTTACTGGACGCCGCTCGCCAGCCGACGCGGCCCATGGCGCCTCCTCGGCGACGGCACGCGGCCACTCAGAGGACTGCAAGGGCAAGTCTGGCACCTCTTTCTTTCCCACAGTTTGCTGCGGCCACCGCGGGCACACGCCGGGGCAGGGCGCTGCGGGGCGTCACTCGCTGTCAGACGCCCAGGCCGCTGGCC
>NW_004567135.1:509820-510350 GCF_000260355.1 Condylura cristata | reverse complement strand
CACACTGCAGCGGGGCCGAGGGGCCGCGTCCCGCCCCCGGCCAGCGGGCGGCCGCCTTGGCCCTCTGTGCTCTTCTCCTCTCTGTCGGGGTTTCCTGTGGCACCCGGCTGTGCAGTCTCCTCGTCGCAGGACAGGCGGGGACGTCTGCGCCCCAAGTGGGGAGGCCTGTACCAGCCGGCCCCCGCCCGCCCCGGGCCGCTCAGGCCGGACGCAGCTCGGACCCAGGACGGGCAGCTCCCGCCACTCCTGCCCGTGGCCGGGGCGGCGGTCAGCTCGGACCGTCCACCCTGGAGTCGGGGCCCAGGGCGGGCCGCCTCTTGAGCGCGCCTCGGTCAAGCTCCCAGAGCCCCACGGCGAGGCTCCCGATGCGGGGACCCCGGGCCGCCCTGAGTCGGAAGGGCCCTGCGCTTCGCCGCGGCCCCCCGCTCTTGGCCAGTCAGGCTCCTCACGGCCAGCTGACGCGCAGGCCTTGGGCAACACGCTCCGGCCTTCACGCCCCGGCCGGCGACCCCACCTGACCTCACCCTCCG
>NW_004567135.1:507858-508472 GCF_000260355.1 Condylura cristata | reverse complement strand
CAACAGCGGCTCGCGCCTGCCTCCGCAGCGGCTGCCCGCGCCCCACGGCCGCGCCGCCGTCCAGCCTTCCAGGGAGCCGCTGGCCGGCCTCACAGGGGTCGGGCCTCAGAGCCAGGGAGCCGAGCAGGGGGCGCAGCGGGCCGATCGGTTCCCATCCGCCGCGGGGGCACAGCACTGGCCGCGGCCTCCGCTCCGCTCCGCTCCCCCCGCGGGCAGCGCCTGTGGCCGCCGACTTCCCCCATTCCTCTTCCCCCCACTTTCCCGTAACCCCACCCGCCGCCCTGCCTTCCCGCCCTCCCGCGGCGGCAGGGGACCCGGGCCAGGGGGCGCGGCACGGGCACCGGCACCGGCACCGGCGGCTGCGGCTTTGTCCCGCAAGCTGGGGGGCTCCGCGCACGGAGACTTGCTCCAGCGGGAAGGGGCTGGTGCGCGCCGGCCGCCCGATCTCCCCCTCCCCCCGCGTCATTTTTGCTTTGACTTTCTGCAGGAAGCGACGGCGCCCCCAGACGTGACCCCATCGGGTCACGACCGCGGTCCCCGCGCGGCCTCGCCCCTGACGCGCGTTTCCCGTGCGCGCCGCCCGCGCACCAAGGACAGCGGGCGGGAGCTGGGCC
>NW_004567135.1:505870-506410 GCF_000260355.1 Condylura cristata | reverse complement strand
CGCTGCGCTGACCGGGCCCTCCGCAGCCGCGTCCACCGTGTCCGGCGGAGGGTGTCATGAAATGCCCTCAGGGCACCTGAAACTCTTTAGACGGAGCCCGGCGCCGCCAGATGCCAAAGGAAACGTGGTCGAAGGCCGCGGGCAGGACGCGGCGCCGGCAAATGCCTGGGAAACGGCGGCGCTCGCTGCGGCTGCCACCTGCCCTGCGGGAGAGCCGCGCCGGGACTCCGCGTCCTGGTCCTGTGTTACGGCCACTCAACTGGCCGCAGGAGGCTGCGGGGCCTCTGGGCGGCCCCAGGCCTCACTCTTCCCGGCTGGGGGCCTGCGCGGCCACTGCCCATCCTGATGCTTTCTGCTGGGCATCTCCTGGGCCTCGCGCGGACGCACGGCCGCTCGGCGCCGCGGGCGGTTGAGCGCAGGACTGCGCGCCGCTCGCTGAGAGACACCAGGTCGGTCATTTCTTCCCAGAGAACACAAGTGCGGCTTTACCTTGCCCCCCCATTCTCTTACTTTAAAAGGGGGGCAGGGGGCCCTCCCTGG
>NW_004567135.1:504708-505599 GCF_000260355.1 Condylura cristata | reverse complement strand
GCCAAATCCACTGAGCCACGGCGTTCTTCTCACCCCGGCCAAGCTCGCGCGCATCCGCTGCCCCCCGCGCGCCCCGTTCTCGCTCCCCGCACCCCGTTCTCCTCCCCGCCTGCCCGAGCGGTTCCGCGGCCCTTTGGATATTGTAGTAGCTGGTCCCTGTTGAAATGCACCTGCTGTGTTGTTATTTCACTTTGTGGCAAGGTTTGGTGTTTACAAACAGGAATTTTTAAAATTCCCTTTCTGATTTTTTACTTAAGAGTAGGACCAGTTCGTGGCCAGTAAATAGAATCCGAAAGTACCGGCCGCAGATGGAAAAGCAAGAGATGCCCAGACCGGCGAAAGGACCCAGGGACCAGGGCCGCGGGCACTTTCCGTGGGCTTCCAGCATTTTCTCAGCAGGTGCTCGGCAGACGCGTCTGCTCACGTGGGCCAGGTGCGGCGTCACGCCGCTTCCGAGAGCCACGTGCTTTCTGTCACCGCCACGTGCCCGCGTCTCCAGCTCTGCAGAGCTGACCGCGCTGCGGACTTGAGGCGCAGGAGCCCGCCGCCCGGCCGCGTGTCTGTGTCCAGCGCTCACGGCCCGCTCGCGCCGCCGCAGTCTCCGCTTAGGTCAGCGCCGCGCGCCCGGACTTCCCACAAGAGTCACACTGAATTTGTTCCCGGTTTGTCATTCACGGAGACCAGCGCGCTGCGGCGAGGAAACGCTGGCTTATGCCGGCGCTGGGCTCCCCGCCCGGCCTCCGCCTCCACATGGCGCCTGGCGGGAAGCAGCTGCCCCATCTCCTCAGCCCCGGGCTGACAGGCCTGGCTGGCCTCCTGCCCCCGCCGCCAAACACCAGCCCTTCCTGTGCCCCCGCGCTGCGCCCCAGGCCGGGTCCGCCCGGCGCCGCC
>NW_004567135.1:503058-504608 GCF_000260355.1 Condylura cristata | reverse complement strand
GCTGCGCCCCAGGCCGGGTCCGCCCGGCGCCGCCCCCGCCTGCACCCCTGGGCGGCTGTTTCTGTGGCCTGGAAGCCTCCGGGGCGCCCGCCCGCCCCTCCCCACACCCAGGCGAAGAGCTGGGCAGTTTTCCTGCCCCCCTCTTCTGGCCAGTTGCCAGCACGCGGGTCTTCCCTGAGCACCTTCCTATAACTCGGCCCCAAGTACAGCGTTTCACCTCGCCGGGGACTGACTCCTGCAGGCGAGGTGACGGCACAGTCTCTTCCCTTGAATCTGCGCCGTGTCCCTGCTGGCGTGTGTTAAACACAGGCCGGATAAGGGGCGAGCGGGTCCCTGTGTGGCCCAGCGGAAGTGTCTCGTCCAAAGTTCACATTAGAAACACGCCAGTGACGGTGCCCAGGAAGGAGATGCACGGTTCACAGAGCGACGGGGGTCCCCCGGAGAAGGGGGCGTCCCGGTTCCCTGGCCCACCCGGGAGACCGGTGGGAGCTGGGAGCAGACTGCAGAGGCAGGAAGCAGGCGGGCCAGACGGAGGCCCGAGGGGCGCGTGGAGCAGAGCGTGCGGACGCTGCCTGGCTTCTTGCCCTGGGCGGGGGCACACGATGTGGGGCGACGCGTGGGCGGGGCTGTGGCAGCGGCGTCTTGCCTGGGGTTTCGCGCTTTTCCTCCCAGACTTGCCTCTCTGCCGGAGACCTGGAAACTCCCTTTTTCCTGGGGACCCCCTGTTCCAAGAGCATCTGAATTTGGGGGCCCAGAACTTACCGTATGCAGCGAGAGCGTGCAAGGGAGGGGACACGGGTGCCAAGAACCACTTTTCTCGGTGCGCCCCGACCAGCCGCGCCCTCACCCTGTGGCTGAGCCGACCCAGCGCAGGACCCCGCGGGACCGGGCTGTCACTGGCTTCCCGCGTCGCAGTACTGAGCACCTGCCCGTGCTCGCCAGGGCCCCTGGGCGCTTTCTGAAGGGTGCCCCCCATCTGATTCTGTCCATGAAAACACGAAGGGGCTGCGGCAGCTTGCGGGGCTGTGCCCCCCCCGCCGGCCCCCGGGCAGCTGTGCTTGTGAGGCCGCCCTGCGAGGGCCGGCGCCTGCCCTCCCGATGCCCCTGCCAGCCGGTGGGCAAGGCTCGGTGCCTGTGACTTAGAGACAGGGCGCCTGACCGTCAGGCGTCTGGGAAGTGTGCGGCTGACTGCGCTGGCCGGCGGCCGCCCCACCCCAGCGGCTTGTCTTCTGCTTTCCTCACACCACGTGAGAGTGCGCTGGCTTTTCCTTCCTGCTGGTGTTTCTGGCTCCCGCTGCTGCACCACCACCTTCCCCTTGTGGTGGGATCGCGTCTCCCGGCTCTGCCTTTGCTTGGGGTCGCGGACAGTGAGCCTTTGCTTGGGGTCGCGGACAGTGACGCGCCGCTGGCGTCCAGCGCCCCGGGGGAGGGCAGGACACCGCGGAGGGCCCCAGGCTCTGGGGCTGTTAGGCTGAGCGCCGAGAGCCGCTGCCGCAGAGATGAGGCCTGGCAGAGGCCCGAGCGAGCGGCCGGCGGCGCCCGGCCCGTGG
>NW_004567135.1:501692-502312 GCF_000260355.1 Condylura cristata | reverse complement strand
CCCGTCTCCCAGTAATTTATCCTCCGGTCCCAGCCACCCCGGCGGCGCCCGCGGGCTCACCTGGCGCCCGAGGGGCTTCGGGCAAGGCTGCTCGCAGGCACCCAGGAAGGGTGAGACGGCTCATTTGCGAAAGAGGGGAGACGGAGAAAGGGGCGCCCCAGGGAGAAGGCGGGGGACGGACCGCCAGCTCCCGGCGGCCTCCGGCGGGGACCCTGCGGGGGGTGTGGGGCTGGCGCCTGGGGTCTCTTCGGCCGGGTGGGGGGGTGGGGACATGAGCCTATTTGTGGGGTTCTTTAGGACGCCCCTACAGTCATGCAGAGCCCGCCAGTGCCCAGAGTCTCAGGTGGACACTGGCCGGCGTCAACATCTCTCTGCTCGCTCGCCGGTCAGCTGCCCCAAGAGGAAGATGGAGGCGCGGCACACCCTCGGAGGGCGCTCTCGGGGCGCAGACTCGCTCGGTGGACACAGCCTGACCAGCGGCCGCACCTCTCTGGACCACTGGAGAGGCGCGTGAAGGCCTTGCCCGGCGTGGGGCGACGAACGGGCTTCGCAGGGTGTGGCCAGGGGCGCTGGCCAGAGTGTGACCCCGCGTGGGTTCCGGGGCGCCGCGTGGCGGCAGC
>NW_004567135.1:500106-501402 GCF_000260355.1 Condylura cristata | reverse complement strand
CGCCCGGCACACTCAGCCCCGCTGGGGCGGTCAGCCGAGGCCCGGCCCCAGCCTGGTTCCCACTTCTCTGGCGGCCCAGAGAGACGGGGGGCCGCAGCTGCGCCCGTGCTCCCCCACACGCTGCCCTCACAGCCTGTCCTGCTTCTCGAGGCCCCCGACGAGTTTCTGGGGCTCTCGCCGAGCGAGCCGCCAGCCCGTCTGCTGAGCCCCGAAAGTCTGCATGCTCCCCACCCCCGTAGAAAGCATCTCGCTGGCCCTCCCTGGGCGCAGCGCAGGGGACACAGCTCGCAGGCCGCCGCGCCTCAAGGCGAGGTGGGTCCCCCCCCAGGTGACCCCAGGGCGCGGCAGACCCCTCCTGCCCGCCCGCCGCCCCCTCGGCAGTGGGCTTCGCCCGTCGGTCTGTTCCGCTCCCCGCTCTGTCTCTGGGGCGCCCTCTCACCCTCCGCACCGCTGGCCTGCGCCCCAGCTCTGTGTGCGGAAACCAGCCTTCCCGCAGGGGCGAGGCGCGGGCAGGGGGTCTGAGAGCCGGCCGCGGGTCAGGGCGCCGCCTCAGCGCCGAGCAGATGCTCCTGGCAGGCAGCGGCCTCGTCTGCGCTCCGGCGGGCCAGAGCCATCTGCCGCGGGCACACGCAGACAGGAAATGTGGGCACAGCAGGGACTCTCCTGGGGCACGGACATGCTGACTGTGGTCACCATACTGCGAGGAACAGGCAAGCGCGGGCTGCGGTGCCCGGGGCGGCAGTGTCCAGGGCGGCAGTGTCCAGGGCGGCAGTGTCCAGGGGCGCTGGCAGGGGCTCCCGCAGAGGCCTGAGCAGCGGCGAGGACGCAGGAACCAGGCGAAGACCGCGGCTCCCGCTCCCCCTCGGCGCGCTGACTGCCCCCCCGCCCCCCCCGCACCCCCCCTGTCCTGCGCGCACCCCGCGGCGAGGTCACTGCGCGCGGAGCTGCGCTTCGGCGCCCTCACAGACAGGGGGTTACGGCCCCCGAAGCCGAAGCCGAGCAGCCGTCTTGCTGCGGCTCCCGGGCTCAAAGGCCGCGGCCGCCTTTCCGGGCGCTCAGCGACAGCGGCCGAGGGGGATCGCGGCGCCTGCGGAGGCCGGCGCTGCCCTCACTGGGCAGCAGGGGGCGCTGCCCACCGGCCCCTGCTCGAGGCTGGCCCGGAGGGCTCCCGCCGGCCACGCCCCCGCGGGGGGCTGGGCTGTTTCCGCGGAGGGAACCCCCGGACCTGACGGGCTTAAAGGGAAAAGCCGCGGCCGCCTCCGCCCTCGGCCCGCGCCCCTGGCCAGGAGCGCGGCC
>NW_004567135.1:496303-498904 GCF_000260355.1 Condylura cristata | reverse complement strand
CGGCGCCCCCCGACGCCCCTTCCTGGGCGTCTCTCTCACGCTCTGGCTTCCTGGGGGCGCTGACCGTGTCCGGCGCTGACCGCTGGAGCGGGTCCGTGAGGGGTGCTCGGCAATCAAGGGACCCCAGAGCCTCTCCAGCCAGGGCTGCAGAGCCTCGGGGACCCCCAGGGGGCGGCGGCGGTCTGAGTGAGGCCGGCGCCTGTCTCCAACATGTAAATCACGACATGCCGCGTAAATGGCCTTGTGAGGGGAGCAGAAGGGGGTCCTGCGCCGGGGGGACCCTCTAGCCAGCAGGGGGCGGAAGGCGGCTGCCCGTGACCAGTGCGGGTGGCCGGGGCTGGCCGGCCGCAGGCCCCAGTTCTCTTCCCCACTAAGTTAAATGGCTGCAGAAGACGCAGCAGACCTGGCCGGGCGTTCTCGTCATCGACCCTGAGAACTGGAAATCGGGGTAACCCTCTATCCCCGCTCGCGTCTGCAAAAGCGACTCTTGCCAGCCCTCAGGGGGCCGCGGTTTTCTCAAGCGTCACAGTGATGGTTCTTTTATTGATTAATTTATTTGTGCACACAGAGCTGGGGCGCGGCCAGAGGTGCGGGGGTGAGACCACGCCCCAGGGACAGAGCGGGGCGCAGGCAGGCCGGCTGGTGAAGTCCACTGCTGGGGAGCGGCGGCGGGTCAGGAGGGGTCGCCGCGCCCCGTGGTCACCTCCGGCCGGCGAACTTGTGCTGAGGCGGCTGCGTCCCCAGGGAGGGCCGCTGCTTCCTTTTTTTTTAAAGATTTATTTATTTATTCATACAGAACTGGGGTACAGGCCTGAGATGTGGAGGGTGAGAGGCTTCACCAGAGACAGAGTGGGGAGCAGAACAGGCAGATCAACGAAGTCCACTGCTGAGGGGAGCAGCGGGCGGGTCAGGAGAGGTCTGACACGCCATGTGGTCACCCCCAGGGCAGGCGGGAATCGAACTCATGCGGAAGCGGCTTTAGCTTCTCATTGCTGTGCTTTAACCCGCTGCGCCCCCAGGGAGGGCCGCTGCTTCCTTTTTAACTGAACTTGGGGCAAAGCCCAGTTAACGGTGAAGAGAAAGAACGAGCAGACCCCGATTTTGCTGGTTCTTTCAGAAACGCTTCTGCCTGCTCTGCTCTTCCCCGTCTCCTTCCTCGGGGTGTCGCAAGTCAGCCTTGCGCAGCGACTCAGAAGGACAAGGCTGAACGCCCACGCAGAGGGCAGATGTCGGCTTGAGCCGCCCTCAGCCCCCGCCGCTGACACCGCGGCCACGTGGGCGAATGGCAGACAAGCCTCTCCCGGGGCTCAGGGCCCGCTCACGCTTGGGAGGGGAAGCGTGTGGGCGCTCTTGGTTCCTACCTCTCCCTGATCACCTCCAGGGCTGTTGGGGTGTCCGGTCGGCGGGCGGAGTCTCCGAAATGGTGAAATCCCTAGCACCTGCCTTTTCCTGAGGGAGAATGTTTGTGTTGTTTTGTTTCTGTCTCTCCTAGGAAAACTAGCTCCCCTCCCAGGAGCACAGAGCAGGTCTCCCAAGCAAGCGCTGCCGGCCATCTTCAGGTCTCTGGGGGTCTGTGGGCTGTTTGCTTGTCCCGAAGGAAATGCTGTGATCTGTTTGGGGCTGGTGTGGACACGGAAGCCAGTCGTGTGAGTGACAGCAGCCAGCTACAGTCGCTGGCTAACTCCAGCGTGTTGCTTCTCCACTGCTTAGCCTGCCTGTGTGACCCCAAATGAACGTCAGGGGTGCCTAGGGGATTTTGCTTAGGGTTAGGGTGTGTGTGTGAGGGAGCTGCAGACTTGTGACAAATTGCATCATGTAGAACAAAGTTCCAGATGTAGAACTTTGTAAATGAGCAGAGAACTGCAGACAACCCAGAGCGGCGGGGTCTGTGACAGTAACATGCGGGATGGCGGGTCAGTGCAGTAGAGGTCTGGCCACGGGGAAGATCAGCGGCCTCGGCAGGTGCAGACCCCAGCCTGTCCAGCCTGTGTCGACGCGGACACCGCGGCCATGCCCGGCAGCACCGGCATCTGGCACCACCTGATGTCCATCAGGAGTACCCGGACTGACAGGACGCAGGTCCACCTGGCGGGCGGGTGATCGCTCGCATGTAAACGCAGCTGGAAAACGGCAGCTAGCAGGACACCAGACACACCCCAGCGCCTACAACAGACGTTACCGCTCGCTGTGCTGCAGGCTGGAGGCCGGAGCTGGAGGCCGGAGCTGGAGGCGGGAGCTGGAGGCGGGAGCTGGAGGCGGGAGCTGGAGGCCGGAGCTGGAGGCGGGAGCTGGAGGCGGGAGCTGGAGGCCGGAGCTGGATCCAGGAGCTGGAGGCGGGAGCTGGAGGCGGGAGCTGGAGGCCAGAGCTGGAGGCCGGAGCTGGAGGCGGGAGCTGGAGGCGGGAGCTGGAGGCCGGAGCTGGAGGCCGGGAGCTGGAGGCCGGAGCTGGAGGCTGGAGTTGGATCCAGGAGCTGGAGGCGGGAGCTGGAGGCGGGAGCTGGAGGCGGGAGCTGGACCCGGGAGCTGGAGGCCGGAGCTGGACCCGGGAGCTGGAGGCCGGAGCTGGACCCGGAGCTGGAGGCCGGAGCTGGACCCGGGAGC
>NW_004567135.1:495365-496203 GCF_000260355.1 Condylura cristata | reverse complement strand
GGAGCTGGAGGCCGGAGCTGGACCCGGGAGCTGGAGGCCGGAGCTGGACCCGGGAGCTAGAGGCCGGGAGCTGGAGGCCGGGAGCTGGCAGAGCTGGGTGGGTTCCTTGGGGCAAAAACTTTTCCCTGGTGTCACTGTCACTGCGTCAGTCACTTTGACTATTAAAAAGACAGACCAAGAGGAACGAAGCACATGACATGAAAATGGATAGTGACACATTTTCTTTTTTGTGAAAACCCGTCTACGCGAGGGACCAGTGATGTGTGTCACTGGCCTGCACACCTGGGCCGCGCCCGAGTCCCGCAGCCCCGTCGCGGAGGTCAGCGATCGGCCAGGTGCGCGTATTGGGCGCTGCCACACCGTGTCCCGCTAGCGGCGGCCGAGCGCCGCCGCCATTCTCAGGAAGCCTAATGCTCACCAGGGCACACGGGACGGGCTCGCGCGCTCGCTCTGGGGAGGAGGAATTTGACTCTTCTGTTCGCCTCCGGCGCTGCTGCCCGGGGACACACCTGGCCAAGGCTGGGGGGCGGCGGCTTCCGGGGTGAAGAATTGGTGGTCAAGTTCCGAGGACCCCAGGCGTCACCCGCCCGCGGCTCCCGGCTCCTTCGGTCAGCACCTGGCCAAGTCGTGGCCGGGCGGGAGCGGCTGCTCGCGGGGTTTGCGCACGATCTGCTGCCTTGTGACTCCGTGAGCAACGCGCTCATTTCACACGTTCAGGGAGCTTCATCGCCTTATTTAGACTACGACTGGGTGCGCGGCAGCAGCTGAGAAGCCAGGCTGAAAGCAGCCGTCAGCCAGCCGCGTGTGGGCCGCAGCGGCGTGGCCGCCGTGGGGGGCG
>NW_004567135.1:491417-493681 GCF_000260355.1 Condylura cristata | reverse complement strand
GGACGGGGAGGGGCCGGCCAGCGCCAGGGGCCTTCGGACCGTCTGCAGGCAGCCGGCGAGGGCTGGACGCTCAGGCCCAGAGGCTAGGAACAGAGGTGCGAGAGGTGACCAGCCCCGCACCCCGGGGGCCGAGGTGGTGCCCGCAGCAAGGGGTGGACGCAGAGGCCACCACCGACTCGGACAGGCGGGCCTGGCCTGGCCAGCACCGCCCGCCCTCCGCGGTTTCCTGCCCGGGGGCGCCCTGCTCCTCCAGCGCTCGGCCGCTTCCCTCCCGCGCGGCGTTTTTCTCCAACGAGCGTCAGAAGCCGAAGGGTGACGCGCGGGTGCACGGCCCGTCCCTTCGCCAGGGTGTCTTACCCCAGGGGCGACGCCCGGGCACCTGGACGGCAGCCGCCGGGTCACCCAGCGCCCCGGCGCCCCTCCCGCAGGCGTGGGCTGGCCGCAGGCGGGGAGCCAGCGCCCGGGTTTTGGGATTTATGACCCCAGAGGCCTCGGCCACCCCCTGCCCTCTCCTTATTTTCTTTTTGTTCAGTGACGGGGAGACGCTTTCCGGGACGGCCGCAGCATGCACCACGCTGGAGAGAAACGGGAAGCGTGCGGAGAAGAGCAGCGCTCGGGCTGTCACCCCAAAGCACCCTGCAGCTCGAGCTGTCACCCCAAAGCACAACGTGCCAGGGCTTGTGCTGCGGTCTCGGGGCTCGTGGGAACGCCAGACCCACACACGGGAATGTGCGTATTTCAAGATTTTATTTATTTATTTATGCACACAGAACTGGGGTCCAGGCCGAGGCTCGGGGGATGAGAGGCTCCACCGGAGACAGAGCGGGGAGCAGGACAGGCAGATCGTCGACGTCCACTGCTGAGGGGGGCAGCGGGCGGTCAGGATGCGTCTGCGCGCCCTGGGGTCACCTCGGGGGCGGGGAGCAAACTCGCACGGAGGCGGCCACGGCGTGGCTCAGCTTCGCAGTGCAGCACCCCAATGCGCTGCGCCGCCAGGGAGGCCCCGCGGGTATTTAAAGAGGTGCGGTCACCGTCCCTGCCCTTCAGAGATGGCGCAACTTTCCGTTTCAGTTTCGCCTGGAGAAAGCCGGAGGGGCCAAAGGACCGGCCGCTCCCGTGGCCTTGAGCCGGGCACGGAGCCGGCGTCCTGCGCGTGATGCTCCCCGGTGTGGGCGCACCGAGCATGCCCGCGGAGGAAGCCGGTGCCCGGCCTGCAAATGCACGAGTGCCCCATCCACAAGGCAAAGGGAGGGTTAAGGTGCAGGACACCGACTTCCACACGCAAACAGACGCTAAATCACAGCGGGAAGCGGCAGCCACAGCGCGGGTGCCCTGTCCCCGACCCGGCCAACAGCACAGCAGTCTGCAAGCGCCCCGTGACGGGGGCGGCGACGGGTGCTGGCGGGACGGTGGCGCGCAGGCCGCGCCCATGGCAGCTACTAGCCAGGCGCAGCTGAGTCTGGAGACGCCACGTCGTGCCCGGGGTTCGCCTCGGCAGTCCCGGGGCGCAAGCGAAACCAAGCGTGGCCCAGAAGGCGCTTGGAGCGACAACCAGGGGCGCCCGCGGAGGGCAGAAGACGCAGGCCCTCACTGCCCCGGGCCACAGCCGGCACTGCGGGTCCGGCCGGGCGGGGCTGGGCGCAGGCGGACCAGCGCAGAGTCTGCCGCAGACCGAAGCGTCCCCCGCCTGCCCCCGCCCGCACGGGGTCCCGGAAAAGTGAGGGCGACCAGCACTGGCCCAGGGGGGTGTAGCATCTCCGTCGCGCCCCCGCGAGCCCGGAGACCCCTGGGTGTCTGCGCCCCGCGAGCGCCCCGCCCCGCCGCCGGTTCCGGATGAGGGAAGCCGGGTCGGGGCTCCGTTCGCCCACGCGCAAAGACGTCGCGGCCCTGTTGCCCGCGCCTCGGGCGCGACCTCCCCACCTGCCGTTTCTGGGCGCGACCAGCAAGTCCGACTGGCCGGCGGGAAGGAGAAAGCCCGGACCGAGGTTTCGGTGCTTCGTGCCTGCTGTCGGGCCGCGCCCTGCTCGCCGCGGACGGGAAGGCGGCGCCGCCCCAGGGCCCGCGGTACCCCAGTGGCCGGCGGGCGCCCGCCCCCTTTGAGCCCTGGCGGGCCCGCGCGTGACTGGACTTCTCGTCTTGCGGGGACAGTTTGTGCCAACGGACTTGCTCGGGGCCTTCGCCGGCTTCTCTGCGCTCGGGCGCCCCACACCGCGCCCTGGTCTGCAGGTGCCAGTGTGTCGCTCATCCTCCGCGGCGCCCGCCGC
>NW_004567135.1:489423-489898 GCF_000260355.1 Condylura cristata | reverse complement strand
GAAACCAGGCCCTGACCAGCCCATGGACTTCGGCCCGCTCGCCGAGGCCAGCGGCGCGCGCAGACACGAGAGGGGACGCCGCCTGGCCTCCTGGCGCTTGGTGGACTCGCTTGCTTTGAGCCGGAGAGGAACCGTGCTGTGCGCTGAGGGCGGTGAGATCCTCGCGGGCGCCAGGCCTGGCCGCTGGCCCGGGAAGCCGGCGGGAGGCCGGGAAGCCGCCATGGCGGGAGGCCGCTGCCCTGCCGGCCCGTCCCTACCTGGGGGTCGCCGCCAGCATCCCTCTGTTCACCGGGGACATCAGAGGTAGAGTCTGTGTCCGCCGCCACGCAAAAGCTGGCCAGCGCCGGGCTCGCGGCTGCCACCGCCCGACGCGTCCTGCTCAGTTTCCACAAAAACGGCTATTTAGTCTTGAAGGCGTCAGGGTGGACGGTCTGGGCGCACGACGCGCCGCCTGGGCCTGGGCCGGCTCGGGGCG
>NW_004567135.1:488371-489093 GCF_000260355.1 Condylura cristata | reverse complement strand
TTTTTTTTTTTCTTTTTTGTGAGAGGAAAGGAGAGGGCGAAATGGTGAAATTCAGAGATGAAAGTAACAACTGCTGGAGGGGATGTAAAGCAGGCGGAGCCCTCGCCCTTGGAAGGGGCAGCGCCCACCGGCAGTGCCCCGGGCAAGACCCACAGCAGGGCCTCGTCGGGCGTCCACGGGCGTCCACCTCGGCCGGAAACACGGGCGTCCACCTCGTGTCCTAGGCACACGCCCGGGAGAGTGAGCCCGGCCGGGCCGGTCCGAGCCAGCACCCCGGGGAGACCAAGCCGCGTTCCCCGCAAGCATCCGCTGGGACAGTTCGCGCCAGGCGGCCAGGAGCCCCAGGAAGGTGTTGGGGGGGGAGTGGGCAGCGGGGCGGCGGGAAGCGCTGGGGATCTACCTGGGGAAGGCGCCTTGAGCTTCGGGGAGCCTTAGAAAACCAGAGGCGGAGAACAGGGCGGAACCCACGTTTCTAATTTTAACATTCTGGCATTTCAGACAGCAGAGTAAAAGCCAAAACACCCGAGGGTCACGGCCGCCGGGTGATTACGTGTGGAGAAGAAAACGTTCGCCCTGCTGTTGCCAAACCTGGAGGTCACCCGCGACCACCTGCCCACCAGCCTGGCCATGGCGCGCTTTGCCATCACCGCTCATGGGGAGGCTGTGCGGGGCCCTCCGCGGGCAGCTGGGGGCAGTGCCGCGGCCGCCAGGCCCCGGGGCCC
>NW_004567135.1:487225-487819 GCF_000260355.1 Condylura cristata | reverse complement strand
GACCTAGTTGTAGCTTTTAGAAAGCAAAGCTCTGAGCACGGGCAGCTCCTCCTTGGCATCTCCGGCTGAAGCGGCCATGGCTGAGGGTTGGGGTCCCCGTGGGCGAAGCTGCTGGGGCCAGCCCGCCCCAGGCCCCCTCTGCCGGTCTTTCATCTACCCCGTTTTTTAAGAAGAGCCGGAGGGCGTAATCGGCTGTTAATTCCTCTAGGAGGTGCAAAGTGCTCAGAGCCTCCAGCCACCGCTGCCCTCCGGGAAGGGGCCAGGAGAGCTTCCCGGAAACAGCCAGGCCGGCCAGCCACGCAGCCCAGCCGCGGCCCCCCGACCCACTCAGGACCCCCCACCCCGCTCAGGGCCCCGGGCCCCAGCGCCCACCCCCAGGCCACCGGTGCGGGCTGGATGTTGAGGGGGGGCGGCCATCCCCCGGTGGCTCAGCCAGTCCCTTCCAAAGGCCACGCGGACGCCCACTCGTTTTATTCAGAAATCACCGTGCACCCACGGCTCGGGGCGCTCACGCCGGCTGGGTCAGACGGGAAGGGCAGACACACGGCCCGCCACCCAGCGGGCTCTCGGCAGGCCGGCTCGCCGGCCCGTGCA
>NW_004567135.1:484811-486961 GCF_000260355.1 Condylura cristata | reverse complement strand
TCCCTGCCCGGTGTGGGCCGCAGGCGGCACGGCAGGCCCCGGGCGCAGGCCTGCAGGTGGCTGCTGAAGAGCAGGTAGATCCAGGGGTTGCAGCAGCTGTTCAGCGAGGCCAGCAGGGCCGCGATGGTGACCGCCGGGTTCTCGGACTCTGCGGGACACAAGGGTGGTCAGGGCGCGCCCCTCCGTTGACCAGCGAACCGGGGAGGGACGTGAACATGAACGAGGAAATCTTCCACTTACTGAGCAGGGGTGGCGCTCGGCTACGGGCATGTGCATCTGCAGAGAAGCAGGGTCGCTTGAAACTAATTCAGATGTTCTAGGGCCACAACTGAAACATCCATGTGCAGAGTGGACGTCAGCGAGTTAAACGCTGACAGAAACCGTTACCGCGGGGCTTCCTCTACATGAGCACTAGTGTGTACTTGCAGAACGCAAGCCAAGAGCCTGTGGCCACAGGCGGCGAGCCGGCTCCCCTTAGCACTTCGGGAAAGAGGACGCATTAGCCATGGCGTGAAGCTCGCAGCTTCTAAGCATCAAACGTGTCCTGATGCTGAGGAGCGCGGAGCGAGGCGGAACAGCTCCCCGAACAAGGCAACGTTTTACTTTGGCTTACTGGACTCAACTTTCGATTGTGGAAGGAACCGTCTTTCTGTGGTTTGCACAATTAGATCACGTGGAGGAGTCTGACTGAGGAAGTCCCAGCAGACGTTTGGGAGGTCCTGGGGTGACTTGTGCCAGGCTCCACCAGTCGGAGCGCCTCTGCCTTGGTATCAGTCTGACCTTGGGTCTTTTCGCTCGTGGCATGCCACAGTGCTTACAGGCTAATCAGTCGCACTTTGTGCTCCATAATGATATTAAAAACGATCACACCCACCAGTGGGACCTTATTCAACAAGGACAATCACCAGTAAAATTTTTGTGACTGTGTCTAATTCCTAGTAAAATTAGACTGCAGTTTTCATCTCACTGCACAGAAGCAGCTGCTGAAAATCAAGCAAATACAAAGTGTATAAAGTTTATTTTGATTTTCCAGCGTCAGTAATATGACAGCCGTGCAAGGAGCTCTGGCTGCTGGGCCTGACGGGCCCAGCGCTCCGTGCGCACACACCGCCCGGGAGTGGCAGGCTGCTCCCTACGCTAACCTCCAGCAACAGGAAGGAGACGATTCAGCTGCCAGTCACATTTGGTGTGAAAACTGCTCATCACCGAGAAGGAGCCCTGACACACCATCACCCTGGCCGTTACTGGCCTACAGCCGTGAATCATTTGAAGCCAGAAAAAAACTTTGACTTTTGGATAAGTCTTGCCAAGTTGCTTTCTCTAGCTCGTGAAGAAATTAAAAACTGAGCAGGAGTAGCAGGTGCGGGCCACAGTCTCAGGAAAGTGCCGCACGGGTTGTGTGCAGTGTGCACATTGTGATCAAATCGGTGCCAAAGGGCTAAAGAATTAGTCTGACAAACCAGAGTTTGTCCGGCAGCCGGTTCTGAAGCCTCAGGACACGGTGCTAAAGGGATGGGTCGGAAAACAGAAAGGCCAGGGGCAAGCCCCGCCAGCGCGGAGGCTTCCGGCGCCTCCAGGAAGCAGGTCCACTGCACTCTGCCTTTGGGGTTACTGCTGCAAAATATTTCTCAGTTGCAACACCTCAAACTAGCAGAAAACACTGGTCCAGGGAATCGTTCCCTTGCAAGCAGCGGACGGGAAGCCGCCATTAGCCGCTCAGGCACTGGGCCGTTTCCTGTTACTGGCTAAGGTTAGGGCAAGTTTCCCGGCTGTGATCTTAGGGTCCTCTGCGCCCTGCAGCCAGACCGGGGACCCCTTTCTAGAGCTCGTGGGTCGAAAGGGGGAGGAGGGGACCCCGGAAATGTGGCCTTTGGGTTGCTTCACCCCGGGTCCGATGGTCACTCTCTAGGGGGCTGGGGGAAGGGCCCCCCGCCTGGCGGCTCCGCGAGCGCCACCTACCGACCCAGACGGACGTCTCGTCCCAGACGGACCACATCTGCGTGACGAAGAAGGGCGCCCAGCACACGACGTAGGCGGTGACGATCACGAAGGTCATCTTCACCGTGCGGATCTTGGCGCGGGAGATGGTCTTGACGCTGCTGACGCAGGGCCGCGGCAGGAGCCCCCGGCGCAGCGCCAGGCCCGCGCCC
>NW_004567135.1:484220-484711 GCF_000260355.1 Condylura cristata | reverse complement strand
GCCGTCTGCCCGCGGGCGTTGCGCCAGATGTGGCAGCAGATGCGGCCGTAGCAGGCGCCCAGGACCAGCACGGGCGCCACGAAGACCCCGCCCGTCATCCAGGTCACGTAGGCCCGGGGGCCCCAGGGCTGCACGAAGGTGGCCCAGCAGTCGTAGGTCTGGGTGACGTTGTTCACCTCCACCAGGGAGAAGACGAAGTACTGCGGCGCGCTCAGCACGAGGCTCAGCGCCCAGGCGGCGGCGATCATGAGGCGCGAGCGGCGCGCCGGCCGCTGCAGCGTCTTGAGCGGGTGGCACACGGCGATGTAGCGGTCGGCGGTCATGGCCACCAGCATGTACGCCGACGCGAACATGCCGAACACCTGCAGGTGCTTCACCACGCGGCACAGCCCGTCGGGGCCGCGGAAGCGGTAGGTGACGTCCCAGCACAGCTGCGGCAGCACCTGGAAGAAGGCGACGGCCAGGTCGGCCAGGCTGAGGTGGCGCGCGAA
>NW_004567135.1:480941-483358 GCF_000260355.1 Condylura cristata | reverse complement strand
CCCCCGGCCCGCTGTCCGTCCGCGTCGCAAAGGGGCCTCCGGGTCTCCGGTTCCCAGTGTCCCCGGGAAGGTCGGGGAGCGGCTTAGGGCGCGGCCTCCGAGCTAGAGCCCTGAGCTTTCCGGGAGAGAGCGAACCCCGCACCGGCGTGGGGAGGGGGCCGCGGCCACGGGGCCAGCGGGGGCTTCGTCGGAAGAGAGCGGGGGCGGCTGGAGACCGGCTCCTGGGGGCCGCCCGCGCACAGGGGTGCCCGGGGGCTCGGGCTCAGGGGGGCAGGAAGGGCCTCCCACTTTTTCTTTGGACCCTTCGAAGGCTCAGGCGACTGGCGGGCGGTGCACGGGCCACGCAGCGCCGCTCTGCTTCGCGGATGCCAGGGGACCCCGTCCCCAGGCTGCTGGCGCTTCCCTCGGTGTCCAGAAACGAAGGACTTTCTGGGTGCAGGCAGGTCCCGGGGAGAAGCGCACTGTGCCTCCTGGCTCGCGCACCCTGAAGCCGAGGACCCCGGGGCCCGCGGGCCATTTTCGCGCCTTAAAACGAGACAAAACACCAGCGTTGCCTGCGCGTGCCGGAGGGACCCAAGCCCGCCCCTCCTGGGGACCCCTGCAGGGCCAGGCCCTTGCCGTGGCATTTCCTGCCAGGTTTCTGGGAGGCAGAAGGTGCCAGAGCTCAGAGGCGACGGCACCTAAAAGGTGTCCGCACCCCCGTTTGGAAAAACCCTCCCAGCCCCGAGGCCCCGCGGGGGAGGCGCCCCCCAGAGAGGGCCCGACCCCTGGGCCCCTGCGGGGTCTCGCCAGCCGGAGAGCCAGAACCGGGCAATTGTAGTTCCCGCCTTCCAGTCCCGCCCTCCGGCCTTCCCGGTCTGCAGTGCAGGGCCAGGAAGACTGTGGGGTCTGCGTTCCTGACAGTCGGCGCTGCCTCGCAGGGCGTCCATCCTTAGGGTCCGGCCTCGGAGTCGATGACCCAACTGTGGTGGATGTGTGAGAGTCACGGTGGGCCCCACCAGCCGGCGCCCTGCGGGGTCTCACTCTGACCCCCGTGAGGATTCACTTACCCACCTCTGTCGGTTATCCGCCGAGTAACTCTCGCCTATTGCGCATCTACCCAGCTCGGAAGCGCCCAGAGCCTGGAGGCCCGAGCGGAGGGAGGCACGCTCTCGCGGAGGGGGGCCACGCAGACTCCCCCCAAGGCAAGGCAGGCTCACACCAGGCTCGAGCGAGACGCTGGGAACTCGAGCGGCCGCGTGGGGCTGCCTGGGTCCCGGTCCCGAGTGTGCGCGTCTCGGCCACAGATGATTCACTGCGCTGGATAAAGCTGCTCGGAATTGCAGGATGTTTAGAGACCGTTGACGTCAGTCAAGTCGGAAGGTTGGGGGTTCAGTCAGCGTCACCTCCCTTCCCAGGAGAGGAGCCCCAGTTAATGGCGACATTTAGGTCATCGTGGTACCACGTACCCAAAGGCCTCCCCACGTTCCCGACGTCACGTGTTCTTATTGCTGAGACTGCTGGGCGGGGGAAATTCTATTACCGTTAAGTTAATTTGTATGGGAATAAATGTTGAGCTTTCCCAGACCCCAGAAATAATCTACTAAATCATGCCAAACAGGCATGAGACGTACAAGAACTGGAGCTCAGGCCAGAGGGCAGCGGGGTGAGAGGACCCCAGAGACAGAGCGGGGAGCAGACAGGCGGATCCCCTGAAACCCACCGCTGAGGGGGCAGCGGGGACACAGGAGGGGGCTGCCGGCCCTGGGGTCCCTCCCTGGCCGGGGGGGACTCGCGCCCCAGTGTGATAGTGCTGAGATTTAACCCCCGCGCCACCGGGGAGGCCCCCACAAGTCGTACATATTCTAATCTTTTTTTAAAAAAGATTTATTTGTGCACACAGAACTGGGGACTGGCCAGAGGTGCAGGGGGTGAGAGGATTCCCCAGAGGCAGAGTGGGGAGCGGAACAGGCGGCCGATGAGGTCCGCCGCTGGGGGGGCAGCGGGGGATGGGAGGGCCCGCCGCGCCTGGGGTCCGCTGGGGCGGGGAGCGTTAGCATCTTGGTGCGCGTCGCCCACCCGCCGCCAGGGAAGGCCCAGATGTGACGACATGTAGTTTGTCTGCACGTCACCCTGTGCCTTTTCCATCGCAGTGGCCTCCCGTGGGCTCCCCACCACCACGTCACCCTGTGCCATCACCACAGTCCGTGCACCCCCATCAAGCGCCCCACTTTTAGTCTTTTGAGAGCCCGCGCCGATGTTACGTGCAGATGAGGAGGCTGCCAGCAGCCCGGCTGAGTCTGGGGGCGTGGACACTGGGGCTCGCATTTCTGCCGCGTGGATGCAGACACCGGCCACGGTTGCCAGGACCTGGGCCGGGCAGGCGGGCCGAGCAGGAGCCGGGGACCGGCCGGCGCCGCGCAGGGGTGGGGGTGCTC
>NW_004567135.1:476237-477148 GCF_000260355.1 Condylura cristata | reverse complement strand
GCCGGGTCACCTGCCGGTCACCTGCCGGGTCACCTGCCCGGTCACCTGCCGGGTCACCTGCCCGGTCACCTGCCGGGTCACCTGCCGGGTCACCTGCCGGTCACCTGCCGGGTCACCTGCCGAGTCACCTGCCGGGTCACCGGCCGGGTCACCACTTGGGTCACCGGCCGGGTCACCACTTGGGTCACCTGCCGGGTCACCGGCCTGGTCACCGGCCGGGTCACCACTTGGGTCACCTGCCGGGTCACCTGCCGGTCACCTGCCGGTCACTGCCGAGTAACAAGGCCATGGGGGCACACTGGCCTCGGTCTCCGTGCGCTCCCACCGCACAGCACCGCCTTGGGGCACTGACCGGGAACGCCCGCCCCGGCCGAGCTTGGGTGGAGCCCACTGCCCCGTGGAGCCGCTGCCAGCCCGTCGCCCGCTCCCACGGCCCTCCCCTGCGAGCCCCTAACCGCGCCCGGCCGGGGGCGCCTTTCCCGGGCCCCGGGCGGCCAGCTCTTCAAGGCCGGTGCCCAGCGCCTGCTCATTTGTCTGCGGAGCTGGACACGTCAGCACCGATGCAGTTTTGTGGGATGAACAAGCTGGGGAAGGACTTGGGGGGCTCCAGACAGGCGCTTGGCCTTAGGGGACGAGTCACAGCTGCTGTCCTCGGGCAGAGGGCGAAAGGAGCCGCTGCACGACCAGCTGGCCGGCGCCGGGCATCTGGGCCGCTTTGCTCGCGTCCGGCTGGGGAAACAACGTGGCCTTTCCGCTGTCTGGAAAGGGAAAGTGACCGAGGACAGCTGAGAGGCATTTGAAGGACGGAAACGATTTTATCACTGAGTTGTTGTGAGAATACGGCAGGTCCCCGCTGGGCGCCGGCTGCCAGGCCTGGGCGCGGGCCGAGGCGTCCTCAGCGGGCACCGCCA
>NW_004567135.1:473935-474612 GCF_000260355.1 Condylura cristata | reverse complement strand
GCAGCTTACGGCGTGCGAGCGCGGGCCCCTCCGCAAACCGCGTGAATGCGAACCCCAACCCGGTCGGGGCTCCCCTGCGTATCCCCTCCACCGCGCCCGCCCCCGCGGCCGGTATTAACCGGCCTCCGCCTGCGCACTGAGCCCCCCGTGCTCCCGTTTGCCGTAAACAGAGACTGGCTCACTCAGGCTCACCCACTGAAGTTAAAGATTAATAACAAATACTCAACTCTATATTAATTTTTATCTTGGAAAATCTCAACTGGGAACTTTCTTCCTATCTGGGCTTTTGTTTTGTTTTGTTTTTTCTTTTCCTAATGGCCCTTGGTCACTAGCTGGCAGGGTCAAACTGAAAGGCTGTCCCGGGTGATACATCTGAAGAGGAGAAGATACAGTCTGTTTGCTCAGGGCACTTTAAGGCAAGTTGTGAAGAGGGCGCAGGAGCAACGTTTGCAGATTCCAGACCCAGCGAGCTGCAGACTGGGGACAGGCAGCAGCCAGCTTGGCCGCTGGAGGGAGACCGGCCAATGAAGGCGGGAAGTGAAGCTGCCCAGGGCAGCCTCGGAGAGGTCAGCCCTGCGCGGTCACCCTGAGCAGCCTGCGTCGGCCGGCCGTGGCTGCACCCGGGCCGAGGAGCCGCAGGTGAGGTCGGGGCGAGCTGGCCAGCCGAGGACGCGGCC
>NW_004567135.1:471865-472791 GCF_000260355.1 Condylura cristata | reverse complement strand
GGGGCCGTCAGCGGCCCGAGCCCCTCCCCGGCCGGGGGGGCCCCAGGGCGCGCAGCCCCCTCCTGTCTCCCCGCTGCCCTCAGCCGGGGGTCTCAGGGGACCCGCCTGCTCTGCTCCCCATCTGTCTCTGGGGGGGCCTCTCACCCCCACCTCTGGCCCGCACCCCGGTTCTTGTGTGCGTGAATTAATCCACCTTAAAGAAGAAACCCCACGCGTAAGACTTTTGTCCCGACTCCATTCTGCTTGACACGGACCCCGGATTTGGGTTCACGCTGCTCTCCCCGCGCCGGCCGAGGGGTCGGTGGGCAGGGCGATGACCGGGCCGGCAGGACGGCAGGATGTTTAAGTGTGCACAGCAGAGCACAGTTGCCCGTCTCCCGGCCCCGTAGCAACAGCCGCGTGGCGGCTGAGCCGCCTGAACTCCGCCTTGCGCTGCCCACTGTCCAGGGTGTCTGCGAGTTCCGGCGCGTCCACGGACTTCCTTCCCCGCAGCGCCACCCGCACGACGGGCAGCCCAGCAGCCTGCTCGCGCTCTCCGGGAGTGGGGGTCTTCGCTGGGGCTTTGCGGGGTGCCGGCTGTTCCTGTTATGGTTTGTTCACCAGAGCGCGCGGGGCAGGGTTGCTATGGACACACGCACGCCGAGTCTCGTTTTTGAGGTATGATGCTGTTTGTGTCACCAGGGAGCGCCCGGCGTCCGGACACGCCAGGAAGTGGCAGAGTGCTGAGCGGTGGCGCTGCCCGGGTCTGCGCTGGCCGCCGGCGGGGCGAGCTCTGGGCTTGGCTGGAAGGCCCAGGCAGGGAGGGCAGCGAGCGCAGAACCTCCTGAGGCCCAGAGGCAAACTCCTGCCAGGGCGCCGGTGGGCGGAGCCGAGGCCCCAGGGGGCGGGACGCGCCAGGGGCCCAGCAAGAGCCAAAGCAGGCAGCG
>NW_004567135.1:470090-471765 GCF_000260355.1 Condylura cristata | reverse complement strand
GGGCGGCGTCCTCCTCGCCCATCGTCTGCCGCCGCGCAGGCCCAGGCCAAGTGGTTTGGGCGCTTCAGGGACGAACTCGGAGAGCCGTGGGCTCGCGAACGACAAAACCAAAGACTGCTTATCCGCTGGTGAGACCGTCCGAGGACGCCGTTCCCCAGCCGGGCCGCGCAGAGCTCAGGCCCGCCGGAAGGGCTTCGGCAACGCGGCGCCGGCCAGAGCTCGCGGCATGTGTTTGCTTACGTTAGAGACCTAATCATGCCTCCAACAGCTGGGGTGCAGGCCAGATGTGGGGGTGCTGAGAGGACTCCCCGAGACAGGCGGGTCCCCTGAGGCCCCCTGCTGAGGGGCAGCGGGGGCAGGCGGGGTCTGCTGGGCCTTACTCTCCTGTGTGCTCCCCAAGAGTAAGCTGGCAGCCGCGGGAGAAAGAACCCCAGGCATCGCTGTGCGCCGTGATGAGCCGAACTCACAAACGTCTCGGCCTCCAGGCCCAGATCACTCTAGAGTGCGGGGCCTCGGCCCAGACCCGGACACTGCAAACGCACCGAGTCACTGGGCCGCGCGAGGCCGCCAGGAGCCCCACTAGTATCCCCGTGGGAAGGCGCCTGGGCTAGCTGCCTCTCCGTCCCGACGGCCGACCACCGGCCCACCCCTGCGGCCGCGCTGAATTCAGAAATTAAGGGATTAAGGTTAAAGGTGACGCAGATATTTCTCTTGTCAGAGTTCTGCAAACCTCCTTGAGCCCTCCCTGGTGCGCAGGGGTTGAAGCCAGCGCTGTGAAGCTGTCGCAGCCACTGGCACGAGTGCCACCCCCGCCCGGCAGGGACCCCGGGGCGCGCAGACCCCTCCTGTCTCCCCTCAGCCGTGGGTTTCAGTGGATCCGCCTGTCCTGCTCCCCACTCTGTCTCTGGCAGTCCTCTCACCCTGCACCTCCGGCCTGCGCCCCAACTCCTGTGTGCGTAAACAAACCTTTAAAAAAAGACCGATTTTCCTGGCTCCAAATGTCCCGTGACCCCTCTACAAACGCCACTGTCGTGCGGCCAACCCGGCGGCTTCCGCCCGCGCACGACCCCACAGAGTGCGGCCTTGGGGACCGGTGACTGCTGGGCCCCGAGCTCCGGCCCGTCGATGTCAGTACATCAGTTTGGCAGGAGCTGCTGCATGAGACGGCTTGCTTATGACGAAGACTGCGTGCCTCGAGCTGAGGGCTTAAAATAGCAAACGCTGCTCTGCTCTCCTGGCGATCTTGAGACAGGGCTAGAGCATTAAAGTTACGGCGGAGCAAACCCGCAGCCTGTTGCACAGGCACGCCCTTGACGTCGCTTTTAAAACTCAAGACTTTGTACACACTCGCTGTCGCGTGCCCCTCGATGAAACTTTACGCTACGTGGGCAACATCCGCTGAAAAGAGGGGTGTGGGGGTGACGCGCTGGCCCGAAGCCCGTGCCCCGCGCTAGGAATTTCCTCAACGCCCCTCACCACGCCCGAGTTGTTTCAAAATAGAATTTTAAGATTTGCTGAACTTTAAAAGGACAAGATGGACCCAGAAAACGGACACGCCAGGCCCCGGGGGAGAGTGTGTTCCTCACATACATCAGCCGAGCCGGGAAAGGCTCTTTTCCACGCCGGAGAGAGTTATAGCCCGAGTGCGTTTACGTCTTTAGACAAATAAGGCGCG
>NW_004567135.1:468434-468955 GCF_000260355.1 Condylura cristata | reverse complement strand
CAGGAGGAAGAGGCACCCCCGGGCCTGGACCCGGCCCAGACGCAGGAGCGGGACCGGGGCCTTTCCGGAAGGCGCTGGGCCCCGCGCCCCTGGGGGCCGTGAGCCGGCTGACCGCGAAAGCCCCTCGGGGCTGGGCTGGGCAGGCCGTGGGCAGCCTCTGGGCCTCCGCGCACAGAGCACTTCCTGGCGACCCCGAGGGCCACACGTCCACGGAAACGCGGCTTCCCGGCGGTCAGGAGGCCTCTGGCTCCCGCCCCCTCCCTGCCCCTCCCACGTGCGGCCCCAGCTGGCCGGGCCACCGGGCCATGTGAACGCTGAGCGAGGACACAGAATTAGCCCCGGCTGCTGGACCTTGGGCAGGCCCGGGTCAGGCTGACTTACTCGGACTCTTCCCCAAGTCCCTGCAGACGCGGGGCGCCCCCGGGGGGCTGGGCCCCAGTCCCCGCCTCCACTGGCCCAGCCCCGGCTCCCTGGCCCCTGGCCTCTGCGGCTCCGGCAAGGGCCCCTGGGGACGTGGGCAC
>NW_004567135.1:456889-457403 GCF_000260355.1 Condylura cristata | reverse complement strand
GCGGGGACGTCGAGGTTGAAGCAGCAGCTCACACAGACGGTTGCAGCAACATGTCTCTTTGTTTTCCCTCCAGCCCCCTTTCATGCCCTTAGTGCCAGGCTGTTGGTCTCCCTCTCATGCCTCCCTGCGACCGGGGCAGGCACTGACCAGCCGCCCACGGGGTCACCAGCTCACACCGGTGGCGGACACAGCAGGCTGTTTCTTCCTGTTGTGATCTTGTGCGTAAGCTCCAGGGTGGCTGGGAGGCTCATCCCGGCGGGACCCACACGTTCCTCCCTGGCCAAACGGGTTTGCACCGAGATGAAACGGTCGTGCTGACACACCTGCTGGCGGCCCTGGGTGACGGCCCCTGGGCTGTGGAGTGCGTTGGAGTCTCGTGGAAGCTCAAACACTCCAGCCCGCCGCGGGCACAGAGCGCCGGGTCCCGGGCAGCCACCGGCGGCGGGGCCCAACGGGGTGCGACACCGCGGGGGGCCGAGACCCCGGAACGTGACGTCTCTCTGAAAGAGGGTCC
>NW_004567135.1:453434-454584 GCF_000260355.1 Condylura cristata | reverse complement strand
GGGCCGGCCGGCCGCGGGGCAGCGTCGGGATCCCGCCGGAGGTGGACGGCTGACAGACACGCAGAAGCTCTCCCGGCAGGCGGTGGGAGCGGGCGAACCGCAAGCCAAGTCCAGGAAGGGTGAGCCAAGGGCTGCCCGCAACTGCCCCTTGAAGATGCTAGGGAAAGCGCAGCGCTCTAGTGTGAGCCGTGTGCTGCTTGTTCGGGAACGGGCCCACTGCCTCTTCGCTTTGTGCCCCAACAGAAGCCCACGGACCCTCCGGCCGTCCGCTCACATTCGGCGGCGGTGACGGGCTGCGGCTGTGGACACTGCGCACTGCCCGGCTTAGGTAACACGGCCGCACAGCGCAGTCTGTGTCCCCTGGGCGCCCGTGTCCGGTGACCTGGCGGCTGTAAGCCGAGCAACGGAGTTTCAAAAATGGAGAAATGGCTAGAAGGTAGCTGAGCCTGGTGGGTTGGGAGGGATTAGAGCTTAGCTGCGACCCCTTAAGAAATCACCCTGCCCTGTGCAGAGTGAAATATTGGGGGGCTTGGGGGGGCTGAAATCAGCGAAGAACTGAGAGGAACCCTGCGGATAATGAGTAACGAAAAGTAAGCTTGTGCCTTAAGCTCAAGCTAGTGAAATTTGCCTTTGTCGGAGCGGCTCCCCCGCCCTTTCCAGGAGTTCACACACCAGAGAACATTCTTTTTTCTGTTCTCTTTCAGTTTGCGCAAAGCTCTCAGTGAGGGAACATTTCCCACCTCCCCCTACTCCCACAAAGATGATCAGTGCTCATGTGCGAGAGATGAACTCAGCCGTGTCCAGGGTGGTAACTGCTTGTGGTTTCACAAGATGAGCTGCGTGTCTCTGATACCCCAGCTGAGGAATTTGGACTTACTGCCAGCGGTTAGGCAATATTTTCCATATAAAGCAGAAATGCCAGCAAATTGCCGATCATCTATAACTCCACAAATTTAGTGTTTTTCCGTCAGTGGAAGTGAGTCACGGAGAGTGGAAATGTAAAGGCTCCCACTTAATCTGTATTGCTTTCAGGGGGGGAAACGGTCCACATCAAATGAGAGCTAATAATAGGTCTGTCTCAATGACAGTGGGTTCAATATTTACGCTTTGCCCAATTGAAAAATTTCATTTCAGGAAAACATGTTCTAGA
>NW_004567135.1:450814-452159 GCF_000260355.1 Condylura cristata | reverse complement strand
CGCGCCCGGGAACACGACCGCGCTCGGCTCCTCCGTGAGGACGGCACAGGGACACAGAGCTCCGCAGCTTCCTCGTCCGAGGTAGCGAGTCACCGTCGCGTCCGAGTGGTCCGAGGCGCCGTCTCCGCTGGCAGTGCCAGGAGTCCGCTCGGCCTGGAGAGCTCCTGCACAGTCTCGGAAATAGCTTGAACCGGGCCGCCCCGGGCCCCTGCCTGCGAACGGAGCCAGTCACTGGCGTAAACCTCTTTTCTGCCCGCAAGGTTGCAGAGCAGGGGCTGCTTCCTGTAGGCGTTGAGCTTCGTAAGAGCTGGAAGCCCCGAGGCCGGCGCTGGCGCCCCCAGCTGGCGGCCCCCCCCAGCGTCCACGCACACCCACGCACACCCACGCACACCCACGCACACCCACGCACACCCACGCACAGGACTCGCAGGCAAAAGCCAGCGCCCTTACTGCTCCGATTCCCTCCTCCTCCCTCCCACGGCCCCGCCCCACTGTTAGGTCAGAAGGTGGGTCCGAGCCACAGACGCCCACAGCGCCGCCCCGAAGCCGCACGGAGGCTTCAGCGGTCTCGGAGTCCCAGGCGCCAGGTTCCCACTTCCGAGAATTCTGCCACTGAGGTGTGGCCTGAGCGTAGAGCGTGGACATAACCCCCCCGCAGTGTGCGAAAAAAACAAGAGGCCTGTTGTCCACGCACCCCAGAGCCACGGGCCACGGGACGCCGGGCCACCGGTGGACGCGAAACGCGTGGAGACCAGTGTGGGAGAGAGAGAACGCGCGGCCCAGCCCCTGGAAGCTGTGACCCCAGAAGTCGCCGGGCACTGGACGTGCTGCTTCATCAGAAAGGCCAGCAGGACAGGGCGCAGCCAGACGGCCACCAGCTTCAGGGCCGCTGTGGAGGAGGCGGCCGGGCTCTGGCTCCCGGCTACGCGAGGCGCTGGGGAGACGCCTGAACGCCGCGTTGGGGGCCTGTCGGATTGATGGATGCGATGTTCGCGGACCTTTTCACATTAAGCAAGAAACGCAAAGGCCTCCACACAGTGCCGGACACAGACCGATGAGCTCCAGTCGCCCCGTGGCCGCCACGGCTGACCCGCAGCCACATGACTCATCCAGAGCCTCTGGCGAGTTGATAAATGAGCCTGGCGATGGGCTGGAGCAAGATGTCCTCGATGAAGCCCTCAAGCAGGCCGCGGCGCTAAAACCTACCGACCGGGACCTGGACGGAGAAAAGCGCCTCCTGCCTGGCTTACAGCCCAGGTCAGCGACTGCGAGCCGAGAATTTCAGGGTCGTCTCCGTAAAGACGTCTGAAGCCCAAAGAGGCGAGACAAGTAGTTCCCGGGGCCT
>NW_004567135.1:447333-448864 GCF_000260355.1 Condylura cristata | reverse complement strand
CGCGCCGGCAGCTCTCTCCTTACACTGCTAGAATCACCCGGGGCTCTGGCAACCCCAGCACAGGCCCCGGATCACTCAAAGCGCACCCCAGAAGCGGCTGCCCCGGCAGCCGCATCACCCCAGTGGTTTCCACGTGGGGCGCAGGCCGGGGGGCCCCGAGCTCACGGCACAGAGCTGTGTGCAGACAGCCGGCGGGGAAACTCAACACGGCGCAACACACATTAAAGCGTCTTCTCTCTCACCCGCCGTTGAAAGAGGGGCTCTCATCGCTGCTGGGGCGGCCGCGGGGTGTCGCCCACCTGTGCCGAGCTGCGCACTTACACCCCCAAAAGTCTCCAGTGCTGCAAACCAGGGCGACGAGACCACGGCTTCTCTTTGCCCGGGGAAAACCCCAGGAAAATTAATTCTGACATAGCTGGGTGCGAGGTCTCAGATGCAAGCAGTCCAGGAGACACTTCGCAATTGACAGAAGTGCCCATTTCAACCCGCGTGTGAACACCGTGCTTCTCCCCGGGCACCTTGGACGGAAGCTGTTTCACCGTTATGGATTATAAACATGGAGGGCCAGTTACCACCTGTATGGCTTCTTGGAAGCAGCTTTAAAATGCTAAGGAAGTTTTTTTCTCCTCTGTAGGACTGAAAACAAAGCGCGTCGGTATTCATGTAGCATGTGCTGCAGGGTCAGCCTAGAGTCACCCTTTCCGCTTCTTCTATGCAAGTAAATTCCCTCGGATTATTTTTGTTACCAGTGTTTGGTGTTCAACTATGAGACGCATTCTGAGCGGATCTCCGGGGCTCGATGCGCCTGGACGCACTCTGAGGTCCTCGGCTCACCGTGGTCACAGCGTCCAAGTCTATAAAGAAACGAGTGACTCGGAGAAATCTGAGATTCCTGCTCTCGGTTCGAAGCTCCCCCAATCTGCTTACCCTGTGAGAGGCCTAACACACGTGTCTGGATCTTGTTTTGTCGTTTACAGCATGGAATGAAAGGTCCCTATCGCGAAGGGAATACATGAGGCAGTCGATGCAGGAAATCTAGCTCATCGCCTAGAGGAGTGTCGCCCGGCAAGCCGCAGCCATTGTGGTTACTGATAAAGTCAGTTTGACCAGTGATGGAAGTGAGAGGCAAAATCATCTCCGTTACCTGAAATGACAGCCCAGGTTCGACCAGATTAGATGTGACGACGCTTTCAGCGTTCCCCAGACACGCTGGCACCTTCTAAGATCTGGGGAAATGGGGAGCAAAGTTCTAGCTCACACCGTGGAATATTTTATTTTAATTTTAGTGTTGCCAAGATTTATTTCTGCACACAGAGCTGGGGTGCAGGCCAGAGGCGCAGGGGTGGTGAGAGGATCCCCCAGAGACAGAGCGGGGAGCGGGACAGGCGGACTGAGGAAGCGCACTGCTGCGGGGCCGGGAGCCAGGGGACGAGTGCTGGGCCCTGGGGCCCCTCCCGCCCGATGGAATCGCTGTGGACAGCTTCACCGCTGGCTTCCGCCCTCTGAGTCACCACGGGGGGCACTGAATCCG
>NW_004567135.1:442951-445313 GCF_000260355.1 Condylura cristata | reverse complement strand
AGGGCCGGCTGTGCGCCTCGTCTCAGAGCCCGCGTCGCCGCCCGGCCGGCCGGAAGCGAGCCTCCAGGTCCACACGCGAAGAAGGGAGAGCGCAGGCCGGGGGGCGCCCACGCCCGGACAGAGGTGGGGCGCCCGGGCCTGCGGCTCCTGGCAAGCGCAGGTGTTTACTCTGAGGAGAGTGGGGTTCAGTGGGATCTCACCGTCGGGGCTCAGCGCCCCTCCGGGGGTCTCGCTGCGATTCCCCAGCCGTTGACTGTGAGCAAGTCCATGGCATCGCTGAGAAGAGTCGGGTGTAGCTCAGACATTTTCAGGAGAAAATGCTAATCAAGGGTCCGCGCTGTGTGGGCAGCACAGAGCCAGTTGGGCAGCAGCCAGCGACCTTCCTCTTCCCCGTCACTTCTGCGCTGGTGACTGGTTCTTCCCGCGGTGACTCGCGGCCCCTCTGATGAGAATAAACAACGGCGGCTTAACAGGACCCCATGGGGAAAGCAACATTTTAAGTGATAAATTGTTTACGTTTAATCCAGAATGTTTTCTGCTACTCAAGGAAGGGTGAGTGACGTGGCAAAGAAAGCCAGAAGCCCCTAGGCGCAGCCTCTCCAACGGAGACTGCCTTCCGGGCGGTTCCGAGGCGACTAGAAGACACAGCAGCCGCTTGCCGACGTGCGTCCGCTGCCCTCCGCATTTGTCGACAAATAAAGCCGCTTTCCTTCTCCTCAAACTCTGCTTCCTTTTACTGGCCGAGGAAACTGAGGCCGGCGTTCGGTGACCCTGAAGTTCATTCCCACTAAAATAAGTACGTGAGGCCCGGGGCCGACCTTCATCTGTAAAAAGTGGCCCGTTCATTAGGGCGCTGAGTGTGACGGGGAGCTGAGAGAGCAGCGGCTCGGCGTCGCAGTTTCCTCCTCACGGGATGTTTCTGCCAGCGCGTCCAGCTGACCTGGCCGGGCAGCCGCTGACACAGACGCCAAGGAGACTCACCGCACAGGCGGGAGCGCTCTCTGCCGGTGTGTGCGGGCGGCGTGTGCCGGGTGCCCGGGCCTGCCACTGCTCTGCCTGCTGGTGCTGGCCACTCTGTCGCCACCCAAGGTGAAATGAGCATCAAAGTGCAAAAGCTCGTGTCAGTTTGCTAGGCAGCATCTTATTCTTCGCAGGCTCTGCCCCACTCTCTTCACCCCAACGCAGGAGCGGTGGGGGGCGCCTTCTCCTTGTTGTTCTGGATGAAAAGAGAAGCTGAACAGCGTCTGGAAAGGTGGGCGCCCTGTGGGCCACACTGACGACTTCCGGCGCGCGGCCCTCGGACGATCCGGACACTTAGTGACGATCGCCCACACCCTCGACACCACGCGTGTCCGCACTCGCTTTCTTTCACCGGGCCTGAGGTATTCGTGCGCGCTGTACCCAGCCAAGGAAGCCTCAGATCCACGCGGTTCTCTGGCAGCCGGCTGGCGCTTCCCTCCCAACACTGAGCACAGGTCTTTCCCCCACGGAGATCAGGGTGGCAATGCGCCTGGCACAGCGTTTGCGCTCAGGCTCCCATCCAGGGGCTGCTGTGCATTTCTGAAAGTTGCGTTTTCTGATTCCCGCTATGGTCTACTGGAGTGGAAATCGGAAATTCAAGACATGTAAAAACCAGACTAAAGGCCCTCCCTGGTGGCCCAGCCGGGTAACGCACAGCACTGAGAAGCTGAGGCCGCCTCCGCATGAGTTCGATCCCTGCCTGCCCCGGAGGTGACCCCAGGGCACGGCAGACCTCTCCTGACCCGCCCGCTGCCCCCCTCAGCAGTGGACTTCGTCGATCTGCCTGTTCTGCTCCCCGCTCTGTCTCTGGGGAAGCCTCTCAGCCTCCGCATCTCTGGCCTGTACCCCAGTTCTGTGTGAGTAAATAAATAAATCTTTTTAAATAATCAGATTAAAAGTTGCCTTAGGGAAATCACGCCAAGAAAATCTGGTTTTGTAGCTTTTCTTGGGCCGACTGCAGTCCAGCATGGCTTCCTGGAATGGTCCTCAGACACGGAGAGGGCTTTCCTCACACTCACTGTCCACTGGCTTTTGCTGACCGAGTCCCCAGGACAGGCCTGTGTAGGCACCAGGGGCAGGGTGTGCCCAGACCTCGTCCAAGTTCTACACGCGGACACAGGGGCGCGCCCCGACGGACGACCGGGCGAGAGGGTCATTTGCCCTAAAGGCCAGGTCAGCGGCTCCGAGTCCCTCGCCCGAGTGTCTTCCCTCTCCGGCAGCCCCTGGGAGACTCGCGGAAACCGGGCGCCCCTGGCGGCCGCGCCTGCTCCCTCCCCCTCGCGGCGCGCCCGCGTGTCCGCGAGTCCCCGTGCCCGTCACTGCTGTGCGAGGGTTTCGCCTC
>NW_004567135.1:438608-441356 GCF_000260355.1 Condylura cristata | reverse complement strand
GGCCAGCGGAGAGTGGAGCCCCTGGGACGGGCCGGACAGAGGCGCGGGGCAGCGCGGATTCCAGGCCGCTCTGCAGGTCAACCGGTCCGCGCCCCCCCGGCCTGCGCTCCGCGTGCAGATCTGGAGCAAGGCGGCCATTGGTGAGGCTCGGGGCGGGGCCGCGGCTCTTTCCCTGGTCGGTCCGGTCCGCTTCAGCTGTCCCCGCGTGTCCCTGCGCGTCCCCTGCCGGCCCCGCGCTTCCCCTCGCGTCCCCAGCACCTCAGCACAGGCGCCACTGCCGAGTGTTCGTGCCGATACCCTTCCGGGCAGTTAGTGCTCAGGCGCGGGTCAGTCAGACACACCCGGGAAACGTGCATGAGCCGGTTTGCGCGCAGCCTTTGCCCAGAGCCGGTAACAGGCAGCGCCGGGAGCTGGCCCAAGGAGGCCCGTGCGGGGTGACCAGGGCTGGCGCCCACGAAGGCGTTCTTGCTCCAGCGTGAGGACATTCTGCGAATCCGCATACTGTGTCCAGCTAGAGCAGGGGCCTCACGGAAGGTCAGGCGTGTCCGAGCACGTAGTGAGCTGAAAGGAGACTTAGTGGGCCTTCTCGCTGGACTCGGATGTCACAGTGGGTGCCAGGCGCCAGGGGTCTAGAGGCGAAAGTCCGGGTAAGCCAGCATGGCGCGTGGCGGGCGCTTCGGAATTCATCGGTTTCCTGAGTAAGCCAGCCGCCCCAGGAGCCCTGCGGGCCGCTGCATCGGGATGCCCAGACTCGCGGCTCCAGTTACGGTTCCAGCATTTGCTTCCAGCACTTTCTCTCTAAAGTATCTGGCGTTAATTTCTTCCCGTCAAGCCTACTTCCCCGGTGAATTACACCTGTCTGCAGTCTTTCACGTCACTGTATTTTGTGACCCGGATGGTGGCGTGGCAGGCGGGTTTCACAAACACGGCTTTCACCTGCTCCCAGGCCGTGATGGCTCTCCGTTGCGGACCGTCCCCTTCGGAAGGGAGAAGTTGCGATTCCTGGCTCAAGTCATCCCGCAGCCCCACCAAGCAAGCAGTTAGTCCAAGGCCTTGAACGAGACCCGCGGCTCGGGCTCAGCCAGGGTGCCACAGGGTGGCAGCCTGGGGTCTCACCAGCCTCTCGCCTGCGGGCAGTGTTCTGAGACCCAGCAGCCTTCTTTCACCCCAAGTCTTCTGCCTTAGGCTCCACGCGAGCCGGGCGCCTGCTGAGTGACGCTCCCCGGTCCCAGCGCCCACGGTAGGCCACGGGGCTCCCCCACAGGGGCCCCTCCGCAGGCCGTCCCCACCTCTCTTGCTGCTGCCGAGAGAGCTAAGCCACGCAGAGCTCACACGTCTTCCAAGCACCCTCGCGTAGCTGCGTGTTGCGACCTTGGGCCTTAGTGACCGAAGGCCCACCGCGGCCTGGTCTCCCCCGAGCTGCCTTCCTGACGGTGCCTCCTAGCATTCGCCTCCAGCAGCTGAACGGGACAAGGACTTCCGAGTCTCTAGGTCCTGGCTCTGTCTGGCGTAACGGCCCCCGGGTTCTAGAGACCACATCTTTAGGTATCTTGGACGAGGGGTCCGCCTGGTGACCTGCCGCGTTTGGGAAACCACTGGCTGATGGCGCCTCTGCTCGTGGGGTTTCGTGTGTGTCCCGCAGCGCCGCGTGATGAGAGCAGCACAAAGCACATAGGGAATGGCGCACCTTCTGCCTCTGAGCTCGGCGCAGGCAACGTCCCCGTGAGCCTCCGGCTCCCTTGAGGAGAAAGCTGCAGTGGCTGCTTGCAGAGCCCGTCACGGGCTGTGCGCACCGGCAGCTCGCCTGGGCGGAGCCGCGGTCGCAGAGGAGAGTGGAGCTCCCCTGCCGAGGCAGCCGCGAGGCAGATGACAGGCGGTGGGGCGCGGCGAGAGCCAGGGGTCCTGACGCCCCGGCGCGGCCGCGGCGGGCCCCTGGTCACACGTGCACGTGGCCAGGCCGGCGGTCAGCGTCTGTCTGTTTCTCCCCAGGCCTGTACCTCTGGGAGCACGTGCTGGGAGGCCCGCTTGACCCGGCCGACGCGAAGGCTCAGTGGAGAGAGGGCGAGTTGGTTGTAGGAAGAACACACTACAGGTACCTGCTGCGCGTTTCTGTACCAAGTCACGGAAATCCCGGGAGGAAACTGTGCCAAGTAGGGCCCCAGGGCCGCCTCCCCGGGGGAGAGCGGATGCGCGCGGGCCGCGGGCACTGCCAGCCGGATGCAGCCGCTGTTCGAGTCGTGTCTCTGCAGGAAGTGTGAGCAGAGGATCTGGGTTGCGCTCATGTTCCGCTTTTCCCCACAAAAGGCAAGAGGGAAAGCGCACAGGAGCTTGCGCCGTCCTAAGCGCGACTCGCTGGCTTTGGGCGTTTGGGAGCAAAAGCGTCATGCGCACATCACACTGTCGCCCGGCAGGCAGGGCACACACGCATCTGGGCAGCGGGCTCATCGTGCTCGCCCTAACGTGTGGAGTTTTCTGAGTGATCCCCAGAGTGGCGGAGGACTTCGCACCTGGTGTGGTTTCGTGGCATCAGAAGATTCGAGCAAACAGCAGTGACCCCAAGGCCGCCTCACGAGCCGCTTCTGAAGTGTTTGCCCGAGAGTTTGAGTCGTGGTCAAATGGGAATACTCCTCTCTGACAGCCACGGCAGCGGTGCCCGGGGGTCCTCGCTGCACAGGGCTGTCTGGACAGGCCGCGGAGGCGCGCGAAAGTGGCTGCACGACGTACGCAGGGTGCGCGGGCTTCAGCGAG
>NW_004567135.1:435243-437158 GCF_000260355.1 Condylura cristata | reverse complement strand
GGGTGCTCGGCAACCGCCAGCGCCTCTGTGCCAGGTGGCAGCCCCAGGAGACCAACGAGAGCCTGCGCAGCTACCGGGACGCCCTGCTGCAGAGCGACCTCACGCTGTGCCCCGCGGGCGCCAACCCCGAGTGCTACCGCATCTACGAGGCCTGCGCCTGCGGCTCGGTGCCCGTGGTGGAGGACGTGCCGGCCGCGGGCGGCTGCCAGCCCGCGCCCCTGCGGCTGCTCAAGGCCATGGGCGCCCCGTTCATCTTCGTGCGGAGCTGGGAGGAGCTCCCCGCGCTCCTGGAGAGGGAGCGGGCGGCGCCGCAGCGCGAGAAGGTGCAGCGGAGAAAGCGGCTGCTGCACTGGTACCAGCACTTCAAGGCGGAGCTGAAGGGGCGCTTCACCCGCGCTCTGGAGAGCTCCTTTCTAGCCAGCAAGGAAGACTAGCGCTGCCCTCCGGGAGCCCCGGCCCGTCCCCGCCTGGGGACAGCAGACCGCCGGTGGCCGCGCGGCCCGCACTCGCCCTGGCTCGAAGCGGGGAGCTGCACCGTGGGAGACGCCACGCGGGCGCGCACATTCAGACGCCCAGTTGGCTTCGCCGTGGTGCCGGCGGGGAGCTCGCGGGGCGGCCCACGGGTCCTGCAGCCCGCTGGGCTGTCACCCCACACCCCGGCCAGGGAGGGACCCCAGCGCGCAGCAGCCCCCGTCTCCCGCTGCCCCCGCCGCAGGGGGTCTCAGTGGACCTGCCTGTTCTGCTCCCCCCTGTCCCTGGAGGGTCCGTTCACCCCCTGTACCTCTGGCCTGTACCCCAGTTCTTCTACACACAAAATAAAATCTAATTTATGGGGAAAGCTTTCTCAGTTCTTGCAAAAGCAAAATGAAACTGAAGACGTGCTGAATCCATAGCACCAACTGGGAAGTCAAAACTAGCCATGTTGCTAAAAAGATGTTTTGCCAATAAAAGCCTTTCGCGTCTAATCTTTGCTTGGTAAAATGTGCAGGATCTTGCTTGCTTCATTGCAGCACTGACTGACAATGCAGGAGCGAGCAGCTTTTACCCTTGGAGGCTGGTTACCACATGACACGTGTGTTAGTGGAGTGTGGCGCAGCTGTTTGACCGAAGGACATTTGTGACGGAAAACATGGGCGGGGAGCAGAGTGGGAATATGGAGTCAGATAAACTACAGAATTAAAAGTCGTAAAGTAGCTGTTAAACTCCTTCGAGGACGCTTTTAGGGCGCGTGCCCAGTCGCTGCTAGTTAGGTCGCGCTGGAATCACTCAGACGTGTGAAGTGGGTTTCACTCTCGCGTGACCAACTCTAACAATACGACCCAGTGTCTCCTGCCACCGTCCGCATGTAAGACGACAGGACTTAAACCGCCCTGAAAGTGTTCAGGCGCAGCGAGTCTCACAAGATTTCCCGACTGGGCGCAGGACAACGTGACGCCCACTGTCCCCGAGTGGCCCTGGGGCGTGAGTCCCGGCTGCAGCCAGCGCCCAGCGGCCCTGAAGTTGGCTGGTTTCCCCTGGGGCACTTGAGTTTGCTAATGACCTAGCAGAATCCCAAGGGTACCTGAAGGGCTTCTTGGGGTTCTTGCCACGCCCCTTGGCTAGGCCCGAGGCCGCCCCCGAGGCCTGTTCCTCACCCTTGGGCTTTTGTCTTAAGCCACATGGGTTTCTTTAATTTTTTACTCAATTTTGAAGAGTTGATGTTGCGGTGACGTTGGCTTATAACATGTAAGGTGCGACGAGCAGCGTCCTGTCCTGGTGTCTTGGCTCGGCCGGAAGCCTCTCTCCACCCCGTCCGAGAGCCCGACCCTCCCGGGACCACGGCGCTGCCTCATCTAGAGCCGCCTTGTGCTGGGTGACTTGTTCGCTTACCCTCAGCGTGTGGGAGACATCGTGCTGCGTCTCCATCTTCCCGCAC
>NW_004567135.1:424618-428583 GCF_000260355.1 Condylura cristata | reverse complement strand
CGGCCCAGAGCTCAGGCCCGGTGGCGGCTGTGCGCCCCGAGGGCCTCGCGCTCGCTCTGGGGCCTTCTGAGGACGTGTGGGGCGCCGGGCAGTGGACGCAGGGGACACGGACATGCAAGCGGCGTGGTCGTCGAAAGAATCCCTGTGGCCGCGACTGCAGGCCGGGCGCCGGGGCAGGGCAGGGCCAGGGCAGGGCGGGGCCGGGGCAGGGCGGGGCGGGGCTCAGAGGCCGGAGACTGCCTGGTGGGGGCAGGAGGCTCGGGGAGCCCTCGGGTGCGGCGGGGCCACACCGACACGTTGGCTAAGACCAAACCCCGCGGGCCAGCTCCTCGGAAGTGCGCGGTGCTCGCCCTGACCCTGCCGGCGAGTGGCCGGGCCCTGCCGCACACAGCGGGCTCCGGCCTGGGAGACATGTCCAGGGACGTCCCTGCCCGCTCTCGGCTGCTCCTGCTGTTCTTGGAGCGTGATATATCCGCCCTGGTGCAGTTCCCGGGCACCTCACTTTGAGCCCCGGGGCAGAGAGCAGGCAGCGGCTGTGTGGTGTCGGCTGCGCTGTGCCCACCAGCTGTCCCTGCGCACGACCCCGAGTCCCGCCGGCCGCCGGCTGCAGGCTCGGCTTCCTTGCTGCGTGGGGGCGCGGGAGAGGCTGCCAGCTTTCTCGTGGGAGGGGCTGCGCCCAGCGCCCCACACGGTCGCCCCGTGGCGCACAGTGTGCCATCAGCTTCCTGCGCCGGGTCCCAGCGCAGCCTGCGCACTGTCCTCTCGCGTTGGCGACAGCTTTGTGGCTGTTTGTGGATTTGGTGTGTGCCGCACTCGTAGGTCAAGAGGACAGAGTCGCTGGAACGCCTGCTGGACTTGTGTGAAGGAGGAGTCGATACTGATTTTAAAAACAACTCAGAATCGCCTGGTGGCGCGTCTGGCAGAGCTTTGTGTGTCACGTGCGGGCTCCAGTGGCTCTGGGTAAGACGACACCACGAGGCGCTGCGGAACCATGTGCAGGACGGTGGGTGGGGTCCGGGAAGTCAGGTGCTCGCGACCTGGTCGTCACTGGCCGCACAGGCTCCTGCTAGTCTCTACTCTTCCGCGGGTTGAAAATGTCCCCAATAAAAAAATGGAAGCGTGGGCTGTGGGGCCTCCCTTCCTTCTCCTGGTGCTGCAGCAGTAAGATCATTCTGCACGAGCTGGCTGTTCGCCTGTTTGCGACAGGCTGTGTGCCCTCTGTGGCTTCGGGACTTTTTGTGGCCTCTGCCACCGTGAATGAGGGCTACGGAGGCCCCCGCGTGGCTGCGCTCGGCCGCCCGGGCCGGCCTCGGGGCGTGAGCGTGCCGCCCAGCGCCGGCGGTGTCCCCAGTGCCTGGCCTTTGCGCCGTGACCAGCGGCGGAGGACACCGCATTCCGAGAAGCGCTCAGCGCGAGCCGTGCAGGACTTACGGGAAAGCCTAACTATAGCTTCGGTTCCTCTCGGACGAATGGCCGTTGTCCGGTTCCCGCCAGCCACGGCCCTCTGGGAGATGGATCGACAGCGGCTGAGTCGTGACCGCAGCTGTGCGTGTGTCTGGCCCTGGGCGTGGGGTGCGCCCGGCGCCGTGGGACGGGGGTGGCGGCATCCAGGTGCACGGGCAGCCGCCACCTCGCCTGCCCTCTTCCGGAAGGCGCGGGCGCACCGGGTCCTTCGTTTTCCTAATACACTTTGGAATCAGTTTGCCATACATGGAAAACCTTTTCATGTTTCGTGCGAAACTGCATGAATATCACCTCAATTAGCAGATGATTGGCATAGATATAAAAATAGCTCCTCTTCCCGGTGAAGTGCCCTCATTTATTTAGTTTCTAAAAGTCTTTTATAAAGTTTTACATCTTCTGTGCCTTTTACATTTATTTCATGATGTACTTTTTACTGATCTTCATAGATCTCGTCAGAATGTTTTCCAGTTGTTTCTGACATCTGGAATACAGGTTTCTTTTGCATATAGCTCTTAGTTTCCACTGCTAGTTAATTACTAGTTTATATTTTTGTAAAAAAAAAAAACCTTATTAGCAAATAGACTTTTATTTTCTCTTATAAAACTTAAAGCTTTATTTTTTTTCCTCCATAGGCAGAATTTTGAACACAACATTCATACAAATGGTGACATGGGCCAGCTTTTGACCTGCAGACAAAGGGACGCGCTCAGGTCCCCTCACGTAGGGTGCTGACTTTCTTCTGAGCGTTTATTAGAGACGCTCTTCATCAGACAAAGTCTCTTGAGTTCTTTGTTGCCTTGGAGTTTTAATCATTAATAGATGATTGAATGTTGTCTTTTTTCTTTTTGTCTCTAGTGATATATTCTTTCTCCTCTCGTCCAATATTAGGAAATACTAGACTTCCTGATACTAAATCGCCCTGGGGCTCCAGAGGTAACGCTGTTTCCGTGGCTGTGCTACCTAGTGGTCTGACCACACTGATTTTTTGAAATTACTTTTCTTGACAAGATTTTCTCTGACGATGCAAAGACTTTTTTAAGCTTAGGGTTAGACATAAGGGGATGACTGTGTTCGGGTGACCAGTGCTTCGTCTCTCGGGCCTCTGGCGTCCTCGCGGGTCACCGCGCAGCCTCGCACTGTGGGGCCTTTCTCTTGACCTGCAGACAAAGGGGTGCGCTCGGGTCCCCCTCACGTAGGGTGCTGACTTTCTTCTGAGAGTCTTTGCCTGTTTCCAGTTAGTTTGTGTGTGCGAAACATTTGGATTGCTAATCAGTAGTGAATGGCTTTCTTCATTAGCTGTAGAATTATTTACTTTTTATTCTTCTACACTTTTGATGTTACATAATTTTGGAAATTTACGCATTTTTGTAAGTTTTCAGATGTGTTGACATAATGTAGATGATCGTATGCTCTTAAAAACATGAGCTAATCTGTATTGGATTTAAAATACTTTTGCCTTATCCCTTTCTTGAGTTAGAGGTTTGGTTTATTCATTTTTACACTTGGCTGTTCTAAGCAATAATCAGTATTTGTGACCATTTCACTTTAGTTCTGTTTACTGCATCTCACAAGTATTGACATGTTAAATTTATTAGAATTAAATTCTAAACCCGGGGAAGGAAGTGCATGGGATTATGGTGATGGCACACGGGTGACATGGTGATGGGAAACCCGTGGGGATTATAATTGAGATGGAGGGAAAAAAATGTACAAAATGGTGTAAAAATAAACTGTTATAAAATAACAGTCTATTTAAAAAAAAGAGAGAAGACAGGTAAAACAGCTATTTGGAGACAGAGACTGAGGTTTAGTAGCCTGGAGCTTCCAGAAGCTGGAAGCGATAATGAATGATTCTCCTCTAGAACCTTTGGAGGGAACAGTCTTGCCAACCCTGTGATGCCAGATCTTCAGCCTTCAGAATTGTGAGTAAATAAATTTCTTTTGGACAAACCCCCCCCAAAAAATTCTAAACCCTTTAAAATGCTGATAGCGGTTGTTTTCTTTGACCCACGAGGAATACAGAGTATGTCTTTACATTAAAAACAATGGACGGGGGGATGTTTATCTCTTAAAACATGTGGTTACCTTGTGACCTGGGAGTAGTGGCGCTGGAGCGGCGGATTGTTTTCTGCCTAATACTGGTCTCTGCACGACTTTGCGTCAGATTGGACTGATGCTCGGATGTTAGCTCACACCACCTGCAAAGCCACGTCTTTGATAAAAGACCTGCTGCTGCTGGCTGCTGCCAGTGCCGGACTTTCTCACTCACCGTTGTGTGTCCGCTTACCTTTGCTTACCTTTTTCATGGCCGCAGCGTCTGCAGTGACACCGGCCCCGTGAGTAACAGTCTTGGGGCCTCTCCGCCCCGCTCACCTCGCCAGCGGGCACAGACACGAACCTGCCTAGGAGGCGTTAACGTCTTTCTTTTCTTTTCTACTGTAAATCTGTAATGTAATAAAAACGCGTGTGCAGACCGCTCGGCCTGCGCTCTGGAAGTGTCC
>NW_004567135.1:397516-398336 GCF_000260355.1 Condylura cristata | reverse complement strand
CCGCAGGGTGAGCCCGGCTCGCGGCAAGCGAGTCAGGGCGGCCCAGGCACCCGGCCCGGCGCACGGGCGGCTGGAAAGTGCCGGAAACTCCCGAATTTCAAGTGAAATCGCGACGCAGGTGACTGTTCTGTGCCTGGGCTACAGCGGTGTGCCCAGATAAGCGGATGCAACGGCACGAGAAAGTGGGATTCATCGCTGGAGAGCTCATCTCTCGCCCAGCCCACTCTCCGCGCGTGTTGAGGTCGTCGTGTGGCTCCGTCCGGCTGAGTCGGCAGAATGCCCAGGCCCGTCACGTGCGACGTCCGCACGCGGCCACCCGAAAACCTGTCCCAGGACGTGGGACCTGGCTCCCCACGAATATCGCTGCAGGAACAGCACCATCAGAATGCTGGATAGTGGGAGATTCACCGCGCTTACGGTGCACGTGGGAAGGACATACTGCAGGCGTGTGTGATTCACACAGTCCTAAATTTACTAGGACGCAAACTGCACGTAATTTCCATGAGGAAAAGTGGCAGCAGATACGCCGAGGGGTCCAGCACAGCTTCATTTATAAAGCAGACGCGCAAGCAACGTAGCGTGCCGCTGGGCATTACTGACGGAAGTTATGGCCGAAGGCGCGAAGAAACACTCTGTGCCCCGCAAAATCGTGTTTCGGAAGCAAAATAGTAATACAGGGAAAAGCGCTGTGATACGAAGCGAAAGTGGACATTAAAGACTAAAAAAAAATAGGATCCCGGTTTCTTTTTTTTTTGTAAGATTTATTTATTTGTGCATACAGAACTGGGGTACAGGCCAGAGGTGCAGGGGGTGAGAGGCT
>NW_004567135.1:395691-396331 GCF_000260355.1 Condylura cristata | reverse complement strand
GCTTCGGCTGGGGCTGGGAGCGGGCGGCGCCCTCTCTCGGACGCCCGAGCCGCCTGGTGTGGCCGTGGCTTCTGCAGGCGGCCGTAAGCCACGCGGCTTCCCCGCTGTGCAGTCGCTCCGGCGTCCGCAGCCCCGTCCCCTCCGTTTGCAGAGACAAGCGAAGTATTCCGAAAACAAGCTCAAGTCCATCAAGGCCCGGAACGAGTACCTGCTGACCCTGGAAGCCACCAACGCCTCCGTCTTCAAGTACTACGTTCGCGACCTCTCAGACCTCATCGACGTAAGTACCCGTGTCTGTTCTGCGTGTTGACGTGGCGCCGCAGCGACGACCTCGCCGACCGCACACCGCCACCGGTCAGAACAGCGTCTGTCACGTAGCGCTCGGGAAATGCTGCGTCTAAGCCGCGCGCGGCCCTGGGAACCGGAGGCGGAAGGTGCACGTGGAACAACGAAAATCGGGCGACCACGTTCCGTGGCGCTGAAGGGGCCGGGCCGGGCGGGGCTCGTGTCAAAGCAGGGGGCAGCGCACCCGGCGTCCGTCCCCGGAGCCCCTGCGGCCGCCGCTGTGCAGGGTCCTGGCCTCTGGGCTTACGGTGAAAAGACGGAAAAAACAAACGACCGCGCCGTGGGCGGCTTCTGC
>NW_004567135.1:393267-395266 GCF_000260355.1 Condylura cristata | reverse complement strand
CTCGCCCGGGGCCGCCAACACCGGCCAGGGGAGGGGTCACGCGGAGCTGGTTCCCGTGACGGGCCTCTGCCTTCCCGCGCGGCTTCACCCTCTTTTCTATTAAACTCTTCATTGTGCCTTTTTTTTTTAAGATTTTTTTTAATGCGCACAGAACCGGGGTACAGGCCAGAGGTGCAAGGGGTGAGGAGGCTTCGCCAGACAGAGCGGGGAGCAGAACAGGCGATCAACAGAGTCCACTGCTGCGGGGGCAGCGGGGCCAGCAGAGGTCTGTGGCGCCCTGGGGTCACCTGGGGGCGCGCGGGGACTAACTCAGCTGAAGCGGCTTCTTGCCGCTGGGCTTCACCCCGCTCGCCCGGGGGCTCAGCGTGCCTTTCATGAATAAATTAACTTTAACACAAATTCCGCCACTGAAAACACTTTCATGAACTTAGACAGTAAAGGAACAGCTTTGATCAAGTCACGACTTCAGTTGGTTCTCATTCTCTAAGTCTGGTCGGCAGTGAAGGTGATTCGATGGAAAACCTGACAGCCGAAGGTCAGCCAGGTCTTTACTCTTATGTCTCGAGAGCCTGTCCCAACAGGGGTAGGCATGGGGCGCTGCGGACGCTGGGTCATCTCGAGGAAGAAGGGAACGAGCTGAGGCTAAGAACGGGAGACCTAGGGATGTCGGACTGTCAGGAATGTTTTACGTATTTTAAGCGAGCACATACCGCACCTTTGTCCGTGTGGCGTCTTTTATGTTACAAGAAGACACGGCAAGGGCCGCGTGAGGGAACCTGCCTCGGGATGCTGCGCCCGTGTGTCAGCGTCTCTTTCGCACTAATTCAGACCCCCGGAGGGCCGACACACTTCCATTTGCCGGCCTGCGTGGAGGGCTGAGTGTCTCCTGCTGTGTGACTTCTACTGTGAGGTTCTTTAATGAGGAAAAATATTCTGGATATTTATGTCTTCGCAAGTGGCATCTGTTACGCTTTCCTGACTAGGTGTCGGTTTTATGTGCTCGTGAGTCTTTACAGCAACTTCTTGCATACATGTGGTCAACGTATTTAATAACGTTATAATAAACATAAATGGCGCAAAGATCGCAGTCAGATGCTTGAGCGCACGAGGATGAGCTATTTGGGCAGGAGACGCCTACGAGCTGGCTGTGTTGGTGACACCTGCTGCCGGCGCTGTGTTCCCCGGCGGGCTCAGCCCGCTGCCCGGCGGCTCAGGGTCTGTGAGCTGTTTGTCTCTATCGCATTTACGAATCAGACCGTGGGCCGCATTGGTCGAGGCCGTGGTTTGCTGGTCTTTGCCTCACAGAGTGAAGTATTCGTTATTCCAGTGTCACGCAGGCAGAAAACTGTCAAGATGACTTGTGTTTCTGAAGGAAAGTCTTACAACTGTTTTGTTTTGATCGTGACAGTCCCTTTGTTTGGAATTAGCAGGAAGTGGCACCGAGTCAGCTTCACAAAGAGAATCGTTATGTCACCGTAAAGAATAAATATGGACTGTAAGAAAATATTATAAACGGAAATTTGGGAGAGTCTGGTGTAACGTATAGGGGAAGATAGATTTTAGTTGTAAAAGTCATGGGCCTCACACTTGTGACCGTCAGTACCCCGACGCCAAGCGCGTCCACCTGCACTGACCGCTGTACAAGAAGGACGGGGCAGGGCCAGCAGCCGTGAGAGCCGCGGCCGCCCCGGCCCCCCTCCCTCTCGCCCGGCCTCTGAGCGCCGGGGGTGCCGGCCTGTCCGGCCGTGGCCGCGTGCGCAGCCTGGCTGCTCCCTGGCCGCTGTGTCCTGGCTACCTGCCGCAGCCGTCCCCGGACCCCACACGTCTGGACGCCCAGACGCCCTTCCCGGCACCGCCGTCCTCCGCTCGCTTCCTCTCAGCCCGGTTTGACCCCCAGAAAGCGGCACCATTTCCTACCACACGCAGGAGCCAGAAGTTCCCCGCTGTGAGCGCATCACAGCCCGGCACCCCCCGCCCCCAAATAGCCGGAACCCCACGC
>NW_004567135.1:391742-393004 GCF_000260355.1 Condylura cristata | reverse complement strand
GCAAAGGCCGGGAAATCGGATCAAAAGCGAGGGACAAGTCCGGCCGCTGGGCAGCCTGACCGGCCCCTCCCTGACTTCCAGCGGGATTTGCATGCGACACAGCATCCCTCCTGCGGGGAAGTGCTCTCCCAGGCACCGGCTCGGCCCTCGCGTCCTCGCCGGGCACTCCCCGAGGCGCGGCGTCCCTGCTGGAGCGACCCACGCCGCCGTTTGCGTCTCGGGGAGCTCAAAGCCGCTGTGCCAGCCTGTGCGTGACGAGGACTTAGAGGTCAGGCCACTACCTCCTGCCCGCGTCTGACGTCTGTGGTGTTTGACGACCTCGTGGGTAACGGAGCTACCACGCGGCCGCGGTCAAGGCCTGTGACCGGCCTTAGCGGTCCCGCGCGGCCCCCCCACAGCCACGTCACACCGCTTTCACTGCTCCGGAAGGACGTCCTCTGCCCCCCGGGCCACTGTGCGGCACCCCGGCCGAGGGCCCCTCGTGGACACTCTCGCCTCGACTTGCGGGTTCCAGGCGTTTCAGAACGGGACGTGCGGGCGGGACTCTCGGGGCTGGCGGCTGCTCTCGGCGCCCACCCACCTTGCCCGCGGCCGCCCTCGCCCTTTGTCGTGGCTGCGTGCTATTTCCTTCTGCTTCCCATTCGGTAGCCAGTGGACGTTTCGGTGGTGGCCACGTCCAGCCTGTGTGAGTAACACCGTGGCTGCGTTTCCCGTGAAGCGCTTGTCGCACTGATCCCGAGGAGGGAAACTAGTCAGACGCTGACTGATGTTTCTCCCCGCTCGCCAGCTGGCCGCGGCGGCAGAGTCTGGGCGGGCAGCGCTGGGGAGGGCGACACTCCTTCCCTGGCCTGGTGAGGTGGCTCTGGCCCGCCTCTGCCCCTTCCCTGTCCGCGCTTTTGTGACAAAATGCGTATTCAGACCCTGGTCCCTCTCAATTGGGCTCTTTCCGTGACTGAGTTGTGAGAGTTCTTAATGTACTATGCTCTAGATAGAAATTCCTCATCGCAGAGATGAGCGTCAAAGTTTTCCCCTGTTTTCTAGCTTACTCTTCAATCAGTAGTGTCCTCTGAAACACAAAAGCCATCAATTTTGCTGAACTTCAATTCATTCATTTTCCTGTTGCTTCTGTTTCCGAGGTTCTATCGAGGAAACCAGTGTGTAGCAAAGGTGATGGCGTTTTAGCCTTATGCTTCCTTCTAAGAATTTTTTTTTTAAAGATTTATTTATTTATTCGTACAAAACTGGGGTAGAGGCCAGAGATG
>NW_004567135.1:389876-391257 GCF_000260355.1 Condylura cristata | reverse complement strand
CCCGCCGGTGCTGCAGCGGCTGCGCCCCGGGAGACCCCCGAGAGCCTCGCCCTGCTTGCGGCTGTCACGGCTGCGCCCCGGGAGACCCCCGAGAGCCTCGCCCTGCTTGCGGCGTCACGCTCAGGTCTCCGAGCCTCGGAGCTAATTTCGCACATCGCGTCCTTTTGTCTTTTCAGTGCTGCGACCTTGGCTACCACGCAAGTCTGAACAGAGCCCTGAGAACGTACCTGTCTGCAGAGTACAACCTGGAGACCTCGAGACACGAAGGCCTGGACATCATCGAGAACGCCGTCGATAACCTGGAGCCCAGGAGCGACAAGCAGAGGCTCTTGGAGATGTTCCCTGCTGCGTTCTGTCCCCCGCTGAAGTTTGAGTTTCAGTCTCACATGGGCGACGAGGTCAGTGACTCCTGCGGAGTGACCAGTACTTTCACTTGCAGCTCCCGCCCCTCCTCCTCCCTGACGCGGGGCCTGGGCGCAGACTGCCCTGCGACGCGGCGGCGTCCGTGCTCCAGAGCCAGGGAGGCGTTCGGACAGGGGCCGGCCAGGGCGGGCTCAGCCGGTAGCGCGGTCCTCTTCCTTTCCAGGCCATCCAGGCTCTTTCACTCATCTGTTTATTTGGTATTTAAGTGACACATACCCAACACCGTGTAGGATTTCGGAGACCGGTTGACACCTCTTTAGAGATCAGGACATTCAAACTTAAATTCAAAGCAGAAGAAGACATTTTGCTGCTCTAACAGAATCTGTCGGAAGAGTGAACTGTACTTTCACTCGCAATCCCGATGTAAAGATTCCCTTGAAGAAAAGCAAATGGACGGAAAGGTAAATGACAGAAGGAAACAATGCAAGACAGCTTCAGGCTCAAGCGGCCCCAGACTGAGGAAGCGAGCGCCGGAATGGTCTGTCGGCCCTTAGCTCCCTGGCGGCGCTCGGCCCCCTGCGGTGAGTCTCGGAGGCCTGCTTATTGTCTGCGGTCAGGAGCCGGCCAGTGGAGGGCGCTGACGGTGCCACTGTGTGCCACCTGTGCCAGCTGGGCAAAGGACGCCAGAGATTAAAGCTGATTTTGGCGGCTGTGGTGGCGGCGTGTTTTCAAGCATTGGTGTCGTGCGAGGTCCGTGCGGATTTCTGTAACGTCAGACTTTTTCTGAACCACTTGGTGCGGAGACTTGTAGCGGCTCCACCTGTACCTGTACCTGCTGTGTTTCCAGTCCAAGTCGTTTTGCTCCACCGGATGGAGTCGCGTGATTAGAATGGCCGCCCTTTTTCCAACAGCCCAGGAGTGTGAGGAACTGTGGCTCCTTCCGCAGCCACGAGCTTGCCGTCGTCTCCAGCGAAGCTGCGTTAAAGCGCTGAGTGGGAAGCGCCGGCCTGCACCGCCG
>NW_004567135.1:387047-388021 GCF_000260355.1 Condylura cristata | reverse complement strand
GAAGGAAAGTGTCCGGGGCTGGGGCGGCGAGGGGCGCTCAGTGAGCTGCCGGCCAGCCAGGCACCCCGACAGTGGAGGGCGCGGAGGGCGCGCACCGCTCCATGGCTGACCGAAGGAGGCGAAAGTGTCGCAGCACAGAATACAGACAGGGACTGAGCCGCGTCTGAGGCTCGCCGACGCGCTCGGGCCCTCACACCGGCAGCGTCAGCCCTGACGCGCCTCCCCACGCGACAGCAAAAGGGTCTGGATCGGGAGAAGCAGGTGGCGCGGCACGTCCCCCCTGGACGTTGTCCGGGGAAAGGGTAAAAGTGCAGCTCCAGCGGACTTTGAGAGCAAAGTGGGGTAAGAACTTCACGTGGGAGGAAGCCAGGACACTTCTGCAGGGTGACAGCAGCATCCTCGTGGCGCGAGGCAGGGAAATATTCCCAGCAGGCGACGACGGGGAAGAACCTCGAGGGGTCCCCTGTGAACTCACACAGGAAGGTAAATTTACGGCATTTACGGAGCGGGCGCAGCTGGCCACACCCACCGGCTGAAGCGCTGAGCGGAGCGGGGAGGGTACTGGCAACGCAAATAGATTCCTGCCGGCCACGGCGAGCGCGGGTCATCGCCCGCAGCAACGGCCAGGTGAGGTGGGTGCTGTGCTCTCACCGCCCGCCAGGAAGGGCCTGGGCAGGAGGTTTGAATAAGCTACTTGCCAGCGACCAGCCTGCGCCAGGCCAGCTCCCTGGGGAGGGCCGGGAGCCAGCAACGCCCCCAGGGCTCTGGGACCCCGGCTGGGGGACGCAGCCAGAGCAGCGGTGCTGTGTGCAGGGACCGGGCCACCGGCCGAGACAGCGGTGCCGAGGGCCCCTCGCTGCGGCGGCCGTCAGCTCGCGGCAGCGCCTGCTGGGGAGAGACCCCGACCGCGAGGCTGCGGAGCTTCTTGCCCCGGGGCTGTTTGAGAGGCGCCAGCCAGCAGCGCCCGCTCGAGG
>NW_004567135.1:383987-384836 GCF_000260355.1 Condylura cristata | reverse complement strand
GAAGCGGCTTCAGCTCCCCAGTGCTGCGCTTCAACCCACTGCACCCCCAGGGAGGGTGACAGGCACCCCGTGGCCCCCCATGCCAGCTGAGGTGACGGGCACCCTATGGCGCCCTGTGGCCGCCTTCCACGACAGCTGGGGTCACCGGCGCCCCGTGCTCACGCCGGCCACGCCACCGGCCCAGCAGACCGCGTGGCCCTGGCGACCAGCGTGGCCGTGAGTGCTGGAGCTCTGTGTCCACCTGCGTCTGCTCCTCCCCGAAGGAGCAGAAGCGCAAAATAAGGACTTAGCTGCGACGGAGATGTGGCGGCGGGAAACGGGTGCCAGGCCCGGCCACGCGCCCACCCTGCCAGCACAGCACCCGCGGTGGCCACGCCCGGTCGTGTGGCTGGGCCCTGCGGCTTACAGTCAGCACAGCGGGGCCTCAGCACACGGCTGCCCCAGCGAGCCAGGAGCCTGGCCAGGAGCCCGGCAGGGGCGGCTGGCGCAGGGCGCGGGGCTGTCGGCGGGGAAGTGTGCGCCCGGCCCCGCGGCCGAGTGAGTGCCCAGCCCTCCTGCCCTGCCTCCTGGCCCTCAGCTGCCAATCAACGACTGCCCTTGAATCTGGGGGGTGTTTTGTCTGTATTTCGTCGTTCCGCGGCAGCCACTTCTTGCTTGAGTGCCGACAGGACTCCTCGCGGCCAGTGACGACGCGCCCAGGCCCGGGTCGCAGGGAACGGCCTGCCCGAGCGATCTGTTGATTCCGTTTGTGTACGATTCTCGAGATGTTGGCCCGGAGTCTGCCTGCGTATGCTCTCCGGTCACTAACCCGGAGCCGGAGCGAGGGGCGGCGGCACGGAGGCTGGCACC
>NW_004567135.1:382307-383647 GCF_000260355.1 Condylura cristata | reverse complement strand
CGTGTCCTGAGCTGGGGAAAGCCCAGTGTCTGCTGGCAGTGGCGACATCCGCGCTCAGCAGACTCGCGGGCCGCGTCTGTTTGGGGCTTCCTGCGCCCGCGGATCCGTTTCCCACCAACGGCACAGGGTTCAGTGCATAAAAATGAACCCGGAAAGTCAGCCCGTGCGGGGCGTCCGGTCCCCCTAGAGCGTGGCACACGCTCGTGGCCCCCAGGCGCCGAGGCCTCGGCCGCTGCCTCCGCACGGTCCTGAGCGCCCTCCTGTGCCGATGTGACCCCGCCGGTGGCGCTCTCTGGGCTGCCTGGACGTGGCTGTGCCCCGGAGGCGCTCGTGAAGGGCCGAGGGACGTCCAGGCCGGGGGCGCCTCATGCGCCCCTGCAGCTAGGAGGGCGCTTGCGTGGGGGTTGGAGAGCGGCCGCAGTCCGGGCGCCCTCGTTCCCGAGAGAGGGGGACCCCCCCCAGTGCGGAGCCGTCGCAGCTCTCACGGGGCCTGAGCGGGGAGGACAGACCGGCTCGCCCAGCCGCCCACCCCGCAGCGGGGACAGCCCCCAGCAGGGCGAGGCCGCTCCCGGGGCCGGCCAGCACGTGGGGCGAGGCGGCTTGCTTGAAGGACCGAAATCCGCTCAGCAGGCGCCGGCCGCTCCCCTAAAAGGCTCGGAAACTCTCCGTGTTCGCTGTGACCGTTCATGTGACTTTTGCATAAAACAAATCCCAGCGCTCTGACCCACCGTGCCCACCTGACCCACCGTGCCCGCCCTGACTCACCGTGCCCACCTGACTCACCGTGCCCACCTGACTCACTGTGCCTGCCCTGACCCATTGTGCCCGCCTGACCCACCGTGCCCGCCTGACCCACCGTGCCCGCCCTGACCCAGTGCCCACCGTCCTTTGTCTTCAGTCCTTTGTCAGCAGCCATCTGAACGCTGCGGGCCAGCGTGTCTGTAGTGGACGTGAAGAGCCCCGGCCTGGGCGAAAGCACCGTGGCGCCGCCGGGTCCGGCGGGCGTGTGCGCTCGGTGGGGGCCTGAAGCCCGGGCTGGTCTCAGCTCGTCCAGCACCGAGGCCCAGAGGTGGCCTGGCGAGACAGCTGACGGGTTGCGAGCGCGCCCTGTGCCCACTGCGGCGTCGGCCAGCGGAAAGGCCGATCGGTCGCTTCGTGTCCTTGCTCAGTGTGCAGGCAGTGTGCCCTGCCCCTCCGCGGGTTAACCCTGCACGGTCCGTGCCTGGCCGCCGAGCCACGGGCCGCAGTCAGTGCGAGTCGCTCTGCAAAGCTCTGAGCGGAAGCCACGGCCTGGCCCGTGAGCCACCCGTGAGCACATGTCCCAGGAGCCGGCGCCGGCC
>NW_004567135.1:378426-381411 GCF_000260355.1 Condylura cristata | reverse complement strand
GGGCGCAGCTGTTGCCAGGGCGGCCAGCGTCAGGTACCCAGTGCCCCGTCGGCCCTGGGGACGCCCCGGGCGTCGTGCACCGAGCAGGAGCACCGACTCTCTCAGAGTTAGCGTCCCAGGCTGGCCGGCGCGGTGTTTCCCGAGGCTCTGCTCCGTGGCACCGCTCCCTGTGGGTCTCAGCCACAGCCGCTGGCCTGCCCTCTTCCTCACAGACCTGCTGTCCACTCTGATGCTGGAGCTCACACAGTGCATGTGTATGGGCGAGGCAGTGCAGGTCTGTCTGGCAGCCCGCAGCCCAGCCGGTACAGGAAGGCCCCGCAGTCCGCAAATGGCACCAGGCGCCCCATAGCAGCCATGGCCCCCCTCAACTGGCGGCCAAGCCCGCAGGGGCCTGTCGCCCCCATTCTAATATAAAACTTTCACCGCCTGATTTCCAGCCCAGGCCGTATGATGGGGCAGACAGACGCAGAGAGGAGAGTGACCCTGGGAGGGCGGCAGGGCAGAGGGTGGGTGTGCGGCCAGGGGAAGAAAGGTCATGCTCAGGGATAGGGTGACCGCGAGCGGGGAGGGAGGGAGGAAGAGCACATGCCAGACCGCTGGAGGCACTGGAGTCTCAGTTTCAGCTGACCTCTGGGTCAGCTTGCACAAGAAGCCGCCTTTAAAAGAAGAGGAAAGGAACACTCTTCAGCGGAGTATAACAGAATCCAGGAGCGCTGTGGCATGTTTCATAATGCCTGGCGTAGAACCCGAAACTTAGCGAAAACATGCTCTATACTTTGGAAAATACCAATTGCACCATCGTGTGGCATTTTTCACGTATGACGTGTAACAGTTAAACAGCAGCATATGTGACGTGGGTTTCCAGAGTTTACGTAAAGCAGTACCATATTAGCTCTAAGTTGATGGGGAAATTCAGGATGTATAGTATCATCCCTAGAACAAACCTGAAAAAATACAATGTAGTCATTTAGAAGCTCAGTGAATGATAATAGAATCCTAAAAAAAAGAAAAGCGATAGCTCAAGAAACTCATTTTTGGTATGAAAGGAGTGAGGTTGTCGAGAACTCACTGACGGGAGCCCTTCACCAGCCCAGAGGCGTGTGGAAGCGCCCTGGGGAGCAGCAGGGAAGCAGTGGCTGCGGAGCTCGCCCGCCTCGAAGTCCCGGCCAGCAAGGCCGCGTCTCGCTTAGGCAGCAGGCGCACCCTGCCCCTTCGCCCCAGGGGGGGAGACACGGGCGCAGCCGGCGTCCCGCCTCCTGTGGGACACTTCCTGCAGCAACGCCTGGCACCCAGACCACGCGTTGAGACACACCCGCTGGTTATTTTTTCCACGACAAAATGTATCTGAAAGAAATTCTGATGACGATGATAACAGATTAGCAATTGCCTGACTGATGTAAAGACTGGGATTTTAAACTAATATGAAAAGCTCAGGTATTTTTATTGAGAACTTTCTTGTGCAAACATTTTCCTTTTAACGACCTTTTGTTCTTTGTCTTAATTCTACCGCAGAGATGAAAACTAATATTCTCCGTTTGCCACACATTTAAATATCTGTTGTTCTTCTAGATCGCACTGTTATAGGAATTGATCATGTAGAGCTTCCTTCCCTCGAGACGTATCTGTCACAAAGGAAAAGGCCCCTCCCGTCTGCAGTGGGTTTTTGATGTAATCCCATGGCTATTGTTGAGCCAGCTAGCCCTCACCAAAATGAGTCATCATTCTTAAATGCTTCTTGAAGAAATGAATGAAGTTTATGCTCCTAAAGCAAATTAACTCATTAGAAAAAATTAACGTAAGTCAAATAAGCCCCAAGGTAATTAGCCCGTGACCTGGCTCCTACCGGTAACCCTAGAGCCTAAAGTCAGGCAGCCCTGGAGAAGTGTCCCACCCGGGGTAGGAGGAGCTGAGAGCTCACACTGCTGACTCACGTGACTCCCAGGCCTTCCCCTCCTGCTTCGTGGGGAAACATGGCAGATTCTGAGTCCGCCATGAATAAAGCATAAGCCGTGTTTTATTCATGTTTCAGAATAAAACTCCTCACGGAGCTAGGACCTGGCCCGCCTGTCACGAACCTCCGTGTTTCCTGTCAGGAGCTCACTCCCGGGAGCGCAGCCTTGAAATTAACGGCAGGAAGCCGCTGTCCCGCGGTGGCCTTCTGCCACGCGAGCGCTCGGCCCTGGCATCGGTGGCTGCGGCCCCAGCGGCTCGCATCTCGTGTGCCCTCCCAGATGCGTCTCTCAGCATCTCCCGACTCACATCTGTCCCCCGAGGGCACGAACAGTGTTGTTAGGGGTCGGGCACCAGCGCCCCGGCCCCTCCCTAGGAAAACGACATCTGGTAGCTCCACATGTGTGCAACTTTTTAAGCCTTAAAACGTGAAAACATATTAGTGAGACACCGGTAAGGTCGAGTAAGTTCTGCTGCAGACTAAATACACGGCCCGTGACGCGCATGGGTAAGGCGCCGGCACCAGGCGCCCGGAGGCCCCGCCGCGGGCAGCGGCTCCCTGCCCAGCCCGTCCAGCGGAGACCCCGGCTAGAGCACGCAGCTTTGCGTCGGGCCCCGAGGAGCAGTTAACGCCCAAAGCGCGTGACCCTAAGTGACCGCGCGTGTCGGCGTGCGCGCGCACGTGCCGTGCCGCCCGGGTCCGCAGGGTAAGCGCAGGCGGCTCGCCTGCCCTGTACTTAGTTTGTGCAGAACTGAAAACACCTTTGGTGAAATGCAGCTTCCTGTTGGGGCCTCGGAACGTTCTAGATGAGGTGAACTTGAAAGGATAGCCCAGCGGGGTCGGGGAAGCCGGGCCCTGGCTGCTGCGCCGTGGCCTCGCCCACGAGGCTGACTGCTGCGCCTCTCTGCCCAGGACTCGGGACAGGTCATCCCCCTCATCGTGGAGAGCTGCGTCCGCTTCATCAACCTCTACGGTAATCGGCGCGGCCGGCGACTGCGCTAGGCGCGCGCGGTGCTGGGGGTGGAGCGCGCGTG
>NW_004567135.1:376335-377411 GCF_000260355.1 Condylura cristata | reverse complement strand
TTTCTGCTTGTTTAGATTCATACCTGGGACTGAGGTTGCTGGGTCCTGTGGTGAGCCCGCTCCCCACAACGCGGTCCCTGGCCTGCGCCGCGCAGCCGCCAGGACGCCCCCGTTCCGTCCGGAGCCCGGCCATTGCTGGTGTCGTGCCGCTGGGCGCCGCCGGGCGCGATCATGAAGTCAGGCTCAGCCAGGTCTGGTTCTCCTTGCGAGGCAGAGGCAGCGAAGGGCCCCGAAAACGCGCTCCCCGAACGCTGGAACGAACGTTGGTGTGAAACACTCAGTTTGGGGGCTGTCAGGACACCCGTGGTTGAAAGCGGGGCTCGGGGCGAGGTCGTCTGTGAAGTCCGTGGAACGCTCGGGGCACCCGGCCGGCCAGCGGCCGGCTCTCAGCCTTCTCAGCTGTGATTGTGAAAGTGCTGGCCGCAGGGACCCCGCTCCCCATCTGCTCCCTGTCTGCGGGGCGCCTCTCCAGCTCCCCCGGAGCCAAGTCCCTCCCGCGCCTGAGGACGCGATTTCCGGTTCCTACCCTGACTCAGCCTCCCGCTGCCATGGCAGGTCGCAGAGGTGCCCGACTCAGGCCCCCCCCGGGAGGCCGACCTCCCTGCGGAGGGGCGTGACGGGGTGACGCGACCGTACCCTGACAGGCACGCCCTTCCACACGCCCAGCTGGAGGGGAAAGTGGGTAAAACTAAGTCCCACAACATTTTAAGACCCGAGCAACTTCGCAGGGGTCATCTGGGCCACGCGAGATTAAAAGGCTCCTTCTGACGGACTGTGTTTGTCAGTCGCGGGGCAGAGCCCGGGCCAGTTGCTGTCATGTCAGCCGTGTGGCCGCTCCTGGAGGGACAGTGGCCGTGCGTGCGCCTGCAGAAATGTGGCAGAGGCGCTGTGCGTCCAGAGAGGCGCGTACACGTCCCTGCTCCCTTTAGGTGAGAACCCGCTGGCCGACGACCAGAGCGACCACGACATTAACTCGGTGGCCGGCGTTCTGAAGCTCTACTTCCGCGGGCTGGAGAACCCCCTCTTTCCTAAGGAAAGGTTCAACGATCTGATCTCCTGCATCAGTAAGTGGCTTC
>NW_004567135.1:342081-344858 GCF_000260355.1 Condylura cristata | reverse complement strand
TGCACAAATAAATAAATCTTTAAAAAAGAATCATTTGCGTGTCTGAGAGCGAGGCCGGTGCAGCACCCGCTCGCCGTGCCGCAGGGGCCGCCTGCCCAGCCCAGTCCCTCTGGCTTTCCTGCCACCTCACTTCCGCTCCCCCCCCGCCTGAGGCCAGGGCAGAGGGCCCATCTGTGAATCTGCACGTGCCCACCTGGCAGCCGCGGCAGCCCCAGGGCTGGGCGTGAAGCGCGCGGGCGCTGGCCGGCTGGCGTGTGGCGGGAGCGGGCAGAGGGCGGCCCGGAGGCACAGAGCGCGAGCCCCGAGGGCAGGAGGGGCTGCTGGCCTAGAGGAGGGTGGACGACGCCCACGTTTACCGAGGGCCAGCCAGGCCTTACACCCCAGCCGCCTGGCCCTGGAGTCCAGCTGAAGGGGCTGGGTGGGGCCAGAAAATGCGGAAAGTCCTCGGGGCACCTGCTGGGTGAGCACCGCGGAGGGTGAACTCCTGCTCGGGTGACGGGGACTGTTCCCCGATCAGGGGGCAGAACAGGAGGGTCTCAAGGTGGGAGCGGGTTGGTAAAAGGGGGAGAAGGGAGCGGTGTGAGGGAGACTCGGGAGTCGCAGCGGTGCGAGTCCTCCCGCTCTGTCAGCAGAGGCCTGTCCGCACACTGCAGGCGGGCGGCGAGCGTCTGAGCGGCTGAGGCATTTTCTGAGAGCAGTTTGGGGTCGTACAGACCTTCAGGCAAGACTATAACATTATCGGTCCATTAAAATTAAGAGAAGTCCACAAAATTTAAAGCGAACATTTCTTAGTGACGGTTGGCTAAAAATAAAATTCCTTTAGACCTACAATGCTATCTATGACCTTCATCTTTAGCAGACATCTCAGAGGGTAAAGTGGAGTCGAGGATCAGGGTGGAGCGTGAAGGGGAGTCAGGCCCCGGCTAGGGCGGCGTGATCCTCTGGTGAGTCAGCCGCAAAGATACAGCTGAGAGGATTTAGGTGAGGTTCCTTATTTGAAAACTAAACAGTAGGAAACTCCCGCAGTTCCTTAGAAACTGAACGGGAGGACTGTGAGATAGCAGAGATGAGATTTGGGTTCTCTGGGCAGTAAAAGAATTCTGATTATCCTAGCCCCGCCTTGCCTCACAGTATTAGCTGCTGTGACTGTGTTTATTCTCAGCCAGTCCTAATGTTTCTGATTCCCTGAGGACTGTCCGGTCCCCGGCCAGCGCCTGCTCGCCTGGGCCGGCGGCACGTTGTGCGGCTGAGGCCGCCCAGTCGGGAACTGACGGCTGCTGGGAATATTTTGGTGATACAGCCAGGGGGTCGTCGCACAGCTAGCCGGGGGCGCTGGTGTGTGAGCCCTTCCCCTGGCCGGGCCGCGTGCGCCGGCTGAAGCTGCACAGCTGTGGGCCGAGCGCCGAGGGGCGGGCAGCGCCTGGCGCCGGCGTCCGCACGGCCTCTGGGCTGGGCCGCAGTCACCTGCAGTGATTTGTTTGCCTTCAGGAAAAGAGGCTCGGGCGTGGCACAGGCGCCAGTGTCCGCACTGCTCGCTGGGCAGCGTCACCTGATGGCCGCGCGGCCCGCGACACAGTTCTGCGCTCGCAGCCCTGGGGCAGCAGTTCGAAGCGGCCCCCGGGCTGACATCGGGGCGCGCACAGAACCGGCCCCGCTGCCCACTCGGGGAACCCGCTGCCGCTTCCTCCGGCAGCCGAGGGTCCTGGCGGCCCCACCTGGCCCACGGCCCTCCCCGGCCCGGCGACGGGCCCACACGGACCTGGGGCGCAGGCCAGAGGCGCAGGGGCGGCGAGAGGCTTCCCCAGACACAGAGTGGGGAGTGTTTTGTCCCCACTTCTGTGACCGGCCGCAAGGAGGGAAGGCGGGAGGCAGAGAGGCTGAGCAAGCAGTTTACTGCTCCCGGACAGCAGCTGAGACGGAGCCCCGAGGTGGGGTCCGCAGCTGCTGCCCCTTCAGTAAGGGGGAAGGGCTCTTATATAGATTCTAAACTCAGACTCCCAAGGGGCGACTCATCCCCGTGTCCTTGCTGTGAGGCCCAGGTCGCTGCCCCTTCAGCTAGTCCCACGCAGGACCTCAAGGTCCGTTTACTGCCACTTTACCCAGCTTGGGTGCCAGGCTCAATGCTTACCGCCCTGACTCAGTCCTTGTCAGTAAGTCTTGGTCACTCCCAACAGGGAGCAGCACAGGCCCACGGACGAAGCCCACTGCTGAGGGGGCAGCGGCGGTCAGGAGGGGTCTGCCGCGCCCTGGGGTCCCCTCGGGGGCGGGCGGGGATCCAGCTCCCGCGGAAGCGGCTTAGATTCTCAGTGCTGCGCTCTGACCCTCTGACCCGCCGCGCCCCGGGGAGGGCCAGACATTTGATTTTGAAAAACATTTAGTCAGAGACTTAAACCTTTTCGATTTTAGTTTGAGCCTGCAGAAAGCGGCAGTGAGGAAAGGCGGTTTGACTTCTCCCTTTACTTCTAAGGCAGCAAATCAACTCGCCTGATCGTAACCCAGAGAATTCCGGAGCCGGACAGGAGCCGCCTTTGTCCTCTGCTTTTCCCACAGATGTCCGAACAAGCCAGGACTCTTGTCACCAAACACCCCGCTGGGCCGGCAGCAAATCTCCGCCTTGGGGACTCGGGGGCGCAGGTGAGGGGCAGAGAGCCCAGGTCAGACACCTGTCCCCGCGGGAGGGGGCTGGCACCCCTGGAGAGAAGGCCGCGCGGTGTCCGCGTGGGGAGGGGACCCGGGAAGCGCCCCCGGCCCAGGTTTCCCCGCGCCCCGCCCGCCGG
>NW_004567135.1:338231-341296 GCF_000260355.1 Condylura cristata | reverse complement strand
CCGCCCCGTGTACTGGCCGACCGGCTGCCTGGCCAAGCCCCTGGGCGCGGGGCCAGGCCAGGGCTGCAGCGCGGGGCCCGGGGGGCTGGTGGTGAGAGGCCGCGGGCACAGCGAGGGGTGCGGGCTCCCTGCTGTCGTCACGGTAACAGCAGTGGCAGGACAGGCGCCTGCTCAGCCGGAAGGGCCAGCGCGCCGCCCAGGCCTGGCCAGCCGCTGGCCGCTGCTCGCGCCCGTCTTCAGAAACCCCCTCTGTCCGGGCTCCTGTGCTGCCCATGAAGAGAACGCCCAGGGCCGGCGCCGGCCTGCCGTCCAGGGTGTGCCCGTCAGGCGCCGCGCTGGCGCCTGGGCGCACGGGCATCCTTTACGCATCGTGGCCTGCAGTGACCTTCTTTTGCCTTTCAATGCTAAGGCCTTCTCCTAGTGTTTAGTAAATAGTGTCACAGCTTGCTTTCAAGCTGCTATGGTTTGTGCCTTCTTCCGTCTCAGCTGTGACCCCCGGGGCTTCCCACCGCATCACCTGGGCCACCGCCTGCAGCCCTCAGCTTTGACCGTGTCTGGGTGGTCGGCGGCCCACGCCAGTACGCAGCCCCGCCGTCACCCAGACCCAGAAGCGTCTCTGGCAGTCCCGTGCGGTAGGTGTGTGCTGACGCTGCATCGGCTGTCAGAGAAACGGGCCTGCTGCCGCAGGGTCAAGTCTCGGCGCTGTTCTGCTCCCCGCCTTGTCTCTGGGACCCCGCGCCTCTGGCCAGTACCCCAGCTCTTAAATGCATACGCAAATAAACCTTTTTTAAAAGATTATGTACACAGAACTGGGGTACAGGCCAGAGGGGCAGGGGGTGAGTGCTCCCCAGGGGCGGATCCCCTCAACCCGTTGCTGAGAGGGCAGCGGGGAGACAGGAGGGGGCTGCTGCGCCCTGGGGTCCCTCCCAGGCCGGGGTGGACTCCCGCTGAAGCAGCTGCGGCCTCCTGCGGTGCTGCCCTGTGACCTGCTGCGCCCCCAGGGAGGGCCCCAGTGTTTATCTTTTACCCTCCGACCGCCCTTTCATCCCCCGCCTTCAGCTCCCTCCACGTGCTGCACGGCCCGGTCTGTGGTCTGATTTTGAGGGGCCCGTCGTCCGCGAGGGCCAGTAGCGCGATCGTACACTTTTAAATCTACAGCGCTGTGGGTAACGGGAACCCGCGTTTAATCTCTGCATTAGGAGTCTGTTCTGCGTGGCCACTGATGGAGACGGACCAGTTCGTAGCCACAGGTAGAAGGCAGCTCGCACAGGAAGGGGGCTCGTGGGGTGGGTCCGAGCAGCCAGGCGGGTGTCCGGCGCGGGCTTCCTGCCTCCGCCCACTTCCTTTCGGAGCGGCGACCGGACTGGGACCCACACAGGACGCCGCCTCTGGCCCATTTTCCGATTGTGTTCTTGCCCAATGGCGCCGGCGGCGCCGGGTCTCTGCGCTCCCGATGAAGAAACGTGACACGGAACTCGTGGCTGCCCTTCAGTTATTTTTATTCGACCCAATACATTTCACAAATCTTTGCTGGGAAACTGTCACTGCAAACGGACCATCGGTTGGCAAGAAGTGACCAGTTAAGCAGGTAAGACAAGCACACAAATAAACAAACCATTCAGGATACGTGAGCGACGCGGAGTCAAAAACACACCATGAAATGATGGCGCACCCCCAGTAAGCTCAGCCGGGGTGAGCGCCTTGTGGCACAGCACAGGCTTTCCGGTCTCCTTGTGCCTTATCACGCAAGTAGTACGTCATCGCTGGAGACTGCAGGGTCCAGAAAGCACAAGGAAGGAATAAAAATCGGCTTTCTCACCCACACAGAGCCAGGAAATTCATGACTTCCTTCGTGAAGCTGCCTTCCGAGGCCACGGAAAAGCTCTGAAGGCCTCGTGGGGGGCAGAGGGCAGGCGCGCCCCTGCGCGGCACGGGCCGGGCCCCCGAGGAAGCTCCGACAGGCCCACCCCCGGCAGGAAGTCAGAGGGGCAGAAACAGTCGGGGAGATCCCGACTGCGGTTCTGGACATGCTGAGAGTTGAGGTGCTGCTGTCCAGCGCCTGGGCACAGGCGAGAGCCAGAGGCAGGGCCCGCGGAGCGCCTGCATGCGCGGGGGGTGGAAGCGCAGAGCAGACGCACTGGGAGAGCAGGTGCAGGAAAAGGCAGAAGCAGAGGCCGAGAGGCGCCTGGCGCGCGCCCGGGCGCAGGGGGTCTCGCCTCCGCCCCGCAGCCCGAGTCCACCCGGGCCAGGGGGTGACCCCAGGGCGCTGCAGACTCCTCCTGACCCACGCTGCCCCTCAGCAGGGGATCCGCCTGTTCTGATCGCGTCTCCTCTCACCCCCATGTCTCTGGCCTGGGGAAGACGTGAAACAAGCAGAAAACAGGTGCGCTGAAGGTGAGAGCCGCAGAGCAGGCGCGGGGTGCGCGGCCAGGAGCCGTGCCGCTCCAGTGGGCCCACGGGGCTCCTGTCTGCAAACTCAGAATGATGCCACCTGTTCACCCCGCACGGACAGGAGCAAGCCGGAGAGGAGGCAGAAGGCGTCTCGGCATGAGATCCGGTGCAGGGCCTGGGTGGGCCGGCGCATGGCGCCCGGGTTCACTCGGGGAAGCTTCCAGTTTCCACAACCGCGACAGCGTCAGGTGCCTCCACAGAGCAGGTTTATTAGAAAAGGGACGGAAGGGCACTTGGGTACAGCGGGCAGGGAGCGCTGCCGGGAGCCAGCCACCAGGCTGCTGAGGGCCCGGGGAGAAGCCCAGCAGGCGCGGTGGGGGGCAGGAGGCCGCTGCCCCAGAGGGGATGGGGGCACCTGCCGGCCGTGGGCAGTGGGCAGAGGGCAGAGGGCCGGGCGGCTTCCCCTCCTCTGGGTGGGCGGTGGCCCCGCCCCTACCTCGCCCTCGGGTCTGGGCCCGCCCGCGGCCGTCTGACACCTGCCCGCTGCGGCGCCCCTGCCGGTGCCAGGGCGGGTCTGGTCTCCTCACGTCGCCGGCCTCCGGCCGCCCGCCCCAGCCCTTCCGTGCTCACCCGCCGTCCAAACGTACAAACGTCACCTGCCACAGTTTCCCGAG
>NW_004567135.1:335147-336691 GCF_000260355.1 Condylura cristata | reverse complement strand
CCGGACTTCTCCAAAGCTGTCGGTCACTGGAGAGACCGCGCGGCGGGGCCTGCGCCCAGCTGCAAAGGCCTCTCAGCCCCAGCGCTGCGTCTTTGTGATAGTAAAGAGCCCAGGGCATGGACAGGGACTGCTGCCCTCACCTCCCGGACCGAGTGAAAGTGACCGAGGCGTAACACATGTTCCTTGTTTCTGCAAGTGAAATAAGCTGCATTTTGTAGCCTTTTATGGTGCGGAAAAGTGCACTGCTTTGCAGAGACAATTATTTGCCAGCTTTTACAGCTGCTGCTAGGGCTTTGGAAACGTATTTCTAGAATTCGCTGGCGAGGGCAGATTCTGTGGAAGGGCTAAGCCGTTGTTCAAAGGCCAAATGTTGCGTTATCCGGTTTCCTTTTCCCTTGCCTTCTGGAAGAGGGGTGGGCCGGCCGGCAGCAACGTTGGACGCTGGTGTTCGCCCTTCTGACTTCTCGAGGCGTGCGGCCCGAGTAATAAGATTATCCGGACTTGCCCCTTTTAGCTTACACGGCCGTGTAATTGCGCTGCTGGGCCTGGAGGTCACGAGCATACGGCTCGTGTAGGGAGGAATTTCTGTGCACTGTCGCTGACACTGAAGCATTCGTGGCGGCGTGCTCTGGGTCTTCGGAAACAGCACAGTGGCCGAGCGTCTCGCAGCCCCTCGGCGCGGGCTCCTGTCCCGGTCACGCGGGGCCGTGGCTCGTGAAGCCGTCGCCCTCGTTTGCGTGGTGGCGCCCACTTGCTCTTACTCTGGGTGAGCCTGTGCGCGCCAGACGTGGTCTCCACCCAAGCTTTCTGTGTGTGCAGATGCTCGCGGGCTGGGCTGCGGCACCGGAGGGCACGCCTGTTGTGGCCCGGGAGCGCCCGGCGTAGCGGCAGGGATGGATGAACAGGCTCTTCTAGGGCTGAACCCCAACGCTGACTCAGACTTCAGGCAGAGGGTAAGTCCCGCCGTGGTCACTTTTCAGGCCTGCCCCCCAGGCGCGCATTGGCCGCCGGAGCCGTGACGGGGTTCGGCCTGGGGGCAGCCAGCAGGACAAACGGGGCGCTTCCGCAGCGTGGGGAGCCCGCGCCTGAGCCCTGCCGTCTGCTCTCTGCTCAGCTGGCGGCGGAGGGAGAAATGGTAGTGAACTTCATGGTGTGCCGGGGCCATTTCTGACCTCGGGGCGCTGGGAGCCCCACGGTCTTTGGGGCCCGACGGCGGCAGATGAGCACGTGCGCTTCCCTCAGCCGGGCGTGCTGGGGCCAGCCGCTGGCCCTCGGCAGTCCCTTCCCACCCGGACGGACATTTAGATGCACGTTCACGATCCGCCTCGTCCTAGGTGTGTAAAATGCTGAACGATGAGGGACCCGTTGTGGGGCCCTGGGGACGGGCAGATACAAACGTGGCACGTGCTGTGCGTGCCTGTCACACGCCCCAGCAGGATGGCGAAGGAAGGCGCCGAAGGACAAGCCTGTAGTGACGCTTCTGAGGACACGGACGTCTTGAGTTTTCTTTCTGCCTCTCCTAGCGCAGGCTTTTTAATAAATGA
>NW_004567135.1:332579-334712 GCF_000260355.1 Condylura cristata | reverse complement strand
AGCAAGACGGGTTGACAGAAACTGGCAAAGCGCTTGGGATGCCTGTAGCAAGGGCCAGTGACGGGTATCGGAGCCTTCTCTTGTTTATTTTTTGAAGTCTTTTCTATTATTAGATTTCAGCATCTTTTTTTTTCTAAGGTGCCAGAATTTTCCTTTTTTAGAAGTCAGAATGAGGGCATGATGAGTAGTTTTAACGCAGAGGTTGCGTGTCATCGGTGGATTCTCTCCACGATGTGCATAAGTTAAGCAGTGTGGTTCGGGCTTAATTTGGTAACCCATTCCGTGGAAATGATTCTTGATTGATCAGTATGAAAAAGAAGGACTCTTAAGGAAAAGCGAGTTCTGAGCGTGCTGATCTGGCTCCAGGGTATTGGGGATTTAGTCCAGGTGGACGGTGAAGTCAGTGGTGGCAGGTCCTCAGTGGCCTCAGTGGTTCTGCTGACCTGCGGGTGCGCCGCGCGAGAGCGAGAAAGCCAGAGACACAGAGAGAGAGAGCGAGAGAGAGAGTGAAAGAGACAGTGAGAGAGCGAGAGCGCGCCAGGGCGGAGCTGGCTGGTGCAAGCGTCAGACCCAGACTGGCCCCCAGGCTGCCAGGGAGCCCGGAAGCCTGGTCCCCGCCCCGGCCCTGACACCCTTCGCGAAGGAGTCTGTTGGACGGCAGCTAGACGCGTGGATTGCTGGGTTCTCGGTGGCACAGAGCTGCCGCTGTGCCACCCAGGGTCGTGACTGGCGCTGTGGGGGCAGCCGGGCATTCGGCCGGTGCTTCCTTCACGCAGTGCGCAGAACAGAGCGGTGGCCTTTTGCTGCTTCTAGCTCGTGCTTGGGGGGAAGTGATCGCATGTCAGGGCCCAGCGTACACGGGCGCGCCCAAATCCGCTAACGCAGGCCGCTCCGGGGACTTCTTGCTGGGTGAGGTGGCCTGATCGTCCCTTCCTGTTCTTAAATTGCCAGTGAAGGCCGGCGAGACGGGTCTGGTCAGCAGTGGCCCAGACCGCAGCACTGCAGTCTCATTCCTGTCTTGCTTCTTACTTGTTTCAAGGTCTGTTTCAGTGCACGGCTGCTTCTGGTCTCCTCACGGTGTCTCTTGTTTACGTGCAGTTTTCTCAGCTGTTCAAGATACGTTCACGGGCTGCGAGGTCACACTGTCCCTTGTCCTGTGAGAGCCGCATCTGTCACTGCCTGGCGGCAAGCGTGGTCACACCACCCTGCTTCCCAGGGGGAAGAGCACAGAGTGGGCGTGGCGTCCGCCTGGGGAGCTTCCCTCAGGCAGGCCTTGAGCCCTCGAGCAGAGGGACGAGAAGTTCTCGAGAGCTTCGCCCTCTTCAGTTACTCGTCTCTGACCCAGACTCATGCCATGAGTTGCCCTCTGGCCTCAGTCTGTTCCGTAGGAGGCCCGCGGGGGAGCTTGGCAGCGGGGCGAATGCTGGTGTCTGCCTGGTCTCGCGCACTCGCCCTCTTCGCGCGACACGCGCGACACGCGCTCCCCGTGCCGTCCTGGCGGCACATGCCTGGTCGTGCGCAGCGCCCATGGGCGCTTCTCAGCGCTGCCCACGCGGTCGGCCTGGGAGGGGTGTCGTGCTTGTCTCCTTCGCTGTTAGGAAAAAGCTTTTTAGTGTCTCACCAGTGGACTTTGTCTCCCGCTTAACTTTTTTGTGGGACTAGTCAGTGAGTTGCTGGTATCAAAAGCCACTGAAGGCAGTGGCTTGGCCGTTTTCCTGAGGTGCTCGCTTTGGTGTGGTGTGGTACTCCCAGAATTCTTGGTTTTGGCGAGACCTCAAGGTTAACTTCCCAATGCGCTTTCTGCCCTGCCGTCTCACAGGCCCTGGCCTATTTTGAGCAGCTGAAGATCTCCCCAGATGCCTGGCAGGTATGTGCGGAAGCTCTAGCCCAGAGGACATACAGGTAATTAAACAAAATTTGCATGGCGCTTAAAAGATTTTGACAAGACTGTTGCATTTGTCTGTATTTGGAAACTGTTTTCATAAACCGTTCAGTGTAGAAGTGAGAAAAATAGTGGCCGCAGGGCTGCCCGCCGCAGGGCTGACCTCTCAGCGTGGGCCCGCGGCCGGGCGTTGCTGTGGCAGGACCCAGTGTCCGTCTAAGACTGTAGAGTGACAGACTGAACGGCTGCGC
>NW_004567135.1:329529-331774 GCF_000260355.1 Condylura cristata | reverse complement strand
CCCGGGAGCAGCCGCCGGCTCTGTGTCCGCGGCCGGTCTAGGACCTGCTCCCCGGCGGGCTGCTGGTTACCGGCTCTCCGTTCTTCTTTTTCAGTGATGACCACATAAAGTTTTTCTGCTTTCAAGTCCTGGAACATCAAGTCAAACACAAGTGAGACCCTGTGTGCTTTGGCCGCGCCTGGGAAGAAGCCTGTCAGCTACTTAGCGGGTTAACGGTTTCAGTCTTTGGGGAAACTCAGTCCAGGTCGTAAGTTGGTGGTACAGGGCGGCGCGTGCCCCCCACGGGGCAGAGGTGAGCGCCGCCTTACCCCAGGGGTTCAGGTCAGTGGGGTGCCAGGGGTGTGTAAGCATCCAGCCGTCTCACAGGAGCGCCGGCTGCGCGGCCAGCCGGCCTCTGCGCCTCGCCCCTTGGCTCGCGAGGCCTGACGGCCGCTCGGGGCGGCGCCTCCGCTTTCATGGCCCGAAGCGGCAAATCCCTCCGGGAACCCTTCGTTTGCCTGTTGTTTTTTTTTCGTTAACCAGACGGGTTCCGCTTGGGAGACTGTTCGTTCAGTTTCAAAATGACCTGAGCTACAAGTCCACTATTTACTGCTGGTCTTGCTCAGCGTCCCCGCGGTAGAGCCCAGGGCCAGCGCCTTGTGCGCCCCGTCGCCGCCCCGCCCACCCCCATCTCTGCCGGGAGCGGTGCACAGTGCTGTTAGGTTAGCTTTGGAGAACTGTGGATGCGCGTTGCCTGTCGGGCGTGGACGAGGCTGTTGGTTTCTGACCGCAGACACCAGGTACACCCACTGTTACCTTTCTCCCTTACGTTGAACAGGTACCCCGAGCTGACTGCTGTTCAGCAGCAGCTGATCAGGGAGACACTCATCTCTTGGCTTCAGGCTCAGGTAAGATAGCGCTGTCCCTTAGTACTTCAGATTTTTTCTTTACACGAGTTTGCAGCTTGACCTCAGGTGTGCACCATTTTCTTGGTGCTGGTCGTGTGGCTTAAACAGCACTGGTTTTCATGATCACGAGTGGATGGAGTCGGGTAAAATGGCCCGCATACACGAAGCTGTCGCTCTTGAGCCGGTTTCCAGCTGTCATTCTTTTTAGCTGTCGGAAAAAGGGCTTTTCTGTTCCTTCTCGAGGGCGAGCCCTTTGCTAGCCTTCTTCATAGTGTCTTCTTGTCTGTCCGCTTCAGCTGCTGTAGCAGACAGAGCAGCTGTGTTGCTAGGAAAAGGTTGAATCCGTCGAACTGTGCACATGGAGCTTCCCTCCACAGTGGGAGGCCGGGCCTCGTGCTGAGTTGATGGCCCGCCCGCCGTGGTCACCTCTGAGCACGCTGTGCCCGTGTCTGGTCGCAGGGTGCTGGGGAGCCCTGTGGGCCCGCGGCTTACCTGGTCCCCGCGTGACTCTGCTCCCCAGATGCTGAGCGCCCAGCCCGAGAAGACCTTCATCCGCAACAAGGCCGCGCAGGTCTTCGCCTTGCTCTTTGTCACGGAGTATCTCACCCGGTGGCCCAAGTTTTTCTTTGACATTCTGTCGGTAGTGGACCTCAACCCGCGGGGCGTAGACCTGTACCTGCGCATCCTCATGGCTGTTGACTCCGAGTTGGTGGATCGCGACGTGGCGCACACGTCGGAGGTGAGTGGTTCCGGGCTCGGCCTTCTTGTCCCTGCTCTGCGGAGGCGGCCACGGGCACAGGGGGCCGGGCGGGGCGTTGGGAGGGGCGGTCGTGGAGGGGCGGGGCGTGGGAGGGGCTGTCGTGGAGGGGCGGGGCGTGGGAGGGGCTGTCGTGGAGGGGGCTCGGCCGATCTCTGAATGTCCTGGGGGGGCTGTCGTGGAGGGGGCGGGCTTTGTTTGGACACTTAAGAACAGTTACAAATGTTTGGAATGTTCTGAATTTTTGTGTTGGAAAGAAATTTTTAGAACTTGGTGTTTTTCCTCAAGATGTAGGTTGAAATTAAAGTATTGATTTAGGTTTGTTTTTTTTTTAAAGTATGCACTTTATCCAATGAATTGTTGGAAATTTATAGAGAAATGTTGTCTCTTTGCTGTTTCTGTCTAGTCACTGAGTGAGGAAAAATTGCTTATTTTTCGTTTGTGCTTAATGAGAAATGAAGTCTGGTATTGAGGAATAGACCGGAATGGAAACAAAGGGGAGCCAGGATGTGTTTTTAGGGCTAATCAGTAGGAAGTTTTGGCGGGTTGCGTGTTAACAAGTTGGCTAGGTTGGAATGACTGTGTCCACGTCTTCAGATGT
>NW_004567135.1:325904-329429 GCF_000260355.1 Condylura cristata | reverse complement strand
TCTTGATTCAAATGAAGCCCCTCTGTTTTATACAGGTATCTTTACTATGTTTTGCAAAAACAGTTTTAAAGAAATGAATTCTTAATTCTTTCAACTGTTTGCCTATAAAACTCTATTGTTCCTTCAATTCTGAGTGTTAGCCTGAGTACAGTATTCTTGATTGACCAGTTTTCCTTTCATCACTTTGAATATGTTATTCCATTCTCTCTTGGCTTGTCAGCTTTCTGCTAAGAAATTCACTGATAACCTTATCTCTCTCTCTCTCTCTCACATACACTCACAACCTATAATATATATATACACACACACACACATATATATGTGTATATATATATATATGCCTATTTAGCATTTTCTCCTCATCTTTAATTTTTGCCACTTTAATTTTAATGTGTGTCTGTTTAGGGCTTATTTTGTTTGGCTTTTTTTTTTTTTTTTTTTGTAGGAAGCTCGTAGGAATACTCTCATAAAAGATACCATGAGGGAACAGTGCATTCCAAACTTGGTGGAATCATGGTACCAAATCCTGCAGAATTATCAGTACACTAATTCAGAAGTGACGTGTCAGTGCCTTGAAGTAGTTGGGGCTTATGTGTCTTGGATAGACTTGTCCCTGGTGGCCAACGATAGGTAAGCGCATCCTTTTAAAACCAAAGGTCTCCCCGAGAATGGGGAGGAGTTGCCAACCTCACTCCCTCGTTGCCAGGTTTCTGAGCATGCTGCTAGGTCATATGTCAGTGGAAGTTCTGCGGGAAGAAGCCTGCGACTGCTTGTTTGAGATCGTGAATAAAGGAATGGACCCTGTCGGTAAAATGAAGCTAGTAGAGTCTTTGTGTCAAGTGTTACAGTCTGCTGGGTTTTTCAACATTGACCAGGTCAGTATACGTTCATACAGTGTTTTAAAAATTGTTAGAACGATTAGTAGTTACTGAGGGCAGGCAGTGATTTGAGCATGTTTCTTTTCTTTTTATGTTGGAAACCCTCCTGCAGGTTAGAATGTTAACTTTGTATCCGGAGAGTCATAGCCTTGTCTACCTGTACGTTTGCCTTGGACACTAACTTAAGCCTTTTCTTAAAACCTGAGGAACTGGGATGTTCATTAGTGTTAATGTAGATTTTTCTAAGAGCGAATGGGTATATAATAAAAAGGAAAGGGCACTCTTACAAACTCTGGGGTGTGCACGTAGCTCTCCTGTGGGCTGTAGTGCCTTTGCCAACACTTGCTGGCCACACTGAGACTTAGTGACACAAATACACGTTTTCATCAGACCTTTTCAGTTAAGAATTCTTTGAGCTAGTAGAATTTAGCCCTGGTAAAGTAAGGACTTGGGGTATCGTAAATTAGTAATTTCGAGGCAGAACTTGAAAGCGCTTGTTTTAAAGTTACGGCAGTGACAGTCACTGAGAAATCTGTGTCATCAGTACAGCTTTAGAGCCCCCTTGCTCACCGATGACTAGCAACATCATCTTACCTTACTGCTGGCTGTCTTGGCTTCTCAGGGGAACATCCTAAGAACAGTTAATGCAAACCACGCAGGTGTGAGTTTGACTAAAGCTAGCGTGGCCTGGGTGGGTGACGGGAGTGGCACACGGTGGTGGAATTCAAACCGCAGAGCCCCGGGTGAGCTGCCGGGGCTGCGGGCGTCTCGTGTTCACCGTTACTATTGAGCCTCAGGACTCGGACCAGCGTGGGGCTTTCCTCTTGGGGGGTGATTGTAAGCGGACCGATTGCTTACAGGAAGAAGATGTTGACTTCCTGGCCAGATTCTCCAAGCTGGTGAACGGAATGGGGCAGTCGCTGATCGCCAGCTGGACTAAGCTGACCAAGAGCGCAGACACCCAGAGTGCGCAGGAGGCCCTGCGAGCGGTGGAAGCCAAAGTGGCCCTGATGCTGCAGCTGCTGGTTCACGAGGATGACGACATCTCTTCAAACATTGTTGGGTTTTGTTACGACTATCTTCATCTTTTGAAGCAGGCGAGTACTTGCTGTGATCTCTCTGTCTGGCATAGAACACAGAAAAGCCGTAAAGAATTGAGAAACACCAGAAAGTGAAACTCTGTAATTCTGCCTCATGATATGTATGCTACATGTTGATGTGTTGGCGTCTTTTTTTCCCTCTTTAAACTTAGCCATAAAACAGGAATGGCTCTAAAATTCACTAGACTAACACGTTTCAAAATTACTTATAGGGTTAGGTTAGCGTTTCATTTTGAATCCGTGTTTAAGTCTAATTATGGTAGTAATGTGTTACTGTGATTCATTATTTTCATTGCACATAACATTTCTTAGCAAATTTTTATAATTAAAAATTTCCTCCAGAGCCGCTTCCAGTAAACTTCAAAGACACAAGACATTGGTCTCCATGTTATAATATACAGGCTTTTAAAGAATTAGTATCTTCTCCTTGAGGTGCTAGATAAGAGAACTGTTTCTAATTATATACATGGAATTAGTTGTATCAGGTCACTTAAAACATTTTTTTCCAAACTGAGCTTATGTGTTGTGTTTATATATTGCATAGTTTATACATAAATACCCATACCCGCGCGCGCGCGCGCGCGCGCGTGTGTGTGTGTGTGTGTGTGTGTGTGTAGAGAGAGAGAGAGATACACTTTATATAACTCAGGAAATTTTAGGCAATGTAGAAAAGGATAAAGAAAGTTTAAAATGACTATTGACCTCACTCTGTCTCTTAACGGATTACTACTGGACTTGGTTTAAAACAAGGCAAGATCATGCTTTACTGTTCCATAATTCTTTGAGAACATTGTAAGTGTCTTTAAAGATCACATTTATCTACACATTTGTCTGAGCCAAATTACTCACTAGAAGTCGCATTTGCTAGGTTTTCGTCTGATTCTCAGCACAGCAAGGTTCTGCCCTCCAAGGCAGTCGTGTGTGTCTTAGACAATCTCAGCTCAGTAGGAGAGGATGTTGCTCGCCGAAACCTAATAAATTATCGCTTACTTTTACAGCTTCCAGTGCTCTCAGATCAACAAAAAGCTAACGTAGAGGTAATAGACCTTTTTTCCTGAGCTCTGGCTTGTTTTGGCCCAGAGGGACCCGGCTGAGGCTAGAGGTGGGGGAGGCTTCCCGGCAGAGGCAGGGCCGAGGTGACCCTTGCCACCCCCGAGGCCTGGCCACGGCCCCGTTCTCTTCTGAACCACAGACTGCGTCTGTGACTGCGTCTCCCTGTGAATCTGGTTTAGCTTGAAGCGAGAGCAAATTCGAGGACGTATCTGACAGCAGATTCCTCCTTGATTTTAGGCAATCATGTTGGCCGTCATGAAAAAGTTGACGTATGACGAAGAATATAACTTTGAAAATGAGGTAAAAATTTTGCATTGAGGAGAAATCAGTTTTCGTTTCAGTACTTCAGTTTGCATTACTGTCGGGCCTGTCAGAAAAGCGGGCCTAGCCGCCAGTGAGCGGACGGCGCCTCCTGGCCCTCGGAGACCGTCGTGTCAGCCCGCACGGCGCCGTCCGCTGTGACGCTGGCCGGGAGCGAGGGGTCCGGGGAGCCC
>NW_004567135.1:321993-324019 GCF_000260355.1 Condylura cristata | reverse complement strand
GAGCGGCCCCTGCCGGCTGGGTCGGGCTGAGGAGCGACAGGCGCGCGCTTTTCCCGGACTCCGCTCGCCCCTGGTGGTGCCCGGCGGGCCGGCCGTCTCCCGGACCTTTTTGGAATTCTAAAGCATCTGTTTCTTGGAAATTTGTGTTTTAACTTAGTCTGTTTTACACTTTGCTGTTCTTATTAGCACAATTACTTGGGTATGAAAATGCTTGATCCTGAACTTGTAAGTTGTCATTGTTAAAGACCAGCTGGTCTCCCTGAAAGGAGGACGTGTGCGAGCATGCGCTGCAGACTTGAGCAGTGCTGTAGAGCAGGTAATGTGAGGTGAGCAGAGGCCGCAGGCTCGATCGCACGTCATGAACTTGGAGCTGAGCGTTCTTCGTCGCATCTCAAACGCGGGGTTTCTCTCGCACTGGTTTTTATGTAGTTGTGGTTTTCCATTTTGCCTTCATTCAGCAAACAGATGAATCCCTTCATTGAGGATATTCTGAACAGAATACAAGATCTGTTAGAGCTGTCTCCTCCCGTGAGTACCTGCCCTTCCCGGAGGCCCGGCGCGGGGCTGCGCGTGGCGTGAGGTCTCCTCCGCACTTTCTCAGGGTTTGGCAGACTCAGGCTCGCCGGGGTGTTGACTTAGAACTTCGAGCATCGCACGCCGGCACCTGCTGCGTACATCAGTGGCCCTTTGCTAGTGTTAATGACTTCGGGGCCTTTCTTGGAGGCGGGGAGGCCCTGTGTCCCAGAACTCTGCGGCTGTCGTCGGCGCAGCGGGTGCTGGGGCGGGGGGCCGCGGGCGCCCGCACGGAGGCGGGACTCGGCCCTCCTCGCGCGCTTGCTGTTGGGCCGACGCTTCCTTGGTAACTTCAGTCCTGTAAAAGACCTGAGCGGTGGGTGAGCTGAACCTTGTGGTGTCCAGAAAGCACCACGTTTGGGGTGTCGGCCTCAGTTGAGATGCTTTGCGAGTCCGTCGTGACTGACACGCTTTTGTGTAAAGCAAGTACTGCCGGCGGCTTTGTTTAGCTCTGAGCGGCTTTCCTACGAGAGCTGCCTCTTGGAATGTGCTAAACAGAAGATAACACTTCTGTTATTTGCAGTAGATCAGCATGCGGGAGGCAAAGATTTCATTTACCCGTAAATCATACGGTCCATTTTTCCTGTCTGTGTACTACAAAAACTCTCTGAGCCCCGAGGCCTCGCCCAGTGAGTGCCAGCAGTCTCCACAGTTCCCCCTGCCCCCCCCGCGCCCAGGCGCCCGTGGGGCTCTGCTCGCCTGTAACCCTTCGGTGTGCAGTGCTCGCCCCCCTGCCGTCCACCAACCTTGGCTGCTTCACAGGGTCATAAGCGCCACCATTTCAGTTGCTTTTCCGTGCCCATAGCACATCAGGGCGCCTCAGTGTGGGGCCCAGCGGGGCCCCTGCCGTCCCTCCTCTTGGTTTCTCCGAGCGCACAAATGTGGACAGTCACGCAGCTCCTCGGTGCAAGCTGACCGGGGTGCGGGATGTCCAGCTGTGGCTGACAGGCCTGTGGCTGCGTCTGCGTTCCAGGAGAATGGCTACCAGTCTCTGCTGAGCAGCGATGACCAGCTCTTCATCTACGAGACGGCGGGGGTGCTGATCGTCAACAGTGAGTACCCCGCGGAGCGGAAGCAAGCCCTGATGAGAAACCTGCTGACTCCGCTCATGGACAAGTTCAAGATTCTGTTGGAAAAGTTGATGCTGGCACCAGACGAAGAGAGGCAGGCGTCACTGGCCGACTGCCTCAGCCACGCTGTTGGGTTCGCCAGGTGAGCCGCGTGCTCTAGGGTGCGGGCGGCCCACAGCCCACGTGCTGTCAGGGCGGGCGGGCGGCCTCCCGGTGTCGGGGCCGCCTGTCCGAGCTCGGGGGGCCACTGCCCGAGACGTGTCGGCAGGGGAAAGGGGCGGCTCTTCCGACAGTCTCCGTCTCCGGAGCTGTAGCGCCTCCGGCCGGCCGCCGGCCGCGGCGTGTGCAGGGCGTCAGCGAGTGTTCCTGGCCGGAGACGTGCG
>NW_004567135.1:317852-319980 GCF_000260355.1 Condylura cristata | reverse complement strand
CCTTCCCCTTCCGGCACCCGCAGCTTGTTCTGCCGCTGTCTTCTGGCCTTGGTCCCTGGCGAGGTCTGCTGGCCGCTGCGGGCGCCCCTGTCCGGACAGGCGCTCTCTCTCTCGCTGCTAAGCCCGTGTCTCACCTGACCCCTTGTGCTGCGGCGGCCCCGTGTTACACTGGGCGTCGGGCGTGAGCGGGCAGAGCACTGGGGGGGGGGGCTGGTCGCCCCTGGGCGACTCTGTGTTGCTTTTTTAGAGATTCGTGTTATTTATGCTGACGGGGGCCGGGGTGCAGGCCAGAGGTGCGGGGAGGACACGGGAGCAGGGCAGCAGATGAGCGAGACCCGCTGTGGGGGCCAGCGGGGAGGTGGGGTCTGCGCGCCCTGGGGTCCCCCGCGCCCCCAGGGAGGCCCTGTCCTGGCTCCTTGGAGCACATGCCGGGCCGCGTGACCTCCGGCAGTCAGACAACCGCACTTAAATCCTGAGCGCCGCCCGCAGGTCTTACGCTCCGCCTTGGTCTGGTCCTCCCAGAGGACACGAGCTGGGAGGTCGCAGGCAGCTCGGCGAGTCAGCAGAGACTGGCCGGAGGAGCGAGCAGTCTGGCTGCTTCTGCGCTGCGCGCTGTGATGCTGTTTACTTAAAAGCGCGTGGATGCTGCAGTTTCTTTTCAAGCATTACTGTGACGAGGAGGAAGTGACTTCATTGTCGTTGCCTTTTCGTCTTCAGGGCCCAGAATGTGTTCAGTATCTTCAGCAAGAATACCTGCCTTCCTTGCAGGTAGCGCCACAGATAATTCAGGTAAGAGCTGTCCTGGCAGATTTTGCTTTTAATTGAATGAGAGAAACGTGACCGTGGTTCAGTCTGAATTTTCCTTCAGGAACGCTAAGCTGCGCTCAGCTTGATGTATTCTAGGTGTGTACGCACCAGTCCCGCCTTTGGAGGGATCTATGAAAATGACTGAGAAAAAGCTTTATTTTTATTTTCACTAAATTGTAGTGAAAATCACAGTAGTGTTAGCGTGACCTGTGCCTTCGCTGCTAACACGTATTTTGTATCACCTTAGTTATTCAGATGTCAAAGTTTTCCCACGTTTTCAAGTCCTGAGTCGTTAAGCCACTAGACTTTCTTGCCTGAGTCAAAAAGTCTTGATCTGGGCCGTCCGCGTGGCGCGGGGTCACAGCGCAGCACTGTGAAGCTGCCGCCGCCCCCGCAGCGCGGCCCAGCCAGGGCGGGCCCCAGCGCCCGGCAGGCCCCTTCTGTGCCCCTGCCCGCGGCCCCCAGCAGCGCGCTTCCTCCATCCGCCTGCCCCGCCCCCGCCCTGTCTCTGGGGACGCCTCTCATCCCCGGCACCTGTGGCCTGCACCCCACTTCTGTGTTTCCATAAAGAAAACGAATCTTTAAAAGAGGGGTCAAAAAGTTGAATGAAGAATTAAGATTTCGAGTAAGAGTGATGATAGAATTCGTTGTTGTCGACTCGGGCCCTCTTTCCTGACATGCGCCTGTAGCTGAGGCGCCGCTGCACATTCTCAGTTGATCGCCGCCGGCCTCCTCAGGCCTCCTCAGGCCTCCTCAGCATTCATTTATTGCCGCACAGCGAGCTGGGTGCAGGCCAGAGTGTGGCGGCGAGAGGCGTCCCCAGAGACAGGGCGGGGAGCGGGACGGGCCCACTGAGGAAGCCCACGGCCGCGGGGCCGCGGGGACAGGAGGGGCCTGCCGCCCGTGGTCACCTGCGGACGGGGCTCGGCCTGGCACAGCTTACTGGGAGGGCGGCCGGCTTCTCGCGTGGCTCCTGGCACGCAGACACCTGCACTGCCCCACCTGCCGGCGGGTGACTGCCGTCCTCGCAGCTCGGGGACGAGCGCACGCTTCTGGCGGTCGCGGCCCAGAGAGCCTCGTGTCCCTCCCCCGTGCTCCTGCAGCACGTCCTGCGGCCTGCCTTAGGGGACACTGCTCAGGTCCGCTGACCGCCCGGCGCAGCCTCGGGCCGGCCTTGCCGGGGTGTTTGGTGGCCTGTAAGCTGGCGGCACTGTGGGTCAGGAGCGGCCCGTGTGCGCAGGGTCCCCCTCGCTCTAGAACGGCCGCGCCCGTAGGGCGGCTCACCGCCAGCGAGCCTGGCGTGGCGCGTGCTCTGCACGGG
>NW_004567135.1:314569-315747 GCF_000260355.1 Condylura cristata | reverse complement strand
CGGGCGCCTGAACTGCGGGCGCGGACCTCGCCGGGCCACGTGTGGGGTGAGACCCGCGCCCCGGCCGCGAAGCCCGCCAGCAGCTCCCCTTGTCCAGTCTCGGGGGGATCGAGGCGTGGAAACGAAAGACCGCCACAGACGTGAGCCTCACCTGTGCGGGGCCCCCCTTCTTGCCGTGGCCCGAGCACTGCGCTCGGGGGGCAGAGTGCTCAGGAGCCTCTCGCCGGCGGTCGCAGGTCGCCCAGGCGGCGGGCGGGTTTGTGGGGCGCCTGAGGCCTGCGGCCACCCCGGGCAGGCTCGGCAGGCTCTGGCCGGTGACTGCGGCCGGTGACGCTGTTTCCTGCCAGATTTGACTGCCGGTCGCCCTGCTGGGTTGGAGACCGTCGACTGGCTGGGGTCGCCGGCAGTGTCACCTTTTCCTCAGTAATTCCAGCCGCTCAAACTGCTAATGGAGGTGTGATGGAGTCGGGTGTCCCTGCTGGCGCGGCGGCGGGGACCCAGCACTGCACCCCGCGGCCGCTTCCGCAGGGGTTCGGTCCCGGTCAGGGAGGGGCCCCAGGGCGCAGCGCGCCCCTCCTCGCCCGCCCGCTGCTCCCCTCAGCAGTGGGCTTTGTGGATCTGCCTGTCCTGCTCCCACGCTGCCTCTGGGGACTCCTCTCACCCCTGCGCCTGTACCCCAGTTCTGTGAATAAATCTTGGAAAACACAAGTTTAACAAAGTGACTGTCTTCCCGGCAGCTGCCTGGGCTTCGTTGCCTACCTTGTCCGGGCTTAACCGGCCCGAGAGGTCCGACAAAAGCAGTCAGTACTGGGGGGAGCGTTGCGGGCCCCGGGTGTGTCCGGCACAGAGGTCTGGCTCGGCCTGGCTGCTGCAGGGGTGAAGGGCTGGCCTCCCCCACTCTCCTGCAGGGGCCTTGTCCTCCACACGCGGCTCCCTGGGTCAGGCGGGCCGCGGGACAGGAGAGCTGGGCATCGCTGGCCCTGGGCTCTGGGTCCTCGAGCCCTGAAGGAAGAGAAGAACCGGGACCAGCCCCGCAGGCCTCAGGAATTCATCAAAGCTCACGCGACTCTGCGGGGCGCTCAGCCCCTGGACCCCGGGGAGAGATGAGGCCCACGGGCAGGCCTGCCCGCCCAGGGGCGCTGTGCTGTGGCAGGAGCATGCCCGCAGCCAGGCCCCCG
>NW_004567135.1:310706-311733 GCF_000260355.1 Condylura cristata | reverse complement strand
GCGGGGCGCGGGGCAGGCGGGCGCGGAGACCCTCTGCTGCGCCCGCAGCTCTCACTGTGCTGCCGGCCGGCCCCGACCCGTCGGCTCAGAGCGCTGTCACGAAACGCTTCTTTCTCTTCTCTTTTTTTTTAAAGAAAACTGGAGACTTATTTGCTATCAAAGTTTTCAATAACATCAGCTTCCTACGTCCAGTGGATGTTCAAATGAGAGAATTTGAAGTGTTAAAAAAACTCAACCACAAAAACATCGTCAAGTTATTTGCCATCGAAGAGGAGGTGAGTGTCGCCGAGCGTAGCTGCCTCACGCGTGTCGTAGCTGTGGCGAGTCGGGAGCTGTAATCACGGGAAAAAGCTGTTTCAAAGAATGTTTTGATGATGAAAACCGAGATCCTGCCGCTGTTCGGTGAGAGGTTTTCAGAGGTTTATTTATTCATGCACGGCAGAGCTGGGCACAGGCCAGCATGCAGGGGTGAGCGGACGCCCCAGAGGCAGCGGGGAGCAGAGCAGGCGGGTCCCCCGAGACCCACGCCGAGGGGAGCCGCGGGGAGCCAGGAGGGGTCGGCTGCGCCCCGGGCCCCCCCGGCCGGGCTCCAGCCCAGGCTGCGGGGGCTGCGGAGCTCCCTGGCACCGAGACGGGCCCTCTGCCCCCGGGGCCCACCCCCCGACTCCCGGCCAGCTGTGCCGCAGCGCCGGGGCTGCAGCTTGCCGGGATTGCCGGTGAACCACGTCGGCGCAGAGGACACAGAACGTGAAAGGGCACAAAGGCTTCGTCAGAGAATAAGAACCGGGGCTCTAGGCGAGGGCAGCTAGGAAGGGCGTTTCATCGGCAGCAGCGAAACGGCTGTCCGGAGGTGATGACATGAAACCTGGTTTGACCTTGTTAGACGTGTAAGTCAGCAAAACCGCACCTTGCACACGTCTCTGGACACCATTTCGCGGCTTCCTAGGGGAAAACCAGGAACCCAGCTGCGGGCGCGGAAGTGCAGGGCGCCGGGCGGGCACCGGCCTCCTGGCCAGCGGGCGCCGGC
>NW_004567135.1:308319-308754 GCF_000260355.1 Condylura cristata | reverse complement strand
CCGCCCGTTCTGCTCCCCGCTCCGCCCTTGGGGAGCCCTCTCGCTCCCAACCTTTGGCCTGCACCTCTTTTTTTTGTTTAAGGTTTACTCTGCGCACAGAACTGGGACGCGGGGTGGGGCGAGAGGGCTCCCCAGAGGCGGAGCGGGGAGCGGAGCGGGACAGGGGACAGGCCGACGGACAGAGTCCACCGCTGAGGGGCGGCGGGGCGGCTGCCGTGCCGGGGTCGCCTCGGGCGGGGCCCAACCGGCGCTCAGGCGGCTGCGGCCGGCTTCGCGGTGCCTTGACCCGCCGCGCGCCGGGCAGGGCCAGTGAGTGAGTCTTTAAGGAGAGACTTCACCACAGAGGGGGAGCTCCCCGCAGCCTCGGGGGGCGCGAGGGGCGGGGCCGGCCAGCGGGCTCTGGCTGGCGCCCGGGAGCCCGGTGACGCCCATGCC
>NW_004567135.1:289017-289749 GCF_000260355.1 Condylura cristata | reverse complement strand
GCCCAGGCCCAGCGTCCACTTCTTCCAGCGCGGCCCGAGCCAGGCCCACAGCGGGTGGGGCGGGGCGCAGGTCTGGCGCTGGCGATGCCGAGGGGCCGCTTGGTGTGGGGCGCAGACACGTGTGCCGTGGGAGCGGCGGGGCGCTGGGCTGGGCGCCGTGGCCAGGCTTCTGGCCCCACCCTGCGGTGGGCAGGCGCTAGGCAGCGCCCTGCTGCCCGCATCCGCACGGCCTCCTGCTGCCCCACGTCAGGCCCAGCAGCTGCAGGGCGCCGGCCACTGCAGCCTCGCCCCAGCGGCTGAATAATCGAGGAGCGGGACAGGACGCACCTGCTCCCCAGCACGGCCCACCCCGCCCCCGGGTGCTGCTGGGCGGCTGGCCTGTGGGGTCAGCCCAGCCCCCTCCCCGAGGCCCTGGGCTGCGCTCAGGAGCGGCTGGCCTTGCCCGGGCCAGGCTCCTCCGGACACGAGTGGCGGGGCGCGCGCCGGGCTCTCGGCCGCCGGGTCTGAGCTGGCCTCTGGCCACGCCCTTCGCCTGGTCTCCCCTGAGCCGGCCGCGCCTCGGGGCAGTGGCCTCTCCTGACGTTCCCGCAGCTCGCGCAGGGTGTGGGGGGCTGAGGGGCGTCCGCTGCCTGCATCTTTTTCGAGATCTGCCGACGCAGGCCAGAGGGCGCCCAGAGGCAGAGGGGAGCACGTCCGGCGGTCCCCCGACTTCCGCCGCCCGGGCAGCGGGGC
>NW_004567135.1:285764-286291 GCF_000260355.1 Condylura cristata | reverse complement strand
CGGGGAGGGGGCGGGCGGGCAGGCCAGGGGCGCAGTGTGGCTGGGCTGGGCAAGTCAGTTTGGAGATGTCGAGCACGTTGTGGGGGGAAGTGGGGGAGCAACCAAAGAAAGGAGGAGTCGGGCGGGAGGGGCGGGGGCTGCTGTGGCCCCACTCTGGCGGCCAGGACAGCGGTCATTGCCGGCCCCGGCCTCTGCGAGACCGCGTCCCAGGTGGTTCTGCAGCTGGAGCAGCGCTGGGCATCACCAGCTGTGCCCAGAGGGTGGCACCGCCCGCGCAGATGGCCAGTGCCTCCCGCCACCCTCGCCGACACAGCCCTAGGGGCCGGGCTGACGGCGCTGGCCACGTGGCCCTCAGGAGAGCTGGGACGGAGGCTCGTGGCTTCCGGCCAACCAAAGACACGCAGCCCCGCCGTGAGCTCGCTGGAGCTGCGGACTGGGGTGACCCCGGGGGCTCTGCCCTGACCGCTGTGCCTTCTCTGATCCCCGCGTTGCCCCGCTGCGGGGCGGGCGCGAGACAATCCCACTCA
>NW_004567135.1:283731-284704 GCF_000260355.1 Condylura cristata | reverse complement strand
GACGTCACCACCCGGTGGTGCCGCTCAGGTAAGTAAGGGCTTCAGGTTGGCCAAGTGTTTTATCAGAAAACTTACATATGTGCGCACAAGAGCTGGGGGTGCAGGCCTGGGGTGGGGACCCCCAGAGACAGTGGGGAGCGGGGCACGCAGATCCCCAGGGAATGGGGGGTTGCTGTGCCCAGCCCCCGTGGCCGGGTGTGTATCAGTGTCTGGGGCCCCCGCTTTCTGGAGCACGGTCGTGGGTTTTGGGTGCTCGCCCTGGGCCGAGGGCCCGTGACCCCACAGGGCCAGGCAGGAGGCCAAGTTGCTAGTGTGATTGATGTGGCTCCTCCCTGCCCCCGCATTAATCAGCGACAGTAAACCCGGGAGCCCCATCTCAAGGGGTTCACAGGCCCCCACGGGCAGTGGCTTGCCCCAACGTGGCCCCGTGCGGTAAACTGAGGCAGAGCACCGCGGGGCAGGCACTGCCAGAACCACCAGCACGGAGCTTTGCGGCCTGGAACGCCCGTCAGACTCACCCAGTGGGGCTGGGGGAGCAGGACTGGCGCCCCTGAAAGCCCTGACCAGCGCGCGCCACCCCCTCCAGGCTCCCCACCCCGCGAGGCCCGGTGGAGTCGCCCTGCAGCGCGCATGCCCAGGTGAGGACCTTGAAAGTGGCCCCCGTGCCCAGCCTCTAGGAACCCTCATCTGCGCCACCGTGCCGTCCACCCCCAGGGCCTCCGCAGGACCCTCCTGGGTCTCGAGTCCTTCTGGGGAGGGTGGAGCTTTGGTCCCGGCCACCGCCGGACAGCCCCCACCCTCAGGGCTGGGCGGGCCCAGCACTTGGGCTGCAGGCCCCTTGGCCACGGTTGGCATGTGTCCTCACGAGACCACCACTTGGGTGGCGCTGGGCTCCGAGCGCGGGGCCCCAGGGCCAGGGTCTAGAAAGCCGGCGCCGGGGAAGAAAACGAGGCCGTGGGCAGCACGCTGGGCC
>NW_004567135.1:270851-271926 GCF_000260355.1 Condylura cristata | reverse complement strand
GTGGCAGCTGCGCCAGCTGCTCCTGGCCACGGCTTCGCTCGCGTCTCTCCAGTCAGACGTTGGCTGTGTCTGGCGCGACACGTGTCGCGCTGTTGTTTTCTCCGACTTGAGGTAGCCCGTCGCTTCGGCAGTGGTCTTCACCCGATGCAAACTGGGCCGTAAGCTTTACTTTTAGAACGGCGCCACGGAGACGCCCGACAGCGGCCTTGTGTCGCTCCGCGCTGCTCCAGGAGGGGTCACGCGACGGACTTCACAAGGCGTCGCCTGGGACAGGGTCTGGAACTTGCCCTGAAATCTGAAAAGAACAAAATATTTTAACCAGTTAAACCTGTTTTGTGGCTGATTGATGCCTACCTGAGGGTTCGGTGTAGGAGCTCAGTCACTAATCTGCCTCAAACGCCGATAGTAACGCTTACTAATTAACGTTAGACGCTGCCGTGCAATGGTTCCGTGCTTTATTCTGCTGACAGTGGCCTGTTTGCGTCCCGTGTTACTTGTGAGCATGCAGCAGCCTTGGGCAGGCGCCCGGCCGCTGGGGCGGCTCTGTGCGGCTGCAGGCGTGGCTGCACTTGCAGCTTGTCTTTCGAGGGCGCTGTGGCCTCCGCGGGCTGGACAGCGGTGCCAGTGGGGTGGGGTTACTCGGGGAGGAGACGCTGGGCTGGCTTGCGTGTGGCCGTCACTCCTCGGGGAGAGCCGGCTGCTCTGTGTCAGCACCCGAGGCGACCGCCGCCCGTCCGTTTCGGCTGAGAGCAGCCACGTGGCCGTGTTCTGGGGTGCGCTGGGCCTGAGCAGGCCGCCGGCTCCTGGGGGCCTCGAACACGGGGCCGAGAAGCGAGATGGGGCAGGCGCAGCGCCAGCTGTGGGTGCCCTCGGCCGGGCCTTCGGGTAGGCGGCGGAGGCGGGCACTGGGCCCCCGGTGCTCCGTGGCATCGCCGCCGCGCAGAGTGATGAGGTTCGGGCTCGTGCCGGAAGCCGTCGGGCCGTTTCGGCTGAGAGCAGCCACGTGGCCGTGTTCTGGGGTGCGCTGGGCCTGAGCAGGCCGCCGGCTCCTGGGGGCCTCGAACACGTGGGCCGA
>NW_004567135.1:268791-270303 GCF_000260355.1 Condylura cristata | reverse complement strand
TGGCCCCCGGGCGGCCGCGGCCCTCGTCGCCGGCTTTTTGCTCCTTGCAGGTTTCACCGTCCCCGTCGTTGGAAGTGGAACTTCGCCGGGAAGCTTCTTTTTTTAAGATAGTTTTTCTTTGCAGTGAATCTCAGGAAGCGAAAGAAAACTTTTTGCCGGTGAACTAGCCCCTGTCCGCAGCATGGGAACTGCAGCCCGCAGACAGCGTCGCCGCGGCCCACCGGGCGGGCAGCTCCGGCCAGCGGTCAGCAGGCGGCCGACCCGCGCGAGCCCTCTCGGCCGTGGGTGGCTGGTCGCGGGCAGGCGGAGCTCCGGCGTGAAATGTGTGTTTTACGTTTAGAGGCGCCGCTCGCGGGGTTTTGTTCCCGTTCTGGGGCATTTCGCAAGGTCCAGGACGGTCACAAAGCTGGCGTGCCGGGCGCGGTACCCGCTGACGGCCGCCTGAGGCAGCGGTGCCGTCCAGCGGGCAGTGGCCGCCGCTTCCCATCGCCTTTCGTCTCCTCCAGAGCGGCCCTGCCAGTGAGCGTCCGCGCCCGGCAGGACCCTGGCCTCGGGCCTGCTCCCACGCTCGCCGTCTGTGTTTTCTGGCCCGATCCGGCGTCAGTCACACCTCAAAGGAGTCCTGGCTTTTTTTTTTTTCCAGTTTATTTTTACATCAGTTTGTACATTTTTTTCCATCTCAGTTGTCATCCCCGCGGGTTTCCCATCACCGAGTCACCCCTGTGCCACCCCACAGTCCCGGGCACTTCCCTCCCCACTGGTTTTGATGCCGTTCCCCACTGCACCCCACAAAATGTCTCTGGTATATGGCTGTTTATTACTATTTTCTCGCCTGGCCCTGGCTTCTTTTAATGCTCAGTGGCTCTTGGAGACCACACACTGGGTGTTGGGGTGTTCACGGGCTCTGGGTGTCCTTCTAAGTATACGTGTGTGTTTAGATGTGTGTGTGTCTTTTCTTTTGAGAAGAAAAGTGTTTGGAATTTGGTGAATTCCTACGAGTTGAATATGCTAATAAGGTTTCAGAAACTTAAGTTCTTGGCTGTCCACTTGTATTTTTGTGACACTGAAAACATCTTGCTTCTTTGCCATCACACAGTTGCTGCTTTGTTGTATGACCTACAGAATTCACAACACAGCAGTGTCGCTGAGACAGTGTCGCTCCGGACGCCCCGGAGCTGTTTTCCACCTGGTGACCCTGCTGTGCGGCCGGGGCGCTGCTGGCCTGAGGGTTTCTCCCCTCCTTCTTCAGGAATAAGATTCTGGCCCGCGTCTGTGCTCCCTTGCGCACACTGCCGGAGCAGGGCTGGGCTGCCCGCTGGCCACGCCGGGGACGTGCCCGCTGGCCACGCCGGCGCGGCTGTGTTTCCGGTGCCCTTGCTGAAGGCTGTGGCTGGACGATGACTTTTTTTTTTTTTTAAGATTTATTTATTTGTGCATACAGAACTGGGGTACAGGCCAGAGATGTGGAGGGTGAGAGGATTCACCAGAGACAGAGTGGGGAGCAGAACAGGC
>NW_004567135.1:265415-267241 GCF_000260355.1 Condylura cristata | reverse complement strand
CCGCAACCCGGGCCGGGACCTGCTGCCGCAGGCTGCGAGGGGCCCCTGCGGGGGCGCCCAGATGCGCCCCTGCTCTCCCGAACTCGGGGCGTCTTTGTTTTTCTCCCCAAGGCGCAGGCTGCGGGGACCGTGGTCTTTATTCACTGTCTCCTCTCCCCTGCGGAAACCTTCCCACGTTAAAAGTGCTTTGCGTTTTGAATGGGAACAGCAGAGCTTATGTGGAGGAGACGCAAGCCTCCCCCTGCCTTTCCCAGCTGGGAGAAAAGAGGTGAAAAGACCTCATTTCAGCTTCTGCAGGTGGCAGATGGTCAACGGTGGTTTAAATCCTGTGACTCATTTTTGCTCGTGAGGAAACAGTTGTGGTTTTGACGAACAGCAGCCGGCTGTCGCCGGGCCCCAAGGGCACGTATGGGCGACGGGACAGGGAGTCCGGGTCCTTCGGGTCCCTTGAAGCAGGTCTGCGGGGCTGGGCTCCTGGTCTTTGTCTAGGAAGTAAACGTCGCGACTGCGCCCCCGTTCAGCACCCCGCGTCTGGACAGCAACCGCTTGTTCTGGGGCTGCCCTCGGAGGCTCACGGGGCACCGGAGGGTCGGGGGGGGGGGGTCCTTAAAACACCTCAGGAGAGGAGCTCCAGGGGTGGAGGGCAGTCCTACCTGCTTGGGCAGGTTCCCCTGAAACCGTGGGGAAAGTCAGAGCCTAAGTTGGCGGGAAGCCTGGAGCTCTGCCCTTTGCCGGGAGCAGTCCGGGCAGCGGCTCACAGTGGTCTCCCGGCCTGCGGGCCGTCCCGGGCTTGGGCAAGGCAGTCTCAGGTCTGTCCAGCTTCTGTGTTGCTTTTTTATTTAAGATTTATTTGTCGATGCACACAGAACTGGGGGGCAGGCCAGAGGAGCAGGACGGTGAGAGGAGTCACCAGCGACAGAGCGGGGAGCAGAGCAACAGATCGAGGAGGCAAACTGCTGAGGGGAGCAGCGGGCGGGTCAGGAGGGGTCTGCTGCGCCCTGGGGGTCCCCTCCGGGGTGGGGATGGAGCTCACACTGAGGCACCCCCAGGGAGGGCCCCAGCTTCTGTGTTTTAAAAGGACGTTACAGTCGCAGCTGCCTGCCTGCGTCCTGAAGACTGCCCCACGCGCACCCCACCCCTGGGTGGTGGAAAGTGTCAGGAGGCTCCGGAGTGCCTAGCTTGCAGCCAGCCTCTTGCAGCAAACTGTCACCGTAAGCGACTCGTGTCAGTGTTTGGCACACGCTGAACTTTTTTATTTTTTAAGATTTATTTATTCATACAGAACTGGGGTACAGGCCAGAGATGCGGAGGGCGAGAGGATTCACCAGAGACAGAGTGGGGAGCAGAACAGGCAGATCGACGAAGTCCACTGCTGAGGGGAGCAGCGGGTGGGTCAGGAGGGGTCTGCCGCGCCCTGGGGTCACTTCCAGGGCAGGCGGGATCGAGCTCCTGCGGAAGCGGCTTTGGCTTCTCAGTTGTGCGCTCTGACCCGCCGCGCCCCGGGGAGGGCCCACGCTGAGCTTTTGAAGTAGTAAGTGCCTTTAGAAAGTGACTTGGATGTCATTTCCCTGGTTTTGAGGTTGTAGGAAAAGGCTGTGCAGCATTTTCAGGTGGGATTTGATTGTTTTAAAGGCGCGTTCCCGTGGAAATGACAGCTGTCACGTGTCTTATGTCCGTGGCAGCGCCACGTGCTTCTACCACGGAATCGTGAACAAAAGACCAAAGTCATCACGGAGCTGCAGCCCTCGCAGTACTTTCTGCTGCAGCCGCGCCTGGGCGTTGAGCTAGAGACGCGCACCTCAGGCCGTGCCCGGCCTGCAGAGAGC
>NW_004567135.1:263414-264029 GCF_000260355.1 Condylura cristata | reverse complement strand
TCGGTCACCGGCGTGCCTGTGGTGACCTGTTCTGGGCCACGTCCGGCTCTAGGCCGGGGAAAGGCCAAGGAGTTTGGGCGGGCAGGAGGGGGCGACAGGGTGTCGGGCCCCGGCTGCTCCTGGAGACCGGACAGGGGCCGGCGGCAGCCGGGCAGCGCGTGCGGGAGGAGCACCGGCGGGCCTGGGGTGGCCACGGACCATCTTGACAGACGCGGAGGCTGAGCGACACGGGCCCCTGGACTGGCCCCAGCGAGGGCCCCGGGCGGCCGGGCCGAGGGGCACACCGGGGTGTTTGTGTCCATGGGGTGCTGCCAGCCCTGCGGGGCGCCTGGGGCGCACCTGGGCTGCCGGGGGACGCTGCGGGCACCCCAGGGAGACAGCAGCGCCGCCCGGACGAGCACCCCATGGGAGACGCCGGGGGCCGAGCGGACAGCCGCTCCCTCGGCGAATGGGTCTCTGGCCGGTGTCCGAGCTCACGGGACGGCGCGCTGGTCCAGCGAGTGGGCGGAACGCTGGGCCTCGTCTGTCTCCGGACGCCGGCCCGACTCGGCTCGGCCGCTGCTCACCCCTGGGCTCGGTGGACATCAACAGGACAGAGGAGAGCCTGACTGGCGC
>NW_004567135.1:260035-260740 GCF_000260355.1 Condylura cristata | reverse complement strand
CGGGGCACCCACACCCCGGGCAGGACCCGCCGGCTTGGTCTCCTCAGCGTTTGGTGACCTTAAACCTGAGGTTAAAAAAATCAGATACTTTTACGTTTTTCTAGAAAATGACGGAAAAAAGGAGGAACGAATCAATTTTGAGCGATAAAAGCCAGGCGGGGGCGCCGCTGGGGCGCCCCGCCCTGCACCGGCGCTGCAGCCCGTGTCTGTCCCGCAGGCGGCTACGAGCCCCCGCTGACCAACGTCTTCACCATGCAGTGGTTCCTGACCCTCTTCGCCACGTGCCTCCCCACCCACACGGTCCTCAAGATCTGGGACTCCGTCTTCTTCGAAGGCTCCGAGATCATCCTGCGGGTGTCGCTGGCCATCTGGGCCAAGCTGGGGGAGTAAGTGGTCCCTTCGCCTGCTCCTGCTGTCCGGCCCTCAGCAACGCTGTGCCTGGCGTGCGGGCGCCGGCGGGGGCTCAGCGCTGCCCACTGCTGCCAGCACCCACCCTCAGCTGGCTCAGCTGGCTCAGCGGGCCGGGGGTCAGCGAACCGGGGTCAGCGGGCTGCGGTCAGTGGGCCAGGGGTCAGCGGGGCTGGGGTCAGTGGGGCAGGGGTCAGCGGGGCTGGGGGTCAGCGGGGCTGGGGTCAGCAGGCTGGGGTCAGCGGGCTGGGGTCAGCGTCTCTGGACTGCCCCTGAGCGAGAGGCACTTAGAGGGAC
>NW_004567135.1:244147-245894 GCF_000260355.1 Condylura cristata | reverse complement strand
GCGCGCCCTGCGGGCCGCGGTCACCTCAGCAGAGTCCTGCGCAGGGCGGACAGCGTCGCGCGTCTGCTTTCCGTTTTCAGTCGGGTTCTGGGCTTTAGCTCGTGTAAGCTATTCAGATAAGCAAATCCACTTGGGTACAGATTTCAGACCTGAAACCCAGAGTCTCGTTTCTGTTTCCGACTTTTATCCAGGTAACATTGTGGAGGTTGGGGGGTTCAGCATTACCGTTCACCGCACACAAGGCAGGCGTGCCCGGCAAGTTCAGCCAACACCCTCGGGCTGGGACTCAGACCTGTGGGCTGGTAGCAGGTCGGCCCTAGTCACTGTGTCGTGCTGTTCCCAGGACGTACTCTTTCTTCCTGCCCTTACCCGTCCCATCCCTTGCCCCGCCGCGGCTGCACCTCGGACCTGTTTCTCTGAGTCTGGCTCTTCCAGGGCCCCTGTGGAAGGGAGGCCGCACGGTGTGGGCTTTCTCTGCTGGCCGCATCTGGAGAACACCCTCCAGGCCCAGCATGCTGTTGTAGGGTCTCCTTTTCGTGGCTGTATAGTATTCCACCGAAAGGCGTGGTGCAGTTAAGTGACAGGGATCCAGGCATAGTTTCTGACCAGCGGGAACTTTATTGCACTCCCAGATGAGGTTCACGGACCCCCGTGGAGGTCGGAGAAGTCGCGCCCGCGGGGGACACAGGTCAGCTCTTACAGGGCATGGAAGCCGCTCTGCAGAAACTGATTCATCGAGCCTCTTCCCAGGTCCGGAGTGCAGGAGGCTCAGGGTTCGGAGGCTCCAGTGTGCAGACGGTGACAGCCCAGAATCAAGGTTCTGCCCAGACCGCCTCGACCTTCCAGGGGACGTCAGGTCCCACTGTCCCCTTTCGGGTCACTCCCAGACACGTGGGCTTTCTCGTCGGCCCCAGGGCTACCAGTCTTCCTCCCGGATCTCGCCCTCAGGGCAGAGTATTTGCTGAAGGAGACAGAGGCCCAGCTCTTAGGGTCCCACCTGCCTTGCAGCCAGTTTCCTCCTGGGAGCGCTTGTTTCAGCGGCCCCATGGTGCCGTCCGCTTCTGTCCCTGGGTCCTCAGTGGTGCCCTGGACTCGCTCGGGTGAGCCCCGTCTGCCCCCTGCTCCCCTCAAGCCCTGGCTCGAGCCCAGGCCCCCCCTGCAGACACCCCGCCCTGGGACTCAGCGCCAGACCTGCGGGTGTGCAAGCCCGCACGGCCCCTGGGGCCCTGGGCTGGAAGAGGGAGGGGCCCCCGTGGCAGCTCGCCCGCTCTGGGGTCACCTCTGGCCCCAGCGGGGTGCGGCTGGGCGCGCCGTGGAGAAGGCATGCGGGGCGGAGCCTGAGTTCAGTTGTCTAATATAGTAATACTGTTCTTTCCATTTCCTAGTGAAGGGTTTTCTTAGAGGAAAATGTTCTGCAGCTGCCAAAGATTTTGTTTCCAGAATGTGTTAGCTCGAAAATTAGCACATAATCGCAAGTAATTACAGCGACGTCGCCTTATTTGACTTAAACAGACTCTCGGCCTGTGGTTTGGTGTTTAAGAACAATTCCTTTTCTTGCTGGCGTTAACCCGCGATCGCGCTCGAAAGGTGGCCAGGGAGACTAGCCGTGGGGTGGCCACTCTGCACCCCGGGTGTCCACACTGCCCGACCCGGCCCCGAGACCCCCGGCGGTGGGGGGCGCTGGCCGCGGGCCGCGAGGGGGGACGAGGCGGCCAGAGGGAGGCCCGGAGGCCGGCCCCGCACCCCC
>NW_004567135.1:240775-242163 GCF_000260355.1 Condylura cristata | reverse complement strand
AGCAGGCGCCGGCGGGGGTGAGCAGCAGCCCGCGCACAGGGGCACCCCGCGGCCTCACGGCACCCCGGTTTGGCCTGATAACACTTTCCAAAGAATTTGCCCTGAAAACTGGTGATTTGGGATCACAGAGGGACGAGGAGCGAGAAAAGACAGGCCCGAGCGCCCCTCCCCCACGCCTACCCGAGGAACCAGTGACGTCCATGGCCTTCAGGTTCCTGCACTTGATGACCGTCAGCGTCAGGCGCCCGGCGGTGGGCAGGTAGCAGAGGGAGAACATGACCTCCCCCAGGTCCACGCTCTCCTGCAAGGGGCAGTTAGGTCAGTGGCCTCGGCCCAGCGTTGGTCCCCACAGGAAACGGGGGCAGCCAGAGGCGGTGTCCCCGAGCGTGACCTCACGTTTAGGGTTTGAGGAGCAGGCGGGGCCTCTGCCGGTCCCGGCCCATCACCCCCAAGCCCCTCCACGCCAGCCCCAGGCCAGTGCCGCGCCACCGCAGAGAAGGGCCCGCCCAGCGGTCACCCGACCGGCAGGAGCACGCGGGGAGGGGCGCAGGGCTGGGCAGGAGCCACACCCGGAGGAGCACGCGGGAGGAGCGGGAGGAAGCTCACCCCAGCGCCCACGCCAGCCCCGGCCACGAGCCCCCCACCCGTGTCCGTGGGGTCGTGCCCCCGGTCCTCGCAGGGGCCCTGCCAGCGCCGCCGCCCTTTGGCCCGTCCCCCGCCGGGCCGCTCTCCTGCGGGGCAAGGTGGGCCGACCCAGGGCCACAGGTAGTGTCACGCACCAGATAAAACTGCTCGGGCTGCTGGGGAAGACGGACCCTTTGACGTCACTGGCCGGCGTCACTAGTGACGTCAGACCTCGCGTCAGGGCGGGCTTCCAGCTGGGGAGCTTCGCGGGACAAAGCACGACCACCGGGTTGCTTTATGCCCAAGGGCGGGCGGACACTGACCATGTCGGCCACGTACCGTGACCACAGCGCCCCCGGCGCCGGGGGCCTCAGCTGGAACCCCAGCTTCGGCGTCAGGCTGGGGGACCCGCTCACAGCCGCACCACCACAGGGCCTGTGCGCTGGCACCACGGGCCACAGCCTGGGGGGGAGCGCGAACCCCGGGGCCCTTGTGAGCAGCGCCACTGTGCAGGGTTTGCTGGCCTGAAATTTTCAGTATCAAAGTCGTTTTTAAATATTAAAGCCACTTTATGATCAGAGAAAGCGGGGGTCACGGGCCAGAGCCAGTAGGGGCCCAGAGCAGGGCTGGGGGGGGCGGGGCGGGGCCGGAGTGGGCCCAGGGGCGGGCCCCCCCACACTCCGAGGGGCACAGTGGCCTATGCACCTCCACGCCTCAGGCTTCTGAAGGCGATCTCCCTCCACACCGAGGCCTCCCGGGAGAGG
>NW_004567135.1:239605-240200 GCF_000260355.1 Condylura cristata | reverse complement strand
CGATCTCCCTCCACACCGAGGCCTCCCGGGAGAGGTCGGAGGCCTCCAGCAGGTTGTCCAGGGTCACCTCGCCAATCCTGTCGTGCCGGGAGAAGCGGTCGAAGTCGTACACGCTCAGGTGCAGCTGGCGGGCGCCCAGCTCCGCGTAGGGCACGGGGAACTGGAAGGTCTCCTCGAAGACGGGGTGCAGCGTCTTCCTGTGCACGCGCGTCTGGAACTTGCGCTTCCTGTCCGGCAGCAGGTACAGCTTCACGTAGGGGTCGGAGGTGCCCGTGACGGCCTTGGCCGGGAGGTCCAGGGCCTGGATCATCCTGACCGCCAGCAGCTGGCCCTCGTAGTCGTAGCGCAGGCCGAAGTGCAGCTTCCCGCGGGTGGGCGCGTCCGGCCCGCCGCCGTCAGAGTCCACCGACCTCTGCTTGTACAGCTCCGGCTTGATGCGCCCGATGCCGGTGCTGGTCTCGCCCCGGGGCAGTGTGGGCTCGGCGCCCGGCCCGCTGTCCACGCTGGACACGGGCATCTGCCGCGGCAGGTGCCGCCTGAAGGAGCTGTGGCTGCGGGCAGGAGACGGGGTTGGGGCGGGGGCGCGGGGCCGGGG
>NW_004567135.1:237057-237913 GCF_000260355.1 Condylura cristata | reverse complement strand
CCCCGCCCCGCGCCGCCCCGCGTAGGGCCGGCAGGGCCTCCGGCACCTGCCTCGTGTTTCCCGCAGGGAACCCCGTAAGCCTGGGGCGCTCCCGCGCCGCACAGTCCAGGCCGAGCCCCGCAGGCAGGGAGGGTCCCCAGCCCGAGGCCCTGAGCCGTGGGGGGGCAGGCAGGAGCCTGCGAGCTGGGACCCTGCCGGCGGTCTTGCTGGCCACGCTGGCCATGCTGCTGCCCAGTCCCCCAGTCTCCATGTCCCGCCAGGCCGTGCGGGAGAATTCTGTTTTTCTGAGGTTCCAAAGAGATGTTGGGCAGAGAAAGGAGCCGCCTGGGGTGGTGGCCTGGGAGCCGGGCTGGGAGCTGCGCCACGTCCAGACCGCCCGAGGTGTCTGTGGCGCGGGGACGGTATCTTGGCCTGAGGCCTGAGGTGGCCGCAGTTTGCTGCGGGGCTCCGGTCTCTTCTGGCAGTAGCTTTTGGGGAAGATCTATTCATGCCACCCCCGGACAGACGGTGCAGGCTGTGTCGAGGGGCTCTGGGGGCGCCCGCCCCTCCCGCCGGAAGAGGCTCCGAGAGTCTCTTCACCCCGGGAGCTCAAGGTCAGCGGAGCTCCCGCGGGGCCCTCTGGACGGCTGCCCCTCACAGCCACCGCCCCTGCCGGCCTCGGAGCCCCCCCAGGCTGCACCTGCTCCTCGGGCCCCCGGGGGCCACCCCCAGGCGAGCGGGGACGTGACCCGCAGAGCCCCCTCGCGCTGCTCTCTGGGGTGCGGGGCTCCCGGCCCTCGGCCGTTTGTCTGCGACCGCAGGGTCCCCGGCATCTGGCCCCTGCAGCCCCAGGCCCGCCCGCCCCGCCTGCGGGTCC
>NW_004567135.1:235836-236440 GCF_000260355.1 Condylura cristata | reverse complement strand
GGGCCAGCACAGCTTCCAGAAGACGAAGAGCGAGACGGCCAGCAGGGCCAGGCCGCAGAAGCTGACCACGACGGCCAGCAGGCTGACGGAGACGTCTGGAAAAGACCACGGAGCAGCAGGGACTCACCCCGGCACGCCGGCCGGCGGCTTGGCCCGCGCGCCCTTCCAGGCCCCGGTCGCAGACCTCTGCCGGGAGCAAAGAGCAGGACAGGCCTGGGGACGCCCGAGGAGGCGCCGGCCCGCGGGGAATCAGCCAGGGCCCACGGGACCCAGGCGCAAAGAGCCACGCCGGGGGTGGACACCAGGCCGGCGTCCAGGCACAGGGCGACGGGTGGGGCCAGCGGTCACGCGAGCTCCCTGGGGCAGGTCAGTGCGCCCCGCGGCCCCTGGGCAGAGCGAGCGTGCAATGTCCAGCCTGATGGGCGCGGGGGGGGGGGGGCTGCAGCCCTGGGGGGGCTGGCCAGCAGGGGGCCCCCAGCGGACGGGGCAGGGCTCGGCTCAGCAGGCACAGAGGGGCCAAGCTCCGGTCATCAGCGCCGCTTTCTGTGCGAGGCAGGAACCAGGGCACAGCCGGCTGCTGAGGGCGCGGCGGGCGGGCACGGAG
>NW_004567135.1:233818-234685 GCF_000260355.1 Condylura cristata | reverse complement strand
CCCGTCCAGGAGCGCGCCCCAAGCCGCTTCGGGGCCACTGGTTGCCCTGGCGACCTGCGCGCGCCGAGGAAGCCCAGACACCGGCGCTCAGCCGGCGATCCGCGGCCCCCGACTTCCTCCCACCGGTCCGGACGGCCCCCCAAGTTTCCTAAGGGCGGGGGAGCTGCGCCCTGGAAGGAGGGAAGGAGGGGGCGCGGGCGTGGGGAGCGCTGACCACCCCCTGCCCGCGTCTGCCGGCCCCACGTGCGCCCGGAGCCCGCGAAGCCTCAGATCCGGGCGCCATAGAAACCAACCTCGCAGCTGGTGCCCGAAGTTCACCCCCGGAAGCGCGCGGTCAGTCACCCGCCCGTCGCCCCCTTTTAGCGAGGCGAACCCGAAACTTACATAATGCGAGCACGCACCGTCACCTCGTTCCAGTCACGCCCGCCGCGTCTGCTCCGCCAAGTGCGGCCTCTCGGGGCGACCACCTGGCCAGCGCGAGGCGCCCCAGGAAGCCCCGCGGCCCAGCGGCCCCCCATCTTACAAGTGAGGGCGCTGTCTGGAGGGCAGACTCACTGGCTGCAGTGTCGGGGGTCACCGCTGCGCCCGAGGCCCCGCCGGGGCGGCCCCTCCTGCCCCGCGGCCCTCAGCAGTGGCTCTCAGGGGACCCGCCTGCCCTGCTCCCCGCTCTGTCTCTGGGGCCCCTCACCCCGCACCTCTGGCCGCACCCTGCCTCTTGGACACGCACAAATGTATTGATTTTATGCTGAAAAAAGATGCAGGTCAGGAAGGAAGGAATTTGGATGGACACGAAGATCGTTAAATGGAATCGGAAATTCCATTTGCCTCCCACCAGAACTTTGTGCCAAACAGATTATAAGTGAGGCC
>NW_004567135.1:232629-233377 GCF_000260355.1 Condylura cristata | reverse complement strand
GTGGCAGGCTGCTGCCCCCGGCCTCGCCTGGCCTACTCGTGGACAGGACACGCTGGGTTTGGCTGCTGGAAGGGCTGCGGCAGGCACATCTCGGGTTCAGAGGGTGCCCGGGTGGGGGCGCACAGCTGCAGATGGCCGCAGCGGCGTCCCAGGCCAGCAGCGTCCATCGCGCGGGCGGCTGCGGGCTGACCGGGGCAGCGCGGCCATTGCCATCTGCCAGCAGCCCCCAGGACGCCCCCGCGGGCCGCCCAGCAGTGACCCCACATCCAGGCCAAAACTGTATTTTCAGCCCCGGCCCATGTCTGGGAACCACAGGTGGCACCGACAAGGTCCCCCAATTCCCCTGGGCGCCCCCTTTCAGCCCGTGGGTGGGAGGAGCCCGGAGACCGGGGAGCTGGGGCGGGGTCAGAGGTCAGGGGTGAGACTGCGAAGGGGGCCCCTGCGGCTGGGTCTTGCCAGGGCCCCCGCGCCTGGCCGGGGATCAGGTGCCGAGGTCGCCCCGCGACCCAGCCACTTCCTGCCGTGGCCGGGCCGGCCCCTCCCTGAGCCAGGGGTGGACACTGTCACCACCCACCTGCCCCCCTGGCCTGCCCACCCCGCTGTGGCCCGGGGCTCGTGCTGGACTGCTCAGCCCCCCCCAGCCTGGAGAAGGGCCCCCCCCAGCCCCGGTCACCAGCAGGCCTGGGGGGCCAGCGCTACCCCCTGGAGGTTCAAGGTCAGGGTTTGCCGCCAGCTCGCAGGAGACAGG
>NW_004567135.1:229874-230443 GCF_000260355.1 Condylura cristata | reverse complement strand
GGGGCCCCAGCCCTCCCAACCGCTGGGTCTGTTCCCCTTCCCCCCGCCCTGGCCCCCCCAACCACTGGGTCTGCCCCCCTGGGGCCCCGGCCCCCCCAGCCCCTGGGTCTGTTCTCCCCCAGCCGCTGGGTCTGCCCCCCCTGGGGCCCCGGCCCCCCCCAGCCGCTGGGTCTGCCCCCCAGCAGGCCCCGCTGTTTCTGATGCTCGTATCACTGTCCAGCAGACAGCTGGCCTCACCGGCGTCCACTCTCTGGGTTCTTTCCCTGCTGCATGTCGGTGTCACCTGAAAGGCAGCGGGGGCAGTGAGGCGCCCCTCTCTTCTCCGAGCGCCCCAGCGCCCCAGCGGCCCAGCACCTCCCTTGTCAGTTCGTAGCAGCTGGGCCCGGCCTCGGGCCTTCGGGGGTGCCCGGCGCCCCCCGCTGGCTCTTCCGGGCTGCGGCCTGACTGGCCCGCCGAGGGCGTGTGGACGCTGCCTGTCAGGAGCCCCGTCCTGTCGGCCACCCCACTGTGGGCACTTGGGGGCGCCTGCACCCCGAGGACAGGGCCGCCGGAGGTCGCCCCAGGGCCGG
>NW_004567135.1:225220-225703 GCF_000260355.1 Condylura cristata | reverse complement strand
GAGTCGGCCTCTGGGCTACTCCACAGCTGCCCCCTGCGGCGGCCAGACGGCTTTCCGTGGACGCTGTGTGGTCTGCGGTCACCCGCGGCTCCCGGGCCCTCCCGCATCCCTCAGCGCTGAGGCTCGTGTCTCTGGCACGGGCGGCTGCCGGCGGGGAGGGCGGAGCCGAGTCCGGCGATCCGGTCCTGAGAGCCGCCTGGTGTCCGCTGCCCGCTGCCCGGCTGCCCGTCCTGCTGCTTACTCACCGGCCGTCTGGCTGGCCGTGTCTCTGCGCTGCCATCGCGGTCAGAGGCGGCCTCTCGTCTGCTTCCCTGACCTTTAGGCCGAAGACCAAGTGCAGACGTGGGGCTGTTCTGCCCCGGGGAGCTGCCGGACGCTGGGGGGGTTGGCTGGGCTGGGGGGGCTGTGGGGTGGCGCCGACGCCGGTGCCCTTATTAGGGGACCAGTGAGGGGACGTGCAGGTGGCCACGGGCTGTGTCAGGC
>NW_004567135.1:224537-225120 GCF_000260355.1 Condylura cristata | reverse complement strand
CCGGCGCGAGATCCAGTGAGTGGCCGCGGTGGGCAGACCAGGGAGGCCGGCGGGAGGGCCCCGGCAGGACGGCGGCCCGTCGGACGGACAAAGCCCCTCGCTGCCGCTGTCCGCCCGGAACTCGGTGGACAGACGGCGCTTGGGAGAGCCGTGGCCAGCGGCCCTGGGCACACAGGCGGCCGGCCGCCCCACGCGCCCCAAGTCCCAGACGCGCCTCAGCATTCCGCTGCGCGTTCTGGGGCGCATCAGACCCCAAAGTTGGTCACTCGCGGGTGTGGCTGAAGGGGCCTCGACGGACACCTGCTGCCAGCTCAAGCCCCTGGACAGGCCCCGCCGTCCATGACCGCACGTCCCCCACCGCGCCCGGCTCTGGGCGCAGAAGGCCGGCGGTGCGGGACTGGGGGTCCCCCCCACACTGGGACTCGAGGGTCCCCCCCACGCTGCGGCTGGCGGAGGCTCCGGTGGGCGCTGACTCAGCCGCCGCGGCCAGTCTGACTCACGGACTCGCGTCCCTCTGCCTCGAGCGGGAAAGGTGATTATCCGGTATTTTTAGCTGCTCGAGGGCGGAGGTGAGACGTCAGGC
>NW_004567135.1:223054-224437 GCF_000260355.1 Condylura cristata | reverse complement strand
GGAGCCCCTAATCCTCCACCACAGGGACCCTGTCCCCTCTGGTAACCCCAGTTCTGCAGCGTGACTGGAGGGTTTGAACGTGGTCTGTGTGGAAGCGAGACCCCGCCTCCTGGCCGCACCCCCGCTCCGTGCGTGGCACAGACGCCAAGCGCGACCCCCCGTGGCCGTGTGTCCGCCACGTACAGCCATGACTTAAAAAGTCTTATTTACGCACACAGAACTGGGGTGCAGGCCGGAGGTGCAGGGGTGCAGGGTGAGAGGACTCACCAGAGGCACAGCGGGAGCAGGACAGGCCGACGGCCCAAGGTCAGTGTTGGGGGGCAGCGGGGGCCCTGCCTGGCCGGGATGGGCTCGGCTGCGGGCTCGGAGCGCAGTGACCCGTCGCACCCCCACATCTTAGCCCACGCGCTCTCCTGCGCCCGCGGCTGTTCCCTTGCCAGCTGCCAGCGCAGCGGCTCCTGGGGGGACAGCAGGTGAGCCTGGCCGCCGAGCTGCCCCGGGGGCACGGCTGGACGCGGCAGCGCTGGACAGGCCCCAGCGGTGCCCGCTGCCCAGGCCGGGCGTGGCCGCGAGCCCCCTTCCGGGCCTGATGGTTTCATAAGTGGCCTCTGAGGTGCAAGGCGCTGACCCCTCCAACTTTATGACGGGACTGGCCTTTGGGGACACTGAACTGAGCTGTTTTATTTTTTTTACAAAATGTCCCCCGAGAATGGGCTGGTCACTCCAGAAAACACAAACGAATCACAAGGGATGGAAGAAAGGGCCGGGGCTGCGGGCCTTCAGGACCAAGCTCCCATCCGAGCCCAGACTGGCCAGCGCCGAACGCCCCAAACCGCCAGGGTGCCAGCTGGACACAGCACACCCCGCCAGTGTGGCCCCGGGGCTCGTCCTGAGAGGGACAGCGCAGAAGCCTAGAGCGCTGTGGCGGGTTAGAGAAAACAGCAGCCCCTTGGCCACCTGGCCGGACATCACCCCCCCGAGTCTCCCCCACCGCGGCTGTGGCCGGTGCCTGACGGGGCTGCAGCAGGCCCCGACGGCCAGTTCCTGCGTTTGCCTTCGCTCTCGCTGACCCTGCGGGGCTCCCCCCCCACGCGTCCTCCGGGCTCTGCCGGGGGTCAAGGCGCTCAGCTGTGAGGGGCCAGCGGAGCTGTGTGAAGAGGAGTGACAGTAACCAGGCTGGAGGCGCGGGGCGCCCCAACACCCCGCAACACAGCAGGCGGGAGAGCATGTGGTGTTCGGGGCCCAGGGGCAGCGCCAAGGGGCAGTGACCCGAGAGGCCACGGGACTGGGCGCCGGCGGACGCCCCGACCGCGGATCCAGAGGCACAGCGGTGTTGCCGGACGGCCGCTCACTGTCGGGCGTCGCCGCTGCCCACCGCCCGCG
>NW_004567135.1:219423-220919 GCF_000260355.1 Condylura cristata | reverse complement strand
CTCGGTGTCTGCGCCGGAGCACGTGCTTCCTTGCTGGCCGGGCCGTGTCGCCGCACCAGCTCTTGCCGCCCTGGCCCTGACCGCCGGTCCCCGATGGCACCGGCCCCGTTGGCCAGGGCTGTGAGGGTCCAGCGGCGGCTCCGTGTGGGAAGCCGCCGTCCCTGTGGACCGCGCCGCTCCGTGGGCCAGTAGGGCGGAGGCCTCGACGTCCGTCCTGAGACGCGGTGGGGCCGGCAGCTGCCCCTCACGGGCTCGGGCTCCCATGGCTGCCTTGGACCCTGGGGGTGGAGGGGCCGCCACCTTGTCACCAGGGCGCCGGTCCCCCTGTGCTGGGGTGCGGGGCTGCCCTCCTTGGGGTGCGCCAGCTGTGGCAGCCCCGCACCTGCCTGGCAGAGGGGCCGGTGCGCGCACTGATGTCGCGGGGCAGACCCGCACCCAGACTGTGCCAGGAGCTTGGTTTGGGGGCGCCTGGAGCTGGGGAAGCGGCTTCTGGAAAGACAGTGACCTGTAAGCCCCTTGTGGTCACCTGCGGGCCCCACCCTGGGGCCCCGCCATGCCCAGCCTGGCCTGTGTTCTGCCCTGCGCCCCTCGCCGGCTGGCCCCAGAGCCGTGGGGGGCCTTTGGCCCTCTTGGCACGCAGATGGGCAGGTGCCAGTGAACCTCTTTCTGGCTCTTTCGCCATCTGCCCGAGGCTTGCTGGGCACTGGCTCTCCGCCAGGGGCTGGCGGCCTTTGGTGGGCAGTGCCCGTGCCGGTCCTCAGGCGCACCCTGCCTGCCGGATCCCCAGGGCTGCTGCCCAGCCGCCCCCAGAGCCCCGGGGCCCTTCCCTTCCACTCAGGCCTCCAGGGCCTTCGCCGGCCTTCACGTCCTGGCGCTCGGGGAGGTCCAGGCACGCAGGTGACCTGGGTGTGAGCACCTGGCCACACCCCGCCCAGGTGCTGGGCCCTCGCCCGTCTGTCCTGGGGGTGCATCTGGGCGGGGCGCAGGGGTCCAGCCGGGTCTGACGTTCGTGGCCGGCGCGGCCTGGACAGTGAATGACACCAGCATCACGCAGCGACAGGGAGCCAGAGGTTGGACAGTGCTGCCCGGGGCCCGGGGCCGCGGCTCCCTGGAGGCCGGACAGCCAGCAGGTGGCCTCGGGTCACTGGGCAGCCCCAGGGCCCTCCCTGAACCCAAGCCCTTGCCATGAAGACATCTTTTGGGGTGCAGATGATTGCTCCCACGACCTACTGTAACAGGGTTTCCATGAAAAGAGCAGGGGTTCCAGGTCCCAGCCCGCCCCCCAGGTGAGCTGAGGGGGGCGCGTGGGGCAGAGGCTGCTGCAGGAGCTGCGCTGGCTCTCGGGCCTGGGGGGCCCGTGACAGGCGCGGCGAGCGGGCTGGGGGTGGTGGCAGCTTGGACCTTGAGCTCATGTGCCCCCGAGGCTCGGGGGACCCCGTGTCCGCCAGGAGGAGCCTCCGGCTGGCGGCTCCGGGCCTCAGCGGCCCTGTGCGGCC
>NW_004567135.1:217070-217650 GCF_000260355.1 Condylura cristata | reverse complement strand
AGGCTGGGCGGCGTCGGGGGGCTTCCCGGCTCCAGGAAGGGGCGCGCAGCGCAGCGCAGCGGCGGAGGGAGGACCGAGTGGGCGGCCGCGCGCCCCTTCTCGCCGCCTTTGTGCTGTGTGGGGAGCCGTTAGTTAGGGCAAGGCAGGGGGAGGTGAGTGGGGTGCCGGGGGTGCCGTCAGCGTGTCCAGGGAGCGGGGAGCAGCGCGCTGCCGGCGTGTTACGGTGCTCGGTGGCCCACAGGCGCCATGGCCGCCGTGTAGACGACGTGTGTGGCTCAAGGGCGGGGCGTCGGGAAGGATTTAGGGGTGCGGGAAGGAAGAGAGGTGTCAGCAGAGCCGTCAGGCCGTCTGGGAGCCGCTGAGGGCTAAGGAGCGGCGGCAGAGCGTCGTCAGGCTGTGTCCAGCAGGAGCAGCTGAAGGCCGCAGCGGAGTATCCAGCTCCGTGCGGACCAGGTCAGCAGCTGCCCGCGAGTCCTTGTGCCCGGGGGTCTCGGCGGAGGTTTGCTTTTTACTTTATTTCAAACAAACAAACGAGGAAGCGCCCGAGTCTGCACCCCTGGGGTCCGGTCTCCCGTCTGGG
>NW_004567135.1:193737-194252 GCF_000260355.1 Condylura cristata | reverse complement strand
GGCGGCGGAGGGCGCGGCGCCTCCCAGCAAGCACGCGCACACGACACCGGCGACGGGAAGGTGGCCGCTGGCCACGGGCTCACCTCCGTGTACTGCTGCACCACGTTCTCGGGGCTGGGGCCCAGGAACATGTAGAAGTCCAGGATGCCGCCGATGGTGCGGAAGGTCAGCGAGGGGTAGGGGCTGAGGATGACCTCTGCCGGGCGGGAGGCCCGTGAGCACGGGGTGGCGGCCCCCAGCCCGCACCGGTGGAGCCCGACACGGAGGCGCGGGAACACCCTGCCTGGGGCGGGCGGTGGGCGGGGACCCCGCAGCCCTGGCCCGGCGTTGGACAGCCCCGCCCAGCCGCCTACCCTGGGCGTTGGCGTTCAGCAGCAGGACGCCGTGGGCGCTGAAGTCGTCCTCCACGCACATGTAGAAGGGGTGCACCCCGTACAGGTTGCTGAAGGCCTGTGGGCAGGGGGCTGTCGCGCCTGCGGCCTGCGGTCCCCGTGGCCGGGCGCGGTGACCCGGGG
>NW_004567135.1:187403-191216 GCF_000260355.1 Condylura cristata | reverse complement strand
GCCAGCACCGCGGAGCAGACACAGAGGAGGCCGTCGGGCCTCATGGACCCGGCCGCAGCCCGCCGCCTCGCAGCCAGGGCAGCGCTTGCGGGGGCAGCAGGGCCAGTGGCCGCAGCGGGCGCCTCCTGTGAGCTCCTGGCCGAGACGCCTCCGGGAAGCCTTCCTGGGACAGCAGTGGCAGCTGGGCCCTGTGGGGGGACCGGGTGAGCTGGCTGGGGGCGGCCAGGGGCAGGGCACGTGGGGTCCCTCCGCTGGCCGTGGCTGGAGCATGGTGGTGCGGGAACGGGAAAGGCCAGGCAGGGAGGGGCGGCCAGGGCCCCTGCTGCCCTTCAGCGCTGCCCCGCCCTCTGCCCTGCCCTGCCCCTGCGCTGACAGCCCGAGGCCTGCAGGGGCGCTGGGCTCTGGCGCCGGATCCCAGCACAGGCTGGCGAGGCCACCCATGTCCTGGCCGGGCAGCAGGGCCCCACCGGGCAGTGCCTGTGAGGCCCGTGAGTGGGCAGGCCAGGCGCTGGGGGCTGGCAGACGGGGCGACCCCCAGGGCTCAGCAGACCTGGGTCACCTGAGCGCAGGCAGCAGGTGGCAGCAGAGACCGTGGCTGCCCGAGCCGTGTCCCTGGACACCGGCCTGGACACCGTGGAACTCAGAGCCCTTAGAATGCTGGCAGGGGGGGAGTGGGGCGGGGCCGAGACCCGCCTCCCCTCCCCCTCCCCGGCCCCAGGCAGCCTGTAGACTGTCCCCACCCGCAGTGAGGCGGCTGAGGCAGGACCCGCGGGTCAGTGCGGCACCACCTGTGTCTGCCGGGACCCGCCTGTGGTCTCCCAGCGCATACTGGCCGCCGGGGCCTGGGGACAGGGACGCGGGTCCCCAAATGTCTCAGCTTCACATGTGCCTTTCGTGGGCCGGGTCGGGCCTAGGAAGGGCTGGACTGTGGTCCCTGTGGACGACGCTGAAGCACCGTGACCGGGCAGAGCGAGTGACCGTCCCCGCACACCAGCCCCCCAGCCAGCGGCCCGGGGCAGGCGGCAGCATCCAGCATGGGGTGGAGCCAGGCCGCTGCCCAGGCCTCTACCCCAGAGGGCTGCCAGGGGCAGGGGGCCACGTCCCTGGCCTCGGGCTCCTGCCTGCCTCGCATGATGCCCACCTCTCTTGGGCCTGGCACTGCCCGCTGTCCGGCAGAGGGTCCCGCGGCAGGGACCCCCAAAGGCCAAGGGCTGCCAGGGCCCTGGGGGAGGCCGAGCCGTGCTGTCCAGGGCCCCCGAGTCAGGAGAATGGGGTTCTGCGGGTGCCTGGACCCCCCGGGGTGACGGCCAGGTGTGGGTCTCAGGCCCCAGGCAGCCGTGGTCAGGAGCAGCCATGTGTCCTCCATCACGGGAGCCCTGGGGCAGAGGGTCAGGGTCGGGGGACTCCTTCCCACCCCACCCCGCCCCACGCAGGGCCTGTTCGCCACCTCTGGTGGGAACAGGCGCCTCAGTTGGACACCCTGTGGGAGCTGGGCAAGGGCAGCACCTGCTCACAAGGGGCCACTGGACCTCGGGTCCACTAGGCCTTGGTTAGGCGAAGAAGTGAGGAGGCTCAGGAGAGACCAGACATCTGTAAGGTCACCCAGGCCTGTGAGGGAGAGGTGACGCAGGTGTGTGAGGAGAGAGGTGACCTGGGCGAGTGAGGAGAGAAGTGACTCGAGCCTGTGAGAGGAGGGGTGACCTGGGTTGTGTGAGGGAGAGGTCACCAGGCATTTGAGGGTGGTAGAAACAGGTTACCCGGCTTGTGAGGGAGAGAGAGGTGACCCAGGCCATGTGAGGGAGAGAGAGAGAGATCACCAAGTATGTGAGGGAGAGAGAGGTCACCTGGCCTATAAGGAGAGGGTGTGTCACGTGTGAGGAGAGGTTGCCCCGGGTGTGAGGAGAGTTCACCCAGGTGTGAGGAGAGGTCACCTGGCCTGTGAGAAGAGGTCTCCTGGAGTGTGAGGAGAGGTTGCCTCAGGCATGAGGAGAGGGAGAGGTTACCAGCGTTGCCCTGGTGTGAGAAGAGGTCGCCAGGCATGTGAGGAGAGGTCGCCCCGGGGGAGGGGGGAGAGGTCATATGGCGTGTGAGGAGAGCTCGCCGTGGTGTGTAGAGAGGTCACCCGGGTATGTAGAGAGATTGCCCGGGTGTATGGAGAGTTCACCTGGGTGTGTGGAGAGTTCGCCACAGGTATGAGGAGAGGTTACCCGGCGTGTGAGGAGAGGTCGCCTGGCTTGTGAGGAGAGGGCATCCCGGTGTGAAGAGAGGCCTGCGGGCGCGAAGAGAGGTCATCTGGCGTGTGAGGAGAGGTCATCTGGCGTGTGAGGAGAGGTTGTCCCAGGTGTGAAGAAAGGTTGCCCCGGGTGAGAGGAGAGGTCATCTGGCATGTGAGGTCACCTAGTGTCTGAGGAGAGGGCGCCTGGGTGTGTGGGGAGATTGCCCGGGTGTGTGGAGAGGTTGCCCTGGGCATTAGGAGAGGGTGCCCAGGTATGAGGAGAGGTTGACTCAGGTGAGGAGAGGGCGCCCTGGGCATGAGGAGAGGGCGACCTGGGTGTGAGGAGAGGGTGCCTGGGTGTGTGGAGAGGTCGCCTCAGGTATGAGAATAGGTCACCTGGCCTGTGAGGAGAGGTCGCCCCAGGTGTGAAGAGAGGTCACCCCAGGTGTGAGGAGAGGCGCTCCATGTGAGGAGAGGTCATCTGGGTGTGAAGAGAGGTCGCCCCAGGTGAGAGGAAAGGTCATCTGTTGTGTGATTAGAGGTCTCCTGGTGTCTGAGAAGTCACCCGGGTGTGTGGAAAGGCGCCTCAGGTATGAGGAGAGGTCGACCCAAGTATGAGAAGAGGTCACCCAGCCTGTGAGCAGAGGTCACCGGCGTTGAGGACAGGTTGCCTGGGTGTGTGGAGAGTTTGCCCCAGGTGTGAGGAGAGGTCACCCCAGTGTGTGAGGAGAAGGCGCCTGGGTGTGTGGAGAGATCGCCCGGGTGTGCGAAGAGGCCGCCCCAGGTGCGAGGAGAGGTTGCCCGGGGCATTAGGAGAGGGTGCCCAGGTATAAGGAGAAGTCGCCTGGGGTGAGGAGAGGTCGACCCAGGTGAGGAGTGGTCACCCTGGGCGTGAGGAGAGGTTGCAAGGTCACCCAGTGTGAGGAGGTCATCTGGCAGGTGAGAAGAGGTCGCCTGGATGTGTGGAGAGATCGCCCTGGTTTGTGGAGAGGTGGCCCCAGGTGCGAGGAGAGGTTGCCTGGGGCATTAGGAGAGGGTGCCCAGGTATGAGGTATGAGGAGAGGTGACCTGGCTGTGAGGAGAGAGCGCCCCGGGTGTGAGGAGAGGGCGTCTGGATATGTGGAGAGATCGCCTGGGTGTGTGGAGAGGTCACCTCAGGTATGAGAATAGGTCGCCTGGCCTGTGAGGAGAGGTCACTGGCATGTGTGGAGAGGTCGCTCCAGGCGTGAGGAGAAGGCCTTGGCTGAGTCTCCTCAGCCCACTGCCCCCTCCTCCAGCTCTACCACTGCCGGGGCCTCCCTGCCCCCTCATTCTCGCCGGCCGGGAGGGAACTGGCCCAGCTTTGGGGAGCCGCTGCTGCCTGGCCAAGTGGCTGTCCTGGTGGTCAGCCCCCGCCCCGCCCGAGAGGCGCTGCCCCGGACGCGGCGACCGGCCATGCGGCCGGGCCCCTCTGCTGCTCCGGCTGCGCCGCTCAGGGGAGCTGAGGCCCCGCGACCGCGCCTGGGGCCTGGCGAGGGTGGAGCCCACCAGGCGGCAGGGAGACGCCCCCGGCGCCGCCCACGCACCTTCCAGTTTCCCTCCACTCAGCCGGGGCGGGG
>NW_004567135.1:184961-186108 GCF_000260355.1 Condylura cristata | reverse complement strand
GACAGAGGCCTGGGGTGCGGCAGGTGGGCCCGCGGGTCCCTGCGAAGCCGAGGTGAGCGGCGCCCCTGGGCTCCCGCGGCTGGGATCCTCCTGGGCCCCTGCCGGGCTGGACTCAGGGCAGCACAGCGGGGCCACCGCCTGCACAGGGTCCCCTCGAGGCCTGGGCTGCGACCCCGGGGTGCCCTGCGGGGAACCGAGACAGGTCCCGAAGTAGCGGCCAGTCTCCAGAGCCGCCCGCAGTCAGCCCCTCTGTCCTGGGCCCCGTTCCCGTGCGGCACCCCCACGTGCTTCCTCGGTCTCCTCTGGTGGAAAGTGGGCGCCCTGGGCCCCCGGGTGACGACCCCTGTCCAGTGCGAGGCCATGAGCCCGTCGTGTGGCCACAGGGCTGCCGTGCTCCAGAGCAGCGGCCGCGCGTCCGGTCCTGTGGTCGGCGCCTGGCCCGCCCCCGAGAAGCCCAGGGGCGTGGAGCCCCGGAGCCCCGGAGCCCCCCGCCGCTCAGCCGCCTCAGCACACGCACAGGCTGCTCAGTCCGCTGCCCGGGACAGCACGCGGCAGGGCCAGTGCAGGCTCCGCTGGGACACTGAGGGCTGGGGGCGCGGGCGGCCAGGCCGTGAGGCCACAGAGCTCCCGCCGCCTGCGGGAGGGGTACCTCGGAGGGGGCTTGGGGGGGGCCGGGGCGTGGTCACCCCAGGGGGCTCACCCTTGGGCATTGACACTCCTGGTGAGGTCACCCCTGGGTGTGGTCATCCCCCACAGGGCACCTCCAAGCAGCTAGTGGCTACTTCCTCTCCGCTTCCTGTCTTCTGCCGCAGGAATGGCAAAAGAGGGGGAGAGGGGGTTCGGGCAGTGCTGCTCTGGGGGGGCACCGCCCCCGGCGTCCACCCAGCACGCAGCCCCGGGGGTGGCTCTTCTGCTGCTGGGGCGAAGCCAGGCGCTTCCGTGCTCAGGACAGACCCCAGGGCCTCCTGGGGCGCGTCCCCATCCCTGGGGCGATGCTGTCCGAGCTGTGGGCGCCCACCAAGCTGTCCAGCCCAGCAGAGATGGGGTGTCCCTCAAGAAAAAGGACAAAAAGCGCCCCAGAAAGCAGACCTGTTGGCTGCAGCCCGTGCGTGTGCCGGTTCGGGGAGCGCGGTGCTGGGGGCGGGGC
>NW_004567135.1:167298-168999 GCF_000260355.1 Condylura cristata | reverse complement strand
CCTCCGCGTCGCCGGCCGCTGCGCTGGGCCCTGCGTCCTGGGCGGGGCCCTCGGACGAGCCGGCCTTCCGAGTGACCTTCCCGGCCACCTTGTCGGACATGGGCCTCACCTGCCGGCGGAGGGCTGTCACCTGCGGTCACAGGGAGGGGCTCAGCGTCCTGGGGGGCAGCGCAGCCCCGCCCCCGCCCGAGAGCCACTCGCCTCCTCGGTCTTGCGGCGCAGAACCACCTCCTGGTTTCTTCTCTGGGCCTCCAGCAGCCGGAGCTGGTGCTGCGGGCATTCCGGGCGCTCAGGGCCGCACCCCGTGACCCCGCGCCCGCTGCCCAGGGCGGGGCCCCCACACCGCAGGTGCCCCTCGTCGGGCTGGGCCCTCAGACGGGGAGCGGCTGCCCGTGGCGCTGTGGGGGAAGTCACAGGCGCCGGCCGCAGACCAAGGTCAGCGCAGAGGGCACGGCCGCCCCAGCCCCCTGCTCCCTGGAGGCCGAGGCCCAGGGCTGTGGCTCCGCGAAGACTCTGGACTGAGCCAGACGAGACCAGAGCCCAGCCGGGCGCTCACTGGACCTGTGCCCTGGCCACCCTGCTGCCACCCTGCGAGGCCTCAGGACCTCGAAACTGGACATGCCGGGACCCCGCGTCCCAGGGGGCTGCCTGCCAGGGGCCAGTCAGGGCTGCTGGGCATGGAGACAGCCCAAGGGCCCAGCCAGAGCGGGCGCTGGTGGAGCGCAGTCGGCTGGGGACGGGTCTGCACGGGCGGCCACAGGGCTGGAGGGCACCGGGAGGAGCAGCCCCAGGTTTCGCCCCGACCCGGCACAGACTAGCGGGCGGGGGTCTCCCGGGGGGGGTGTTGGCGCCTGAAAGGCCAGCACGGAGTGCGGTCAGCAGCCTCGGACACAGACCCGCGGAGAGAGCTGAGCGTCCATCGGAGGAGGCTCCTGTGGCCGCGCGTAGACGGCTGGTCAGTGAGGCTTTTCCCCGGGCAGCAAGGTAGCGGGACTGATGCAGCTGTGCCCCACAGAGTCGGACCCGACCGGCGGGCACAGCCGCCCCGGGGGTGTGGGGGACGCAGGGGGGACGGTCACCACAGGGGAGCACAGTCATAGCAGGGGACCAGGACAATGGGCCTCGCTCCCCAACAGAGTGACCAGTGAGGAAGCCACAGCGGGCGACAACCCCCCACCGAGAGCCAGTCGCCAGCAGGGAGGTGCCCTGCCTCGGCCAGGGGTGGCGCTGGCCACCCACACACAGCCGCCCGCAGGATCCACAGGGTCTGGCCCAGCGCTGACTATGTCCCGCCCGCCTGCAGGACGCCGTGGCCAGGCGGGTCTGGACAGCCGCAGGAGGGCAGCTCAGACTCTCCATCCACCCCAGGCTGAACGCGGGGCAGAGACGGCAGGGCCACCTGCCCAGACCCACTCTGTGGACACACGTGCGCCCAGCCCCAGGTCAGCGAGGGTCGCCCGCCGCCCCCCCCACCGCGCCCTGCAGTGCGCGGCAGGTCACCCTGGGTGGGCGGCTCGCAGGGCACCCGTGGGCAGGCGGCCGACCGGGCAGCGGCTGCGGCATGGCCACTCCCACTCACATCGCGCTTGCGCTGGTCCTTCTTCAGCTGCGCGATCTCCCTGCTGCGCCGGGACTCGTTCAGCCGCGCCTTCTCCTGCTCCTCCTTCATCTGCCGCATGAGGCGGACCTAGGGCAGCAGGG
>NW_004567135.1:163929-165978 GCF_000260355.1 Condylura cristata | reverse complement strand
CGGGCGGGGCGGCGCCTACCCAGGCTCTGCAGCACCTGGTCCCGCTCCAGCTGGGTGTCCCGGATCTTGTGCTGCAGCGTCAGCAGCTTCTCCTCGTACTGGCGCTTCAGCGTCTGCAGCCGCTTCTGGCTGTTCTCCAGCTCGTCGATCAGCTTCTGCTTGATGGCGATCTCGCACGTGATGCTGGCCAGGTCCGCGCGGTAGTCGGCTGGGGGGGCGGGCACTGAGGCCGGGCTCTGCCGTCGCCCCGCCCCCGCGCGCGCGAGGCCGCGTCCACCCCGCGGCCGGACAGAGGCCACCCCCCCACCCGTGCGCCAAACCGCGGGGTCCTCTCTCCCGCCCGCGGGGCCGCGGTGGCTCTTTGTACCTTTCTCGTCCGACTCCGAGTCGGATTCATCGGAGCTCTCGGCCCCGTCCAGCTCCTCGTCCTCGTCCTCGTCCTCGTCCTCGGCCTCGGCCTCGGCCTCGTCCTCCTGCTGGCTCGCGTCCTGGCCTTCCTCCTGGACGGCGACGGGCAGCGTCAGCACTGGTTCGGCCGCGGCCCGGAGTCTGCGCGGGCACAGGCGCGGGCCCAGCCTCACCGCCTCCAGCTGGCCGGCCGCCCTCTCCGTGTCCCCGGTCTTCTCGGGGCTGGCGTCCCCGCCGTCCTCCCTGGCGGCCACACTGTGGGGAGGAGCAGAGGCTGGGGGCGCGGCCCGCTCTGCCCAGGCAAAGCCAGGCCCCAGCGACAGCCGCCTGGCGCGACTCTGCCGCCCACGCACCGTGGCGGCCCCTGGCGAGGGAGGGCTTCCTCCCGGACAGGGAGCCAGGCCCCTCGGGCTCCCTGGCTGGCGCTGCCCCCGCGGCCGCCCACCCTGCCACCCGACGGCCACCACGCAGCCATCTGCACCAGTGACCCCACTGGCACCTCACGAAGTCCACACAGACACGCCGTACACAGCCTGGTCCTGGCACCCGTGATGCCTGCCTGGCCCGCGGCCAGTGACCTTGGCCCTGACCCCCAGGGGACCAGCGGGCCGTGGTGGGCGCTAAGAGTCTACGGTGAGTCCGGTGGACATCTTTAGGTCACCGCAGGGCACTGGGACATGGTGCGGGGCGTCCCCAGAGACGCCAGGTGCAGGGACGGCGGAGGCAAAGGGCACATGCCCAGGCCCTTCCCGCCTCCGAGCAGGCATGGAGCTGCTGCCCCTCCTGGACACGGCTCTCGCCGGGGAGCACCTCTCATGCCCAGGGAGCACCTCTCGAGCCAGGCACACACAGCCTGCTCCAGCCATATGGTCACGGTGGGAGCACAGGGCTGCCCACCCACCCCAGCCGTGGGTCAGCAGTGGCGGTGAGCTCTGCCCTCTGCCGTCAGCTGCGTGCACCTCTAGCCCGAGCGGACTCCTCATCCCCCAGAGAACAAGGCCCCTGGCCTCTAAGTCAGCTGGGCAGCCGCAAGCATGCGGGAGGCCCGCACAGGCCAGGAGTCGGGGCGGAGGCCCAGGCCAGGCCCTCACCCTGACCGCAGCGTCAGCTCTGCTGGGGCACCGGGGAGAGCCTGTGGCAGGAAGTGGGGCCCTGGGCCCTGCACGCGCTGTGGCTGCGGCGTGGCGTCAAGGCTGGCGGGGTCCCCAGCGTTCCGGCTTCCGGGGTGCGGGCCTCCCTTCCTGACCCCTGAGGACGAGGTTCCCTGTCACCCAGAGGCCCACGGCGGTGGGGGCTCTGGAGGGCTGGGGACAGCCGGGCCCTGCTGGGGCCGGAGAAGCGCACGGCCTTGGGGCTGGGTGGCCACGCTTGGCCTTAAGGGTGACTGAGGCAGCGCGACTCGCTGACCATCAGCCCCTTGGGGACGTGTTCGACTCCTGCCCGTGAGTCAGCCAGAGGCTCTCTCGAGCGATGGGCGAACCCCGGCACTCCGCAGGCCCCTGGTGATCGCGCCCCGGGTGGTTTCGACATCGTTTCATTCCACTGGAGACTTGTTTGGAAAAGTGCGAAGTGCTGAGAAGTGAAGCGTGGCTGACCCCCAAGTAACCCTGATTCCGGAGGCGTCACACGCAAGCCTTCACT
>NW_004567135.1:160958-161492 GCF_000260355.1 Condylura cristata | reverse complement strand
CGTGCGCGAACCCGGGCGCCGCCGAGCCGAGCCCCAGCGCGGTCTCACTACCTTTTCTTCTTCTTCTGTTCCTTCCTTTTCAGTTTCTCCAAGTCCTTCTTGGCCAGGTCGATAATCTCGATGGTCTCCTTGTCCGAGGACAGGACGGGCGAGAAAGCCGCCGGCCCGCCGAAGTACGGGGCTCGCGCCGCCGCCCGCGTCAGGCTCCGGCGCAGATTCTCGTTCACCGCCTCGCTCTCCAGCAGCTTGGCCCTGCAGGAGAAAGTGTATTGAAGTAGCAAACGCGGTTTCTGTTTTAGCAAAAATCCCACAAAAACACTCCAGACCCCTCCCTCCTACCCTCCGCCCCAAACCCCGGCCCCACGACCGCTCCCCACCCCCCACATCTCCAAGGCCCGCCCCGAGCCGCACCTGAGGTCCTCGATTTCCTTGATGTAGCTGTGGATCATGTTGCTGACCTCCTCGTTCCCGTCCCCTGGAGACGACACGCGCTCAGGACGGGCCTCCCGGAGCCAGGGGGTGGGCGGCAAGGCC
>NW_004567135.1:159529-160858 GCF_000260355.1 Condylura cristata | reverse complement strand
GCCCGAGGCCGGGCCGCTGGCCGCTCTCCCGGCCACGAGGTGCCACGGGGCTGCGCACCGGCGTGGTCCTGCCGGTTTCCGGGGCATTTTCTGTGGATGTGTTAGGTCATGAGATTGTCATCTGCGCCAAACCGCGCACCCCACGTCCCAGGGAAAGTTGGGGCGAGTCAGGCCGCTTCAGGACAGCCAGCACAGGCCGGGCTCCCACGGGGGCTGGGGGGCTGAGGCGGGCGGGGGAGCCCCAGGGCTGCCGAGGGCAGTGCCTCAGGAGGCCCACCCCCGAGGGCCGCCGGCCAGGGCAGGGGTCGCCAGGGGCTGGGGGGCTGAGGCGGCACAGCGGCTCCGGCCAGGGCCAGACCTGCAGGACAGGGCCCGGCCCACAAGGGGCTGCTTCTCGGGGGCGGCCCCCCCCCCAGCAGCTGTGAGGCGGAAAACTCGGGTAATGGGGAGTGAGTGAGTCAGGGCTGGCAGGGCGCGGCCTGAGCTCATGGCTGCCTCCCCCGCCCAGCGCCCCCAAGGATTGCGGCGGAGCGGAGAGGGGGAGCGCGGCCAGACAGACAGACTGGAAAAGCCATCACGGACAGCGAGGCAGTGCCCGGCTCCACTGACCGACGCAGAGGCCCGGCCCGGCGCCCCGCCCCGCCCCGCCCCGCCGCGCCCCGCCCCCACGCCGGCTCACCGTGCGGTACTCCATGAGCTCCATCTGCAGCCGGGTGATCTCCCCGCGCAGGGCGCTGATCTGCTGGCTGGCGCGGTCCTGGTTGGCCGTGACCTTGTTCTTGATGTTGCGGGCCCGGTTGGCATACTTCAGGGTGTTCAGGGTCTCCATGAAGTCCCGGTCGGAGGGGCTGACGCAGGCGATCATGACGGTCTGGCTGAAAGGGGAGGGGCGGTCGGCCGCAGGGCAGGCCCTGGCCAGCTGGAAGCACCGCGCTGAACTTCCATTCCCGCCTCTGATCCGCTTCGTCCCACCCTGACGCCCCTCGTGGACACTCAATGAAGGGGAAGCAGACTTTAGGGGCCCAGACCTGACCGGGAGGCCTCCGCAGGCCCAGCGTCCACTCACCCTCTGCTCTCGACACTGCAAGCGCTGTCCACAGAGTGCCCCGGCCCTGGCCCACGACGGCCGGGCACCAGGGCCACCCCTCACCACCTGGCAGCGCTGGGGAACCCCGTCTCTCCTGCTGAAGTCACGTGTGCCCTGACGCTCCCGCAAAGCCCAGGCCGCCGGCCGGAGCAAGGTGGCGCGTCCACCACCCGGCGCATGGCCCCGAGGCCCAGGCCACGCCCCCTGCTCCGGGCAGGCCCCCCGGCCTTCAGGCCTCCGCC
>NW_004567135.1:155223-156838 GCF_000260355.1 Condylura cristata | reverse complement strand
GGCCTCACCAGCCCGCAGTTGATGGAGATGCCCTCCCTGGCCCTCTCGCCCGTGGCCCCCGTGCGCTTCAGCCGCTCGGACCCCGCCAGGTCCACGAAGTGGAACTTGGCCGTGAGAGTCTCAAACTCGTTCGTCCGCGGCGACTCCGCCATCTCCCCGCTGTCGGCCGGGACCTCCTGCCGTGGAGGACGGGATGGGACGCGCGCACCGCACGCCCGCGGCGGGAGGAGGCTGCAGGCCCAGCATCAAGCCCACATGGGCCAGTGGCCCGCGACTCCGCGCCGGCGAGCCCAGGGACTCAGAAAGATGCCAGAGGCCACCAACCCACCATGTCCCGGGCAGCCCCGTGGGCGGCTGGCCGACAGGAGCTGCAGGTGACCGGCAGCCCGCGGGCGCGCGGTGGGGGGCACTCACCCCGTCGGCCGGCGGGCACAGCCGGGTCTGGCACAGGTGGACGGTGAAGATGGCGTGGGAGCGCGAGCTCTGCACGTTCATCTGGGTGCTGGCCGTGGTGCGCGACAGGGCGCCCAGCTTCAGGCACTGCATCATCTGCGGGGCGGCCGCGCTCCAGCAGGGGACCCCGCTGCTCGCCCACTCGGGGGACCCCTCCCAAGCCTTGCAGCGGACGCCAGGAAGGAGCCTGCTGCCAGGACCCCGGCCCCAGTCGTGCGCTGGGTGACCTCCTCCAGCCCTGGGCAGCAGGGGTCCTGGGCCCTGCGGCCGCAGCCTCCCCCACCTGCCAGCGCCCCCCCCTCCAGTCCAACCCTCCAGAGGGAGCGCTGGCCTGAGCACACCCCCAGGAAACAGTAAATCCGGGGCCTCTGTGGGGCCTGGGGGTCAGTCACCACGGTCTGACTCGGACCCAGCCAGGGAGGGACCCCCGGGGGCGCAGCAGACCCCTCCTGTCTCCCCCCTGCCCTCTCAGCAGTGGGTCTCAGGGGATCCCCTGCTTTACTGCCCCCTGTCTCACCATCCACACCTCTGGCCTGCACCCCAGTTCTTTTACGCAAAAGTAAAGGAAACAACAGTAACGAAGTGCGTGCCACACAGCTCCTGGCCCGCCCGGGCACAGCCCCGCGTGCGGGCAGCGGCGTCACCTCCGACTCGGTGTCCACGGTGCGCGTGGTGACGCCCACGGTGTAGATGCCCCCGGCCGCGTCCTCGTGAATGCGGATGTTGGACTTCTTGTTCTTGGCGTCCAGGTCGCGCGTGGTGTCAAACAGGTCGAGGACCTCCTCATTGTACAGCTGCGGGGGGCCACAGTGACCAGCGGCCGCGTCCACAGTGCGCCCCGTGCTGCCCAACGCAGGAGCTGCAGGCCGGGGCAGGGGGCGGGCGGCGGGGAAGGCACAGCAGGCGCGGGGCGGGAATCGAACTCATGCGTAAGTGGCTTCAGATTCTCAGTGCTGTGCTTTAACCCGCTGCGCCACCAGGGAGGGCCTGTCTTCTCTTTTTAAATGAGACAAACTGATATAACTTATTTCAAACATTTTTACAAAGTGGGCTTTTATTATCCTTTTACACTGTGTTCTTATTTTGTTAGTGATCATTAAAGAAAATATAATGGGGAAGGGAAAAGACAAAGAACATCTATCCCTCCTCTACGATTACTTTT
>NW_004567135.1:153298-154428 GCF_000260355.1 Condylura cristata | reverse complement strand
GGCCGGGGCTGGGCAGAGCCGGTGGGCGCTGCCGGGCACTCACCTGCCGGCGCGGGACTCACCTGCCCGTAGGCGAACACCGTGGCGTTGAAGCCCTCGAAGCAGCCCTCTACGAGCCGCTCCACGCACTGCGCGTACACCTGCTGCTGCTGCGCGGTGCTGTCGAACATGTAGTCGAAGGTGAAGGCTTTGTCCTTGCCCAGGAAGACCTGGGGCTCCCCCGGCGTGACCGAGGTGCACACGTGACACCCCTCAATCTTCTCTTTGGCAAGCTGGGGCCTGATTCTGCGGGAGCAGCGGTGGAAGGAAACAGATGGGGGCCACTGAGTGGGGCTGCGAGCCCCTCTGCGCGGAGGGCGACGCGCGGACCCCGCGCCCCGAGCTGCAGCAACGGCGCCCTAAATCCAAGGGTTTCTGTGGCCCAACTGCCCCCTGGGGCGGGCAAAACGCCTCAGCCGCTCTCGGCGCTCGCCTCCGGGGGCGGGGCCCGCGGGGTCAGGCGGGACACTGTCCCTGGCTTCGGGTGGCCCCAAGCTTGCGCGAGGGCAGCTGTCTGCCAGGTCGGCCAGGAGCAGGGGGGCGCGGCGTCCTGGGCACTGCCCCTCACCCCCGTGTGTCAACAGGAGGGCGGGGACCTCCCCGGTGCAGGCTCAGGCTCAGGCTGTCCTGCGACCCTGGCCAGGGAGGGCCCCAGCACAGCAGCCCCCCTGCCCCCCACTGCCCCTCAGCGCGGGGTCTCAGGGGACCTGCCTGCTCTGCTCCCCACTCTGTCTCTGTGGGCCCCTCACCCCCCGCACTCTGGCCTGCGCCCCGTTTCCAATATGCAGATAAATAAATCTTGCTTCTTCAGGACGTGGCCAGTAGCATTGGACCCTGCTCAGGGCTGGACACGGCCAGGAGGCCTGTTTGACCGCAGGCTGGAGTGAGTGTGGGGGAGGGGAGGCTGGGAGACGCCTTCCAGGGTGGGGCGGGGCGGACCCCTCCACCAGCCCTCCTGGAGGAGCGAGAAGGGGCTGACACCCCAGCAGGACCCCCGTGGATGGCACTTTGGAGGTTGGAGCCTCAGGGCCAGCAGCACCGTGGGAGCAGCGAGCCACATGCGCCCCACCACCTCGCTCCCCCCACCTCCC
>NW_004567135.1:149904-151102 GCF_000260355.1 Condylura cristata | reverse complement strand
AAAAGCAAAAGCAAACAGACCACACAGATTTTTCAAAGAAAGTTAAATTTCAAAATAAACAGCTAAGAAGTAACACCTGGGGCCTCGCTGGGGCCTGGGGGTCAGTCCAGGCCGCGTCTGCCCAGGCCGGGCAGGGACCCCAAGGCGAGCAGAACCCCACCCCCGCTGCCCCCTCAGCAGGGGGTCTCGGGACCTGCCTGTTCTGCTCCCCACTGTCTGGGGAACCCTCTCCCGCACTGTGGCCTGCACCCAGCTTCTCTGCACAAATACACAAGTGAGCGGACATTTCCCGGCCGGCCACACAGTGGTGGCTGGTGGGGCCTCCGGGCGCTGCCATCCCCCCACTGCAGCGGCCGCCCCTGGGGTGCTGGGGCCCCCTCTCCACTCTGCTCCATCCTCACTTGCTAATTTCCTCAATGGGAAGACGTGGGGGAGGGGCGGGGCCTGCCAGCGGGTCCAGGGGGCTGGGAACAAAGAGCCTTTGATGGCCGCTGGGAGCAGGCCACGGGAGGCGGCCACTGTCCCTGCCGGGGACAGCCGGAGCCGGTGTGCGCAGCTCCCCCGCGACACCCTGGCCAGTGACCGGGAAGGACAAAGGTTCCAGGAAGCAGAAGGGCCCCCGCCCCCCACAATCCAGGGGCACGCTGGTGGGGAGCGCAGGCGCTCAGGGGCAGCAGGACGGTGGCTCAGGCCCCGGCTGGAGACCGGCCGGCCCCAGGGCGGGTCCATGCACGCCCAGCGGTCAGAGGCCAGCTGCTGGGAGGGCGCCAGGCCCTGGGGTGCAGGAGGTACCTCTGGCAGGACTACTGGGGGCGGGGCCCAGGCGCGCTGGGGCCGGGGCGCCCCGGGAGGTGCAGCGGCTGTGGCTGGACACACGCGCTGTCTCGCCAGGCACATGGGCCCCCGGCCTGCGGCACCATCTCTGCCTCCACCACGCCGCCCTTCCCGGCCCCCCTCCCCCGGCCCCCCTTCCTCCAGGGACCCCCGCCCCCCAGAAGTCGTGAAAGGCGGTTTCCCGGTGAAATCCCTCCGCGGCCCCTCGGCGTTCTAAGGCAAAGCTCCTGCCCGCCGCTGCGGACGACGGTGCCCTGGTCAGCAGCCGTGTGGACCGCCTGACCTTTCCTCCGGCCCGAGTTGCTGGGCAGAAGGTCCCGCTCAGCCGGGGCCGGCCAGGGGCTCGGCGCTCCTGGACCACCAG
>NW_004567135.1:147985-148598 GCF_000260355.1 Condylura cristata | reverse complement strand
AGCCGCCCTGTCGCGGAGGCCGCCCCGAGGGTCTGGGCACTCACGGCCGCTGCGGGGCAGACACTGAGCCCTGGCCCGGGCGCTAGAGCAAGCGCCTCGGAGGGCCACGGCTGGGCCAGCCACCCTGGCAGCCCCGGGGACCCCCACACTCAGTTATCAGCGCCCCACCGCAGACCTCGGAGCCCGGGGCGCCTCGGCCAGAGAGGGGCATGGCTGGACGCACGTTGCTGCCTTGTCCATTCGTTTTTTAAAGATTCATCTACTGATGCACACAAGAGCTGGGGTGCAGGCCAGAGGTGGGGGGAAGAGAGGACTCCCCAGAGCAGCGAGCAGAACAGGCGGATTCCCCAAGACCCACTGCTGAGGGGGCAGCGGGGAGACAGGGGGCTGCTGCGTCCTGGTCCCTCCCCGGCCAGGGAAGACTCAGGGGGCAGCGGAGACTCACCAGCGCCCCGGGAGGCCCCGCGGGTCTGCTTTGTCATTGGCATGTTGTTAGTGGGGCCAGTATTGGGGCCTCCTGGGCTAGGGCGCAGGGTCAGTCTCAGCACTGAGCCGGCCCCCCCCCAGCGCGTGTCCACCCCCGCCCCCCAGAAGTCGTGAAAGGCGGTTTCCC
>NW_004567135.1:144543-145762 GCF_000260355.1 Condylura cristata | reverse complement strand
GCTGTGTGAGCACGCAGGTGTGTGCACGCGTGCGCATGTTTCAGCCTGTGGCCCCTGAAGCTGCTGGAAGTGGGGGGGCCTGGGGTGAATGAGCGGCCATCACTGCCGCCAGAGGCCTGGGACCAGGCGCCAGCAGGGGCCAGTGAGTGTCCCGGCCTTTCCAGGCCCATGGGAGGGCCCCCGGGGTGCTGTCGCAGCCCCTGCGGCCCGAGTGCACCCCAGCCAGGGAGTGACCCAGGGCCAGCACCCCGCCTGTCCCCCGCTGCCCCTCAGCAGTGGGTTTCAGGGTCCCGCCTGCTCTGCTCCCCGCTCTGCCCTGGGGAGTCCTCTCGCCCCACTCCGAGGCCACTGACCCGACGTGGACTCAGCCTGGGCATCTGCCGGTGCTGGTGGCATTGGCGGGCGGCGGGCGGCCACGCGCACAGGGCCCTGCCGTCCTCTGGCTCTGGCCGTGCAGCCCAGGACATGCGGAGCGGCGCGATGGCCCCACGGTGGACCCCGCGGCCCCTGGCGTGGAGGTGCACGGCGGGCTCGTCCAGCAGCTCGGGGTCCCCACCCGGCCCTGCCCAGACCCCCACTTCTCCACGGGAGATGAGACTGGGGGGCACCCAGGGGCTGGGTGAGGGGGGCGGGCCTCGGCTGACGTTCCGGCACCCCGAGCCTCACGTGCACCCCGATTCCAGGCAGCAACCTGCCCAGCTGGCCTTGCGTCAGAGAGAGCGTGGCCCCGGCAGGACGAGGAGACCACCCCCACGGATGCCCCACGGGGCGGCCTCAGCCTGGCGCCTCGGGGCCCCCACGGCATCAGCCCCCCAAGGGCCTGGGGCCCCCCCACGGCCTCAGCCGCTCCCGGCCTCAGGTCCAGCCCTTCACCTCCTGTCAGCTGACCTGGTCCCGTCAGCGGCGACTGGCCCTGGGGTGCTGCCAAAGGGGAGAGGGCGCGGGCGTCCTGGGCCTGCAGGCCGCTGGGGTGTCCCGCCGGCTGAGCCCCGAGAGCCCCAAGCCCCAAGGGCGGAGGTGCCGGCGGTGGGGAAGAGCAGTCCGATGCCCGTCGCTGGCACCTGCCCGCCGCTTCGCCAAACCGGAGTTTCTGGAGCTCACTCCCCACCCCATCATTAGGCCCCCAGATGATAGCAGAGGTGGGGAGAGAGCGGTAGCCGGCGGGCAGAGAAGACCACACAGCCCAGGCCCCGGCCCCCAGCAGGGCGGGCGCCCCGCA
>NW_004567135.1:116932-117498 GCF_000260355.1 Condylura cristata | reverse complement strand
GAGTTTGCGCCCCGTCGTGGGTTTCGCGCCCCTCATCTCTGCCTCGCTTTTCCTGGCGAGACCACGGAGGGGCACGCGTTTGGCCAGGAGGGCGTTGGGCAGTAGATGCGGCCTGCGCAGCCCCCTGCGGTGGGGTGCCCCGCTGCGGGCGGGGCGGGGCCGCCCCCTCCATGCCGAGGCAGCGCCCCCGGGGCCGCCTCTCGTTTCCCCGGAAAAGCTGGATTCTTGGGGAGAAGGAACAAAATCCAAACTAAGTCGAAAAGAAGACAGACCCATAAATCTGTTGTGGATTCTCCCCAGGTTTTCGGGGTAAATTCCGGGGAGGCTGAGAAGGGACCCCAAACAAAATCTGCTTTGTGTCCTCATTGGAAACGACGCGTTAGACCCCTGGGGCGCCGCGGGTAAAGCGCAGCTCTGCAGGCTGCGGGGCGTCTCTGAGTTCCATCCCGCGGGGAGCTGAAGCCCGGCGCGGCAGACCCCCGTCTCCCCCCGCCCCCCCAGCAGTGAGCCTCGTCCGTCTGCTGTTCTGCTCCCTGCTCAGTCTCTGGGGAAGCCTCTCACCGCCC
>NW_004567135.1:113647-114477 GCF_000260355.1 Condylura cristata | reverse complement strand
TGGGCTGAGGGAGCTGCGGTTGGTCACCTGTATCGGGCACAGGAGGAGTTCTGGCCTGGCGGGGCGGCTGGCCAGAGGGAGACGTGGGGGGACTCACGGGCGGACAGCAGGAACCCCAGCGCCAGGACCAGGAGCGCCACGGTGGTGCCTGGGAAGGGGGTGCATCAGGCTTGCCCAGCTAGGCCCTGCGACCCTGGCCTGGGCACCCCAGGGGACCCCACCGCCTGGAGGACCCCTCGGCCACTGCGGCGCAGGCAGGACAGCCCGGTGAGAGGCCTCTTGCTGAGAGGCCTCGTGGGACCTGGCCGGGCAGCCCCTTGCAGGGGGTCCCCCCAGAGAAGGCTCCTTGGGGCGCCTACCAGCCAGGCTGGCCAAGGTCAGCTTCCGGCGGCCGGTCTTCTCCACCAGCCAGACACCCACGAGCGTGAAAAGGAAGTTGGTGAAGGCAGTCAGGGAGGCCAGCCAGATGGCCAGCCGGTCGTCGGCCACCCCCGCCATCTGCAGGATGGTGGCACTGTAGTACCTGCGGGAGAGGATGGGTCAGCGCGGCCCCGGCGGCGCCCCGGGCCCCGGCCCCCTACGCACATGATGGTGTTGATGCCCGCCAGCTGCTGGAACACCTGCAGCCCGCAGCCCACGACCAGCGCGCGGCGCGCCGGGGGGTGGCTCAGCATCCGGCAGATCACGGGCCCCGCTTTCCGGAAGGAAGAGGACAGCTGTTACCGGCACCGCCGCCCTGGGCCCGCAGGACAGAGGTCCCAGCTCTGACCCCGCCGCCCTGTAGGGGGCTCGCGCCTGGCAGGCGTCGGCTGCAGCGTCTGGGCACTCGG
>NW_004567135.1:111942-112482 GCF_000260355.1 Condylura cristata | reverse complement strand
GGAGGGCGGCCCGGCCCGCCCCGCCCCGCCTCACCAACAGGGGCGCGAACCAGAGCCTGCGAGCCCCACGCGTGACTGAGCTCACTGGCGCTGGGGCTCAAGTCGGCACAGCGGCCCGGTCAGGTGCGCCGGCTCCTGGGTCACCGCGAGGAACACCCCGAAATGCCGAAGCCTCGGAGACGGCAGCTCCGAGTGGAGGTGCTTAGTCCGTCCACAGCACAGAGGACGAGCCCCAGATGGCCGCAGGGAGCCCCGCCCCCACCCCGCAAGGAGGCGGGGCCACGGACCTCCACCCGTCCCTCTGCAGGCAGCTGAAGGCCCCGTCCACGACGCTGGCGAAGAACTGGCCCCCGGTGATGAAGAGCGTGTTGGCAGTGACCAGGCGGCCGCGCAGGTGCGGCGGGGACACCTCGGCGATGTAGACGGGCACCGTCATGGACGCCAGGCCTGCGGGGAGACGCGCTCAGGGTTCTCTGTGCCGCGCGGCGACGCGGGGGCAGCTGGGGTGGACACGCGGGGACGGAACGTGCGGACAGGGCA
>NW_004567135.1:110212-111322 GCF_000260355.1 Condylura cristata | reverse complement strand
GCCAGCCAGTGGGCCCTGCCGCGGGGGGAGCGTCCTTTTCCGAAATGGGGGATTTACCCACAGGCAGCTGAGAATACAGCGAGCACCGGGGACCTGCAGGCCTCAGGGAGGGGGGCGCGGGAGCCCCGCCGCAGCCCGGAGGTGGGGGAGGGCGCCGAGGCACCGCCAGCGCCCCAGAGGCCCCCTCCAGCGCCCTCAGCCGGAGCCTGGCTCGGGGGGGGCGGGGCTTCCGCGGACACGTGGACTCAGCTCTGACCGAGCAGACAGACCTGGGTCTGCGGGAGCCGGGCTGAGCGGCCCCGCCGAGCTTCCTGCTGCGCCCTCGGGGACCCCGGGGTAGACCCCATTCTGTGCCGCTTGGGCAGGGGCCGCTGGGCCACCTCAGGGGCCTGGGGAGGGGCCCTGCCGCCCGCCTCTGGCTCCGCCCCAGCAGCTGCTCCCAGGGCTGTCCCTGGCCCTCCCGGCGCTGAGCATCTGCGGCTCCGGGCCTGGCGCCCCTGCCAGGGGCCATTTCAGAGGCGGCAGATCGCGGGGCCCCAGAGGGGGGCGCGGGAGCCCCAGACGGGTCAGCGTCGCACCCTGTGTTCAGCTGCAGCCAGAGCAGCTCGGGAGCCCGCACCCCGCCGTTGTCCCCCCAGACCCACCCCATCTTCAGCGCCCTTTGTTGGGGGTGACTCTCGCCTGCCGACGCCCCCGACCTTCAACACCTTCAGCACAGGCCCCCCTTGCTGCGACGGGGCTGTGGCCCCCCAGCGTCCTGCACCCCCATCCTACCCACTTGCGCACCGCCGTCCAGGGCCGTCCCAGCAGGCGGCTGGCCGGGGGCTGGTTGAACTTACATAGCGCCTGCTCTGCCCACGGAGTGGGGTGCACCTGAGCCAGGGCCCCGGAACAGCTGACACCCCGCTGCCGCAGCTCCTACTTGGCGCCCAGTGCGTCACTCACCCGCCGGGGTCCGGCCCTCGCCGGTCACTAAATGCGGCCCGCCAGGCTGCGTGGCCACGGCAGCGGCGCCACCTCACGCGCAGACAGCGGCACTTTGGGAGAGCGCGACCCTCGGCCACCGACGTGCGGGACGCAGCGTCCAGCCAGAGGACCGGCCTGGCTCGC
>NW_004567135.1:87511-90396 GCF_000260355.1 Condylura cristata | reverse complement strand
ATTGACGGCCAGCACCTTCCTGCTGTTCATCTTCACGAAGCTGGCCAGGGGCAGCTGCGCGTGCGCGATCCCGTGGGCCGCCGCCTGCCGGTACGTGAGTCCCTGGGGGGAGACGGCGTGGGCGGGGCCGCGCCCCGGCCCCCGCCTCCTCACCATTGTTAACCAGCCCCGCCCCCGCTCACCTGGGGACGTGCTGGTCCTGGGGTCCTGGGCTCTTGGTTGGAGGCGCTGACGCTGACGCGCCCTGGAGCTGCGGGCCCGGGCGGGCGCCTGGCCTAAGCCAGCGTGGTCACGCGCGGGCACGGCCGGCCCCTGACAGGCTTCCGGTGCACCGCGAGTTGATGCTGGCCATGCTGATGCACTCGTCCTGCCCGCGGGTCTGCCAGGCCGCCGCCAGCGCCCTGTCCACGCTGCTGCAGCAGAACGGTGAGCCCGGGACTCAGTGTGGGACCCCCACGGGCAGCCCCGGGAGGGTGGACACGGTGGAGCAGACAGAGCCCGGCCCTCCTCTGCTTGGAAGGGGGGCTCCCCTGCCCAGGCCCCGCCCACGGCCTGCGAGGAGCCCCGCGCGGGCTGCCCCTGCCTGCCGCCGGGCTGACCCGTCTTAGCTCTGGGAGACGCTCAGCTCTTAGCGTCTTTTTCGATTCAGAAAGGCGCTAAGGTTCCTTTGTTTCGGACCTTCCCGTGCAAGACCCTTCCAGGGCCGAGGACGGCTCCCTGGGCAAAACCCTCCAGGGGAGGCCGCGGGCAGCCCCTCGGGGGGCGCGGCTGCCGCTGCCCTGGGGACGCGTGGGCCCGAGTGACGGGCGCGCCCTTGCAGCCAGCTTCAGGAAGGTGCTGCTGGCCAAGGGCATCCACCTCAACGCGCTGGAGCTGATGCGGCGGCACGCGGGCGCCCCGGGGGTGGCGGCCAGCGGCTGCAGGCTCCTGGGCCGGCTGCTGGAGGGCAGGTAGGAGCCGCCCGGAGTGCGCCCCGGGCCGACGCCCCCACCCTGCTGGCCAGGCCCCTCCGCATGGGGGCGTCGGGCGGGACGGGCTGTCGCCCAGGCGGGGTGGGGGGCGGGGCCTGCCTTGCCTCGGGGTGTCCTTGGGGTGAGAGCCCGCCCCGCCCAGGACCTGAAAATGCTGCTCGGCCACTGAGTCAGCCCGGCGCCGCTGCCCCCCGCCCGCCTTGGGCTCGCCGCGCTCGGCCTGGGAGGCGCAGTCGGGCGCTCCACGGTCACGTCTGCCGTCCGCAGTGACGCCTCCCTGGACACCGTGACGGCCGTGGTCCCCAAGATCATCGCGGTCATGCGGAGCCACGAGGCCGAGCTGCCGGTGCAGCTGGAGGCCGCCCAGGCCGTCCTGCACGTGCTGGCGCCAGGTGGGCGCGGGCCTGGTGCCCTCTGTGGCCTGGTGGCCCGGCGGGCGCCTCCCCCCCACCCCACAGCTGCCCCCCATCCTCGCTGGGGCTGGTGCTGGCCTGAGGGGGGGAAGGGTGTGGGGGCGGGGTGGCCCTTCTCTGGCCGCTGAGGGGAGGTGCGGGCTCCCCTCAGGACCGCAGCGCCGGCGCAGAGGCCAGCGGTGCCAGCTTGCGCCGGTCGGGGCTGCCTGCAGGGCGCCCCCAGCACGCGCGTGGCCGCCGTGACGGGGGTGGACGGTGGTGGCCGGCTGGCGCGGCTGGCAGACAGGACCACCGCGCCCTCCACGGAGCGGCTGGGTGCCAGGCTCCCTCTCTGCCAGGGGCGGGCAGTGCGAGGCGGGCACCGGCGCTCCGGCCGGGGTCTGCTGCAGAAAGCGCTTCCCCTGGAGGCTGCCTGCGCTGCCAGCCTGGGGACCCCGCGTCGGGGCTGAGACCCTTGGGCACGGCCAGCGGCAGGGCCGAGGTCTGGAATCCCGCCCAGAAAGGCGCCTGGCGCTCAGGGGTCTGTCTGCTCGCAGGCGGGCGCGAGGGGCGCGGGGGCCTTGCGCTGGACGAGGTCAGGGAGCAGTGCTGGCGGAGCGGCCTCCACGAGCCCGTCCTGGCGGCTCTGCGCAGGGTAGGTGCTGCCCCGGCGGCCTGCCGCCGGCCAGGCGCTGCGGCCGAGAACCCGGGCGCGCTTCCGCCCTGTGCCCGCTGTTCCAGCCTGTGCCCCTCAGGGGGCTCCTGGGGGCCGTTCCTGCCCCTGGCTGGGCTGGTCTTAGCTGTCCTGCGTGTGCGGGACAGTGGCTGACCACAGCCCCGACGGCGGCCTCCCCTCGCTGGTGCGGTCTGCTTGAGCCAGGGGCCAGTGCCTGGGTGTGTCCAGCAGCCTCCTGAGCCCCGTGAGGCTGCTGCCTGGCCGGTGCCCATCCCAGAGGGTCAGGGAGCTCGAGGTCCGGCCGCGACTCTCCCAGCAGAGACGAGTCGCTGTGCCACCGCGCGGGCTTAGCCAGAGGCTGCCGGGCCGGACGCGAACCTGCCCGAAGTGGACCTTCTGTGCGTGCCCTCGCTGGCCTCTCGGGAGAGCTCCGCATTTGCTCGGGGCCTGAGCCGTGGGGGGTCTGAGGGCCAGGGCCTGGCGCCGCCCGCGGGGAGGGAGCCGGAGCGCCAGTCCTGCCCTGGGGGCTCCTGGGGCAGTGTGTGGAGCCCGTCCAGGGCGGTGAGCGCGTGGGGGTTTGGGGGAGAGGGTGGAGGTGGGGCCCGGGGTGGTCGCAGGTGTGGGGGGGGCAGCACCGCCTCGGGGTGCCCGAGCAGGAGCCCATGGGGTGGGGGCCTGGCCTGAGGCGCTCTGGGGTGACGGGAAAGGCGGGGCGCTGGCCCTGGGCCCTGGGGTCCTGTCCTGCAGCCGCACTGCTCCGTGGTGCTGGGGAGGGGCGGCGCCGCGGCCCGCGTCTGGACTCCTGCTGGAGCCACCTTGGTTCTGCGGGTGCAGCCGCTGCGGCGC
>NW_004567135.1:85113-86456 GCF_000260355.1 Condylura cristata | reverse complement strand
GGGAGGGCCGCGCGGGTCCGGCCGCGGCGCCGCGATCCCGGCAGCGCTCTGAACGCGGCTCCTGAAGGTCTCAGGGTGTCGTCCCTCACGGTCTTCATGAGGACCCAAATGCCGCTGCGTCGAGAGGCGGGTGGGGAGCAGCTGCTGGGCTCTCGGGGCAGCAGGCGGCGGCCAGGAGCACAGGTGGCCAGGCCCTGGCCGCCGCCCACGTGTGGGCCCTCCAGGCCTGCAGAGATGAAAGCAGCTCGCACAGCCCTGCTTGGGCGGGGGCTGCTGCTTGGCCCCGCCGCGCCCCAGCCCAGGCCCTCGGTGGCGTGGGGTTGGGTGGGGTGGGGCGACCGGGGCATGAGGGCGGGGAATCCGCCTGTGCTCTGCCCGCGCCTTACCTGGCAGTCAGCGTCTGGAGCCTTTCACTGTCCGGCCTCACAGGGCCGCCTGGAGCTGGACACCTGCAGGCCCTTGGGTCTCGGGAATTCACAGTGGCTGTTAGTGACGCTTCTCTGACGTCCTGGTGCCCGGACATAGCTCAGGCGCTGACCAGCGTGTCTGGCTCCTCGGCTGAGGCCGATGGTCGCACCGGCCCCCGCCACTGTCCCTTCTGCTCGCCTCCCCACATCTGCCTTCCTGTCCTACTTTTCTGCCTCTAGTTGGTCTTAGGGCCCCAACGGTCACCTGCTCGCTATCTGCTCGTCACTTAGTGAGCCAGTGCCCGTCTGTCTCCGTCCACTCTGCTCACTGGCCCCTCCCCGCCCACCCCTCCCAGCCCACCTTCTTCAGGGCCGAGTAGTGGTCCGCCACCTGCGGCCAGTCTGCTGCCCGCCCTGGCCTCGGGCCCTGTGCTAAGGCACGATGCAGTTGGTTTCATTTAGGGTTTTGTATTTTTCAGGGAAATTCCTGGAAGCTCAAAGCAACAGTTCCAATATTCAGGCAATTCTTCAGTGTGCACTGAAAGGGGGGGCTCAGGAAGCCGAGCGCCTCCCCGCTGGGCCCCGGGCACACTGTCCTTGTCCCTTGTCCTCGAGGCCCTGGGGACCTCACGGCTCTGGCCAGTGTGTGGTGCTGGGCTTCTTGGAATAGCGGGGTGCTGAGCAGCGAGGCCGTGCCTGGGCTGCTCCCCACCAGCTCAGGGGTCCCAGTGCGGGCCCCAGGAGAGCCGGGCAGCCAGCGCACCGGGCAGTGAGGGCGCTTTGCTGGCCGCGGTGAGGCAGGCGGGGCCTCCTGGCTGATCCCGGCACCTCCAGGCCCCCTTGGTGGCCAGAGGACGTCCACGCCCGGCGGGCCTCGGGCCTGGGCGAGAGAGAGGGGCTACCGCAGGGCTCGCTGCTTCGGGGCCGGGGCCGTGC
>NW_004567135.1:80637-82288 GCF_000260355.1 Condylura cristata | reverse complement strand
CCCGGCCGCCCCTCGCCCGGAGTCCCCGGCCGGCTGTAGGTGACCCGGGAGGGTGGACGGAAGCGTGACCAGTGCGCCTGGCCCCTTGGCTGTGTGAGAAGCCACAGCCCGCAGCGCCCGGTCGCCGCCGGCCGGGCTTAGCTCCGCGGCCACAGCCTCCGCGTGTCCTTCCAACCAGGCGGAGCTGCGGGAGGTGCGGGAGCCGCCGAAGCCGAGGGGGAGCCGGAGGGCGCCCGCCCCCCCTCGCCACGCCCGCTTGCCCCGCCGGTGAGGACCCCGCCCCGCGGCTGGGGAGACCCGCCCCCGCCCCCCCGTGTCCCGCCCACGGCTCAGACCCCCAGGCCTGGGCCCCGCTAGACTGAGCGGGTGGCAGCGGGTGTCTGAGGCCTCGGCTGGAGCCTGGTGTCTCAGCAGGGCCCCGTCTCCCGCCAAGAGGCCCCCCTGGAGGGGAGGATGAGCGTGTGGTCCCCCGACGACCCCCCGCGTGAGTGTGGGCTGCCCCGCTGTCCCTGCTCCCCCGCCCCCCCAGCTCCCCCCTCAGCCTCTGTTCGGGCCGCAGAATGGGGGGTGATGGCTGTGCAGGCTCCGACGGCTGCTTCGCCCTCAGCGCTCCTGTCCTGCGCACGCCCCCGCCACGGCGCACCCCACTCCCGCCGCCCCGCAGCCCCCACTGGCTTTCTCGCCACGGCCTGGGCGGGTTCAGGGGCCAGCCCGTCTCATCTCCTGCCCCAGGGTTGTGGGGCAGCCTGTCCCCCGAGGCGCCCCTGCCCGCGGAGACAGGATGCATCACGTCCTTGGACTTGTCTGCCAACGAGCTGCAGGACATCGACGCCCTGGCCCACGGGGGCGGGCTGAGCGCCCACCTCGAGCGCCTGGAGAGGCTGGAGCTGCAGCAGAACGCACTCAGGCACTTCCCGCCCGCGCTGTGCCCGGTGCGTCCCGGTGCCCCTCACTGCGGCCAGCCGCCGGCCAGCCCCCTGCCCCCACTTCCCTGCCCCTGCATGGCCGTCAGGGCCCAGGGCGGTTGGGTGCAGACCCTGGACACGACCTCCCTTCACTGTGCTTGCTCAGAGAGCAGGGGAGGGTGGCACAGGGGCGTCCCGGGGCGCGGCTGCAGCTTGTGCGGCCTGCAGGCCCTTCCAGGCTGTGGGGTGAGGGGGCCTGCCCGCTGGCCTGGCCCGGCCAGCTGCCCGCCCCCACCTTACCAGCTCCAAGGTGGGGCTGGGGCCTTGGTGCCACCCTGTGCCGCAGGAGCCTGCGGGCGACTATGGCGGAGGGCCAGGCCCTTTTGCTCGCAGCGGCCCCTCCCGACCTGCCGCAGGGTGGCTGGGAGCTCTGGCGGCATCGGTGACCTCAGGGCGTCCAGCGTGGCAGTGAGGGAGGAGGCTCCGGCCGCTCCTGGGTGCCACGGGGTCTCCTGCGCCCCCGGAGCAGGGAGCGCCCTGGTTGTGGGCCGTGGCGGTCCCGGGCTCTGTGACCTCGCAGCGGCCTCCAGGCCAGACTGCTGCGGCCAGGGAGGGCGACTGGGCGGCGGCGTCCACCCATGGGGCTGCCAGAGAGGCTTGTTAATAGGGAAAGGAAAATGCAGATTTGGCTTCGAAAGCAGGCGGCGGGAAGGGACAGGAAGGTGGCCCCGCCCCGGCCCTCCCGG
>NW_004567135.1:79545-80537 GCF_000260355.1 Condylura cristata | reverse complement strand
GTCAGCGGGCAGGCGCTGGCGCGTTAAGGTCCGCGCGGCCTCCCGGGCGGGGCTGGTGTCTGTTCTGAAGTCCTGCCGGCCAGACCTACCGCGGCTGGTCGGCACCCGCTGGACGGCCTGTCTCTGCTCTGGGCCTGGGCGGCCGTCCTGCTGGTGCCCGCGCCCTCCTCCGCCCCAGGCCCCCCGGAGCCTCCCCAGTAGCAGCTCTGCCTCACGGTCACCGCTCCCTAGCCAGCCCGGCGCTGCCCGGCAGTGTCCCCGCCACTGGGCACGGGCCGTCCACTGGGGCGCTGCGGCCACTCTGGGAGGCCCGCGCTGGCCTCGGGCGCAGGGCGGAGCTCTGCTCGCAGCAGCCGGCTCGGCCCCGCCAGTGCTCTTCCTTTTTTCTCTAAGATTCGTTCCCGCGGTAAGAGCTGGGGTGCAGGCCAGAGGTGGGCGGGGCATGAGAGGGCGCCGCAGGGACAGAGCGGGGGGCCGGACAGGCGGGTGCCCTGAGACATGCCGCAGGGGGCAGTGGGGTCCGCCGCACCTGGGGTCCCGGCCTGGCTGGGCGGGCCCAGGCCCAGCAGCTGCGGTGGCCTCGTGGTGCCGAGACCCCTGCGCCCCGGAGGCCCAGAGCTGTCCCGCCCCTGAGATGACCGAGGCGCCGGGCCTGCTGCCCAGGCACGGAGGGTCCCTCGCTGGCCGCCACCAGCGCCGCCTCTCTCTGCAGACGCCGCGGCCACCCTGGCCAGGCTGGTGCTCAGACACCAGGGCAGCGGCACGGGCGCGGGGGCCCTGGGGGACGAGGACGGCCTGGCTGGAGACGCGCTGGACGGGGCCGACGCGTGGACCCTCGTCCCGGAGTTCCTCGCGGACGGCGTGTTTCCCCGCAGTGACAGTCCCGACAGTGAGGGTTGGTATTGCGCCGCAGCGCGCCGGCGGCTCCGAGCCGCCCTGGGGTGTCGCGGGGGTGGGACCTGCAGCACAGGTGGCTGGCGTCGCGCTAATGA
>NW_004567135.1:74888-76080 GCF_000260355.1 Condylura cristata | reverse complement strand
GGTCTGGGCGCGGCCTCTGCCCGCCGTCCCTGCCATTCCAGCCTGCTGAAAACCTCCTTTTCAACATTAAAACTGAAAACTCAGTGAAGGCTCTGGCAGTCCAGGCCAGGGACACTCCAGCTGCCCTGGGCTGCGGTCCCTGGCCTGCCCAGCCCGCCCAGGAGGGGGTGCTGCTTCTCCTGAGGCTCCTCGGCAATTTGGGGCCCCTGGATGTCTTTAAGAGCCCACCCACGCAGTCGCCCTGGCTGTGCAGACTCGAGCCGCCCACCCCACCACGGAGTCTGCTCCCCGAACCCCGCTGTGGCGCCCCCCACACCCGTGTGGGCAGAGCCTTTCCGCGCTGCGCTGGGCCCCGGGCAGGGCCGGCCTGCCCCGCGCACTGGGCACAGCGGGTCTTCAGCCTTGCGAACGCGGGGGGGGGGGTGCTTCCGGGCCTCTGGGCCTTCTGCTGCGCAGGGTGGGGCTCAGCTCCCCGGTGCCCCGGACCTGCCCGTGGCCCCGCCTGCCGTCAGGGTCACACCGTCCCTCGGTGACAGCCCCGCCGTCTGCAGGACAGGCCTCGGGCGCTGGGGCTTTCTGGGGCCCCAGTGCCCCCTCGGCCCGCGGTCTCACGGCCCAGCCGGCCCAGGGGCGTCCTCACCGCCCTCGGCGGAAGTGCTGGACGCCCTGGCTTGTGTCCACACCTTCGGCTGTGGCCTGGGCAGCCGTGGGCAGGGCCGCTGTGTGGGCTGGCTGGGGGCGTCAGGGCAGGCGGCCCCTTGGGGTGGGCCCGGAGGCCTGAGCTGCCGTCTCCGTCCCCAGCTGCCCTGCCGGCCCTGCCCGGCGCCCTGACGAGCGTGAGACTGGCCCAGAACAGGTTCTCCTGCGTCCCGGACGCCCTGCTCGGCCTCCCGCAGTGAGTGGCCTGGCCGGCTGGCCCCGGGCGGGTGCTGGGCCCGCGCTCCCGCAGTGGGAGGAGGCCGAGGCGGCCGTGTGCCGGCCACTCACTGGCCTCTGTCGGCGGCCTGCGCCAGTCTGCGGTCCCTGGACATGAGCAGCAATGAGATCCAGAGCCTGCCGGGCCCGGCGCGCTGGAAGTCCCAGAACCTGAGGGAGCTGCTGTTCAGCCACAACCGCATCGGCGTCCTGGACCTCAGCGAGAAGCCCTGTGCCTGGGCGCGGCTGGAGAAGCTGCACTTGGCGCACAACAGGC
>NW_004567135.1:73289-74195 GCF_000260355.1 Condylura cristata | reverse complement strand
CCACCTCCCCCGCGGCCGCTGCTGTCGCCGCCTCGGGCGCGGAGCAGCGTGTGCCGAGCAGGGGCGACCTCGCTGTGGCCTTGCGCTTGCCAGCTGCCCCCCGAGATCGGCTGTCTGCAGAACCTGGCCTCGCTGGACGTCAGCAGCAACGCGGAGCTCAGGTCCTTCCCCAACGAGATGGGGAAGCTGAGCCGGCTGTGGGACCTGCCCCTGGACGAGCTGCGCCTGGACTTTGACTTCAAACGTGTGGGGTGCAAAGCTAAGGACATCGTCAGGTGGGCGCGGCCGGCCTTCTGCTGGCCGGCCTTCTGCCGTCCGGCCGCCTGTCCGGCCGCGGGGACGCAGCTGCTCCCCGCGCTCTCTGCCCTGGGTCGCTCCCACCGCCCTGTCAGCTTTTCCGCAAACATGCATGAGGAAGATTAAAAAGCGGCGCGCACCGGACCCTGCTCCGGTGGCAGCCCCATCGCGGTGTTCTTACACCGGCTGCATCACCTGGACCTGGCGAGGGGTGTGCCGCGTGTCGCCCCCGCCCCCTTAAGTCTTAGCAACGGAACAGCGTCTAAACTGGTGTTTCAGGACGCCGAGCCGGGAGCCCGCCCGGAGTCACCCTCGGGATGCCCGGCTTGTCCCGTGGCCGTGGCCTGCACCCGGGGCAGGACTCATGGCCGCCTCTCCGCAGGTCCTGGGGCGCCTGACGCTGCTGGACTTACACAGCAACAAGTTCACAGCCTTCCCCGCGCACGTGCTGAGCCTGGGCCGCCTGGCCGTCCTTGACATGTCCAGGAACGACATCGGCCCCCAGGCTCTGCTGGACCCCGCGGCACGCTGCCCGGCGCTGCGGCAGCTGAGCCTGGCCCACAACCGGCTGAGCTGCGTGCCCGAGCTGGGCGCTGTGGCCGGCGGGCT
>NW_004567135.1:67433-68434 GCF_000260355.1 Condylura cristata | reverse complement strand
GCCCGTGGGCATGTGGGCTGCCCCGCGGCCCCTGGCCCGGGTTCGTGGCTTCATGCACGCCTGGTGTATGCAGGCCTGGCGCCGGCGGGGCACACACGGGCACACCCCGCTGAGTGCTCATGCCGCAGCACGTGCGGGAGCAGAAGCTGGCCTCACCCCACAGCTGGCCCCGCCCCCGCTCGCCTGCCCCATGCGGGCGGCCCCGTGTTGGCTCCACCCTGAGGGCTGGCCCCGCCCACACCGAGCCCGCCCCGCGCGGCCCCTCTGCTCGCTGACCCTGCCCGCTGGCCGGCCGCCCACAGGTTCCTGCAGCAGCGGCTGAGGAAGGCTGTACCCTACCACCGGCTGAAGCTCCTGGTTGTGGGGAGCGCGGGCAGCGGCAAGACCACCCTGCTGCGGCAGCTGATGAGAGTCCGGAAGGCGGAGGCGGGCGCGCCCGGCCCCACGGTGGGCATCGATGTCAAGGACTGGCCAGTGCCCGTGCGAGGCGGGGCGAAGCGCGACCTCGTGCTCAACGTCTGGGACTTCGCAGGTGCCAGCCCCAGGGCCGGCCGCGCCCCAAATGTGCAGGCTGCGGGCGCGCGGGCCCAGTCGGCCGGAAGCCTCGCGTCCGCGTGCGTCCTGGAGGGGCCCCAGGCGCGCTGGAGCGGCCGCTCCTGGCCTCGGGTCCGGAGCCCTGCGGACTGGGCGGGACGGCCTCTCCCTCCGGCCCGGAGCAGCGCGCGGCATCTCCTGCCCGAGACTGGGCACAGGACCTGTGTGCTGTCCCGCAGGCCGGGAGGAGTTCTACAGTGCGCACCCCCACTTCATGACCCCCCGCGCCCTCTACCTGGCCGTGTTCGACCTCAGCAAAGGGCCAGAGGAGGTGGACGCCATAAAACACTGGCTCTTCAACATAAAGGTGCTGGGGCTGGATGTGTGCGTGTGCGGGGTGCGTGTGCGGGGTGTTTGTGGGGCGTGCGGGGTGCGTGTGCGGGGTGTGGGTGTTGGGGTGTGGGGTG
>NW_004567135.1:64710-66539 GCF_000260355.1 Condylura cristata | reverse complement strand
CGGCCTCCGCGGCCTCAGTGTCCCCCTCAGCCTGGGCCCCGCGGCCTCCTGCCTTGGCTGTCCCTGGCCACACCGCCGCCCTGTGCGTCCTCCCCTGTGCTGACCCCTGCCCCGGTGCTCCCCGGCCCCTTGCTCAGCCATACTGCCCCTCCTCCCACCCGCCAACACTGGGGGCGCCACCCCTGGTCACCTTGGGGGCCACTGGCCACCTGCTGGCCAGGTGGTTGCTTGGCCTCACGGTGTTGTGGCCGTGTCCATGTCGCGGTCTGCTGCTTTCGAAGGCCCCTGGCAGGCAGGCCGGCTCCAGCCTCCTGTGTGCGACTGTGTCCACCAGAGGGCGCCTGGTCCACTTGTGTGGGACAGACCCTCCCTGGGCACCCGGAGTGAGCGGAAACCGTCCCGGGGTGCCCAGCTCATGGCGTCCACCCTGTGTTGCTCCCCCGGGGGTCACTGTGAGCCCTCACACACTGGCGGTGGTGAAGAGGGTGGCCATATTCCTGCAGTTTCCTCCCGGGAAGCGGGAGCAGACAGGCCATGACCGGTGACCACGGGGCAGGACCGCGTCCTCCGAGGCGTCCCTGGCGTAGGGCGGCCGCTGTGTGTGACCCTCGGCCAGCACCGCTTCTGTGTTGCTGTCAGATCTTATTTGAGGCTGTCCTGGGGGCGCCTGGCTTTAGTGGACCTGAGTGGCCTGTCCATCGAGGGCCCCTGCTTTGGGGCCAGCAGGTCCCCACAGCCGCCTCAGGACAGACGTTCTCCTGCCCCTTCACGTGGGCATGCAGGGCGCCTCCCCCGGACCCCACCCGGTGCTGAGAAGCCGGCCCGGGCGTGTCCCCGATGAGGGTGCTGGCCCCGGCTGAGCGGGGCAGGTGTGGACGGCCGGGGGGCACGTCCACGCGGCTGCCCCTCCCACCCGGCTGCGCGATGTGGGTCTCACACGGGGGTCAACACGGGTTGGCGGCCCCTGTGCCCCCCGGCCGCCGCTCCAGGCCGCCGCGAGCAGGGGCGTGGGGCCGAGGGCCGGTGGCCACTGGCCTGTCTCCTGCAGATCCGGGCTGAGCCGGTGGTGGGGCAGCTGGTCCCGGCCTGCTACGTGGGGCTGGAGAGGATCGTCCTGGCGGAGCGCAGGAGCGCGCCGGCCGAGTTCCCCGTGGTCAGCCGGCAGCGGCTGCTGCAGCTCGTGAGGGAGCAGCAGCTGCCGCTGGACGAGAGCGAGCTCCCCCAGGCCGTGCACTTCCTCAGCGAGTCAGGTGGGCGCGGGGCAGCCTGCCCTCCCGGCCCTGCCCGCCGCCCGCTGCCCGCTCCTCTCCTCCCCGCCCTCAGCCCCGCCCCGCCCGGTCCCTCTCCTGCCTCCTGGCTCACGGCTGCCCCGCTCTGACTGCGGGCGCCCCGCGGGCCTCACCCCACCTTGGCCAAGCCCCGGTGCCCCTTTGCTGCAGGGATCCTCCTTCACTTCCAAGACCCTGCGCTGCAGCTGGACGACCTGTACTTCGTGGAGCCCAAGTGGCTCTGCAAAGCCGTGGCCCAGGTGGGCGGGGCACAGCGGGCTGGCTCTGGGTGGGCGGGCCCGGTGGGCGGGGTAACAGAGGGCGGGGACGTGCTGGGCGGGGCCCGGATGGGCGGGGCCACATTGGGCAGGGTCCTGGTGGGCGGGGCCACATTGGGCAGGGTCCGGGTGGGCGGGGTCACATTGGGCAGGGTCCTGCGTGGGCGGGTCGCAGCGGGCAGGGTCCTGGTGGGCGGGGTCACATTGGGCAGGGTCCGGGTGGGCGGGGTCACAGCAGGGCAGGGTCCTGCGTGGGCGGGGTCGCAGCGGGCAGGGTCCGGTG
>NW_004567135.1:62154-63821 GCF_000260355.1 Condylura cristata | reverse complement strand
GCGCGGGGGCGCGCCTCCGCTGCCGAGGGGCTGGCCTGCGCCCCTCGCCGGCTTCCTCCCGGGGTGTTTTCCTGTGTTCTGTTGAACGCGCAACGCCGTGTGTGACAGGACGGGCGGGGAGACCCCGGGTCCCGCTCCGCCCCCAGCGACCCCGGCTGGGCCCGGGCCCGCCGGTGACTCCGTGTCCCCCAGCCTGCCCAGCCCCACGCCGGTGGTGGAGCTGCCTCACTGCGAGGGCTCGGAGCTCACGGTGCGGCTGTACGAGGCGCCCTGCTTCCCCATGGGCTTCTGGCCGAGGCTGATCGCCCGCGTGCTCGAGGCCTCGCCCCACATGCTGTCCGGCAGAGGTGGGTGCGGGCCCGCGGGCCTGGGGCCGGGCGGGGCGCGTTGAGCAGACCCTGCAGCCCAGGGTTGTTCGGTCCTCGCCGCTGCGGACGACAGGTGGAGGGCCATGGCCCGGTCATTCCCTGTGGGGTGCGGCCCCTGGGCCAGGGGCGCCCACCCCGGCCAGGGACATCGCCCGATGTGTGCTCGGCCCTTTGACACTGTACTGTGCCCAGTGTCCGGTCAGGCGGCCCGCTCGGCCCTGGTCTCATTACTGTGACTCGGGAGCAGATGCGGTGCCATGAGTCGGGGCTCGTGAGCGGGGCGGCCAGGCACTGCCCCTGAGGGCCAGACCGCCCGCCCGGCTGCGGCCACGGTGACCTGGCCTCCTGGCGTCCTAGCCACCGGTCTCTCCCCTGCAGAGTGCGCCCGGCGCCCCAACAGGGTATACTGGCGGCAGGGCATCTACCTGCACTGGTCCTCGGAGGCCTACTGCCTGCTGGCCGCCGAGGCCCCCCGCGGCCGCCCTGACTGTTGCCTGAGGATCACAGTGCCCTCCTGCAGGAAAGGTGGGGGGCCGGGGCGGGGTCAGGGGCGTGTGGGGCGGGGTTGGGGTGGGGTCAGGGCAGGTCGGGGCCAGGCGGGGCGGGCCGGGCCATGGCCACTTCACGGGCTGCTGATCGCCCACAGGGCGCGTCCTGCTGGGCCAGGCGGTGGACCACGTCGACTCGCTGCTGGAGGAGTGGTTCCCGGGGCTGCTGGAGGCTGACGTCTGCGGGGACGGGGAGATGCTGCTCAAGAAGTGGGCGCTGGTCAGCTTCCGCGCTGGCGAGGAGCCTCAGAGGGTCCTGCTGGACGACCTGGCCAGGGAGGCGGAGCACGGTGCGTCGCTGGCGCCGGGTTGGGGTGGCCGATGGGCGCAGGCGGGTCTGCCTCCACCTGCCGCCGGCGAGCCGGGGGGCTCCTGAGCGCCTCACCGGGGTCGGTGGGGACCTCCCTGCGGGCTCTGCTGCAGGGACGGCCGGGCTGGGCAGGCCGAGGGCTGCAGGTGGGCACCCGCCTTTTCTGCCAGTCGGAGCACAGGCGTGGGCACAGTGGGGGGGGATGGGCCATGGAGGGCGGGGCCCTGGGCCATGGGGCACTCGTGCCCCCACCCGGCCTGCCCAGGTGCTCGCAGCGAGGGCTGTTGTCCGCTGCGGACAGAGCTGGGCCTCCAACGTCCTGCCCTGTCCTCCAGGAGACCTGCTGGCCAGCCCGGGCCAGCCCAGGCTGACGGTACCCATCGCCCGGATAGCGCCGGACCTGGTGCTGGCCGACCTGCCCAGGAGCACGGTGCTGCGGCG
>NW_004567135.1:59622-60728 GCF_000260355.1 Condylura cristata | reverse complement strand
CCTGGTGGGTGTGGCCACTGACGGGCTGCTGTGTGGGCGTGGCCACCTGGTGGGTGTGGCCACTGACGGGCTGCTGTGTGGGCGTGGCCGCGGAGGGGCTGGGTGGTCCCTGCGGGCCTCCGGGTGGGTGAGCCCCGTGGCCCAGCTGCCGAGCGCCCCGGACACTGGAGGAGGGCTCCTGGCCACGTGCTGCCGGCCGGCCGGGCCGGTGTGGGGTTCCCTCGCGCCGCTGGCCGCAGCCTGAGGGCCGCATCCCCGCAGGAGCTGGCGGTGCTCTGTCGCCTGCACCACCCCAGCCTCGTGTCCCTGCTGGCGGCCGGCATCCGCCCACGTGTGCTGGTCATGGAGCTGGCGGCCAGGGGCTCGCTGGACCGGCTGCTGGAGCAGGGCCCCGCCGGCCTCCCCCGCGTCCTGCAGCACCGCATCGCCCTGCACGTGGCCGACGGCCTCAGGTGAGTCCGGCCGCCCAGCGCTGCCCAGCCCCTCGCCCAGTGGCCGCCGGACCTGACGGTGGCCCGGCCTCCCGCCCTGCAGCCCCCAGGCCCTGGAGGCAGGGACACTGGTGGCCACCGAGCTGCCCGGCGGAGCTGTCGCCAATCAGTGACTGGCCGGGGCCACGCTGTGTGACGGGTGCAGGCCTGTGTCCCTCCATGCGCCCCCCCTGCCCACTGCCTCTGCCCTCCAGTCCTGCCCCGCTCTGGGGTGCAGGCAGCCGCGGCGACGCTGGCCGCAGCGGCGCGGCCACTGCCGAGGGTGACGTGGGGGGCCGTGTTGGGCCCCCCCACCCCCGCAGGCGGCGCTGATGGACACGCCGAGCCCTCAGCAAACACCTTTCCGGTCCACTGCCCGCGGTAAGGTCAGCTCCATTAGCGCCCGCGTCCGCCTGCAGCCCAGGCCAGCGGGATGAATGGGCCCAGTGTCTGGCGGCCAGGGCCACTCCTCCCGGCCAGCACTTAGCAGGCGGCCGCCCCCCTCTGCGGCTCAGCTAATGGGGTAAATATTTGCCATAAAATGTCAGCCAGGCCCCACAGCCCCCGGCGGCACAGGAGCCCGGCCAGCAGCGACGCAGGGCCGAGGCCTGGCCACGGCCGCTCCATCAGCGCCGC
>NW_004567135.1:58064-58667 GCF_000260355.1 Condylura cristata | reverse complement strand
GCCTGGCTGCGGATGGCGGACGCTTATCCTTCTTGATGGCCGCCCGCACTCCACGGTGCTGTCAACCACATCTGCCCCATCCACTCATTTATTGGGGGGTTTAGGTTGTGCCGTGTTCTCCCAACCCTGAGTCCCAAACATGTTTGAAAGCCTGACGTTTGCTGAGAACAGCCGGACTGACGGGAGGCGCGGCCCCTTCTTCATGGCTGCGTAGTGCTCCGCTGTGCGCAGCCCCGTCGCGGGCGGCGGGCGGCCCGCGCCTGGGTGCTGTGACTGAGCGAGGGAGCGGTGCCTGCTTCTGAGCCAGCGTTTTCCTGTGCTTCGGGAAATACTTGCTTTGAATTTTCTGCGGCCCCTTCTCCGTCCCCGTGGGGTTGGGGCGTTCGGCACCCGGTGCAGGGGCGCCTTCCTCCAGCCCCGGTCCCTGCGTCTCCGAGGCCGCCCGGGGAGGCGAGTCCGGTGGCCGTGGCCCTGGTGACCGCCCCGTTCTGGGGAGCCTGGCCGTGGTGGCTCCTTGGCGAATGCCCGCAGAACCACTCTGGTTCTGGGGTGGCTCAGAGTCGCGTGACAGCCCTCGCCTGCGCCGACCTCGCCGACCCGGCC
>NW_004567135.1:35916-36968 GCF_000260355.1 Condylura cristata | reverse complement strand
CCCCAGCCACGTGCGCGTCCCCGGCAGGACCAGGACTGGTCGGTCAGCGTGGAGCTGCGCCCGTGCGCCCGCGGCCAGTCCGGCACGTGCCTGACCAGCGTGACGCTGCTCCTGAATTCGGTGAGTGCCGGCGCCTCCCTGTGCGCAGACCCCGCCGGACGCAGGAGGGTGCGGGGTCGGGTTTGCAAGCGGCTCGGGGCCTCCGCAGGGCGCCGGCCCCCTCCTCCACACGCGCAGGGCGGGGGCCTCCCCGCGCAGACCTTCGGGGTTTCCCCTGGGCAAACTGGGGCCCTGATTCCTGCCGGCTGTCTCCAAGCGCTGCCGGGAGCGGGCGTGACCGGCGTCGGGGGGATTCTCACGGTGGACGTTCCGCCCTGGGCCGGGGCGCGCGTCTGGCCCAGGGCCGGGCGCTCACGCTGCGCTGCACAGTCTGTTTCAGCCGACAAGTACGTGTTCCGCGAGGACGGCTCGTTCACACACGACGACGCCAGAAACCAGAGCTCCCACCACTCCGGTGAGCTGCGGCCGCGTCACGGTGGCTGCCACCGCTCCTTTGCTCAAGGCTTACTCTTAATTACTTTTTGAGATTTATTTCTTTGTGTGACATGCACAAGAGCTGGGGTGCAGCCAGAGGTGCGGGGTGAGGGGGCCCCAGAGACAGAGCGGGGAGCAGGGCAGGCGGGTCCCCGAGACGCACCGCCGAGGGCCAGCGGGGCGACGGGGCGCCTGCTGCGCCCTGGGACCCCCGGCCGGGGTGGACTCAGGCCGCAGTGGCTGTGGCAGCCTGACGGTGCTGAGGCCCCCCCTGCGCCCCGGGAGGCCCCGTCCCCCCCAGGTCTCGAGGCGTGAAGTGGCTGTTTCAGCAGGCGGCGGGGCGGCCTCGGGGAGCCAGGCGGGCCGGCCACTGACCGCCGCCTCCGCAGACCACGTGCAGGTGTTCAGGGCGTCCTCCTCGTACCTGCAAGTGGAGACGCACTTCCACGTGAAGATGCAGATCCAGACGGAGCCGGCCATGCAGCTCTACCTGTCCATGCCGCCCGGCCGCTTCTCGG
>NW_004567135.1:34124-34655 GCF_000260355.1 Condylura cristata | reverse complement strand
ACATCCGCTCTGCGGCTTCCGGGTGACTCTTCCTCTGTTAGCCCGGTGACGGGTCAGTTGTGTACGAGGTAAACAGGTGTCCACGGGGCACGTGGAAGTCGTGCTCGGGTGGGGGGCAGCTGCCTCCGAAACGCTGGGGCGGCCTTCGGGCCGAGGCTTGGAGGGCGCGGCCCTGGCGTCCGCCATCCGCCGCCCCGTTTTCGTGGAGAGCGGCCCAGGGGAACCTTTGCTGCTTTAATTGCCGGAGTGCGAAGCTGACAAGGTCTCCTTAGTGTGAATTCCCGACGTGTGGTGCGCTGCGCCCGCCTGCGATGATAGCACATTCGGTCTATCGGGCAAAGACGTCAATGTTCAGTTTTCCTTCCAGTTACGACGATAGCAACTTGGGGTGTTGTTTCTTCCAGAGCAGTTTGCAGACAGGCACTGTGGGGTTCTCCTCGATGCCAGCGGCCCCTTCGCCTCCTGCCACCCCGTGGTGAACCCCAAGTCCTACCACGAGGTACGCCTGGCCGGCACCGACAGCTGCTTGAG
>NW_004567135.1:30731-32474 GCF_000260355.1 Condylura cristata | reverse complement strand
TCCCGCCCCGGGCAGGAAGTGCCGCTCACACGCCCGCCCACCCCCAGAGCACTCCTGCCCCAGCGGCCTCGTCTTCAAGTACAACGTCAAAGCCTGCAACAGCTCCTGCCGGTCCCTGTCGGAGAGGGACAGGAGCTGCGACGTGGAGGATGTCCCCGTGGATGGCTGCGCCTGCCCTGACGGCACCTACCAGGACAGTGGGGGGCACTGCGTGCCCAGGTCCCAGTGCGACTGCTACCTGGACGGCCAGGTCCTGCGGCCCGGCAGGCTCATCCACCTGGACGACAACGAATGGTAGGCGGTGCCCTCGGTCTGCCCTTGCCCGCCGGCTCCTCCTCGGGGCTGGGCGCCACAGTGGCTCCCGCCGGCTCCTGCGTGCAGACCCCTCCCAGCCACTCCTCAGCCCAGCGAGCCCCTGGGGTGTGGGCTGGCCAGCCCTGAGCAGGACACCCTTCAGGACATGCCTGGCAGGTGCCGTGCGGCTGCCAGCACTGGGCCATCCTGGAGCCGGCTAGGGCTGGGCGGGAGGCAGGCTGAGCACTGGCTAGCATGTGCGGGTGACTCGCCCACGCCTGACTCCGTGCACAGCGTGGTTCTCAGCAGTGGGCTGCAGCGCAGCTGCCCAGGGAAGCGCAGGGTGCCCTGGCCGTCTCCGGCCTGCAGCTGGTCGGTGCAAGGCCTGGTCCTGCCCAGCCGTTTAAAGGGGAGCTGCGCACGGTCTTCCTCTGTGGATGCTGGGCGTCCACTAGCTTCACTTTGCAATGGAAGCCAGGCCTCCCGCCCACTGTGCCCCGGCGGGCTGGGCGCTCTGCCAGGCCTGGGTCCTGCCCGGAGCCTGCTGGGAAGCTCCGTGTGTGTCCGCAGCCCACACAGCGTGCTCTGAGGCCACGCTCACCTCCACACGTCCTCCTGCCATCGGCCTTCCGCCCACCTGGGCCGGCCATGGCGCCCTCCCGGCCCGCAGACTGTGTCTAACCGTGGGGCCGCGGGCCTCCCTGAGCCCCCATGCCCCATCCGCCGGGGTCTGGCTCCGCCGGGGCGCCCAGTCGACGCCCTTCTCTCGTCATGTGGGGGCTGCGCCCCACCGGCCGACCCAGGCACAGCAGATGGCTGACGGGCGAGGGTGGGCGCTGCGAGGAGCGCCAGAGGCGTCGGGGAGCCGCGGTCTGACGTGCCCCTCTCCTCCTGCCCAGCGTCTGCCGGGACGGACTCCTCCTCTGCCGGACGCCCATCCACTTACCGCAGCGTAGGTGTCGGGGTCAGGGGGAGGCGCCCCTGGGGCCATGGCCGCGCTCACGGGCTCCCTTCTCTGCAGAGAACTGCTCGGGGGGCGCCGAGTACGTGGACTGCAGGGACCCGAAGGCACAGAGGCGGGCGGACAGCACCTGCAGCACCCGGAACATCCCCACCTTCGACGTGAGTCGCGGTCCGGGCAGGAGGGACGGGCGGGAGGCGGTGCGAGCAGAGAAGCCCCCGCCTGGCGCCCGTGTGCGCAGTGGGGGGTGCCCGGGGTCGCCTGGCCTGCGGGGTCTCACGGGGCTCTCTCCGCAGGAGAACGTGCCTTGCAAGCGCGGCTGCTACTGCCCGGTGGGGATGGTGAGGGACTCGAGGGGCCAGTGCGTCCTTCCCGACGACTGCCCCTGCTCGTTCGGGGGCCAGGAGTACCGGACGGGCAGCGTCACCGCGGTCGGCTGCAATCAGTGGTGCGTGGGGGAGCGGTCGGGCGGTGCCCCGCGTGGGCGC
>NW_004567135.1:30027-30631 GCF_000260355.1 Condylura cristata | reverse complement strand
GCCCGCAGCACCTGCGTGAAGGGCTCGTGGAGCTGCAGCCAGCGCGAGTGCCAGAGCGCCTGCCACATCTACGGCGACGGCCACGTGCGCACCTTCGACGGGCGCAGCTACAGCTTCGACGGCCTCTGCCAGTACTCGTTCCTCGAGGTGAGCGCGGCCGCGCCTCGGCCGGGCTCCTCCGCCTCCTCGCTGGGAGGAGCCTCGCGCCTTCCCAGACCCGGAATAAGCCCCGCCCCAGCCCCGCCCCGCCCCGCCCACTCGCGGGGGGGGGGCGGGGCTCTGCCCCGCCCCCTCCGCCGTCTCCACTGCGTGTCGTCAAAACAGAAACCCACTTTGGGTTTTATCGGACACAGGTGCTGATGTGGGGCCTGGGGGAAGCGAAGAGGGGGGATGGGACCTCAGAGAAGAAGGGTGCCCCCCGCCCTGGGAGTGAGTGACCTGCGTCCCTGCAGGATCTTACTCTCCAGCGTGACAGCGGGCCTCGGGCGGTCTCCATCCCAGCGAGGGGACCCCAGCCCAGACTGCAGCCCTGGGGGTGGCCCCCCGACCCCCGACCGGGGCTGCGCGGGGCTCTGCTCGACAGAGGCCAGAGCCGGCCCAGCGG
>NW_004567135.1:28249-29482 GCF_000260355.1 Condylura cristata | reverse complement strand
GCGCCCGTGGGTGGCCGTTGTGGCACCCGGGGGACGTGCCTGACGCCGCGGGAGGCGCCGGCGCTGAGGTCCCCCTGCCCCCAGGACTACTGCGGCGGCGAGAACGGCACGTTCCGGATGCTGACCGAGAGCGTCCCGTGCTGCGAGGACGGGCTCACGTGCTCGCGGAAGGTCATCGTGGCTTTCCAGGTAGGCCGAGCGAGCGGGCCGGCCGCGGGTCCCCGGGGGCCGGCGCACCCAGCGACGCGAGCCTGTCTGCTGCCAGGACCAGAACGTCGTCCTGCACGACGGGAAGGTGACCGCCACGAGGACCGCGGAGAGCAAGGACTGTGCGCTCCGCGCCGATGCCTACTCCGTGCACACCGTGGGCCTCTACCTGATTGTCAAGTTCAGAGGCGGGGTGACCGTGATCTGGGACAAAAACACCAGAGTGTCGGTCATCCTGGACCCGCACTGGCATGTACGGGCGCCGCCGGGCCTGGGGGGCTGGGGGGCGGCAGCCTGTGCGCCCAGCCTCCGCGCGGTGGGATGGGCGCGGAGGCGGGCCAGGGTGTGGCCGGGCTGCTGGCCCCTGCACTTGCTGGCCTGAGACGTGGCGGCGGTGCAGCGGGCCGGTGTGTGGCTGCGCTGCTGTCTGGGCACCGCTCGGCTGTGGGGCCCGAGCTGGTGAGCGGAGCTGATTCTTTGTCCTTATGCACCTTAGTGGGTATGTGACTGGGTCCCCATCTTGGACCAGTGTCAGCCACAACTCCTGATTGCTTCCCAGACTTGGGGTTGGGAAGTGGCCTGGGGCACGCTGTGCCCCGCAGGCTGCGCCCCTTGCTGCCCTGGGGTCCCCTAGTAGCCCGAGCCCGGCGTGGCTCAGTCCCGTCTGGCTGGCAGGGCAAAGTGTGCGGCCTCTGTGGCAACAACAATGGCGACCTCAAGGACGACTTCACCACGCGGCGCTCCTCGGTGGCAGCCGGTGCGCTGGAGTTTGGAAACAGCTGGAAGACGAGCCAGGAGTGCTCGGACACGGTGGCGCAGGCGTTCCCGTGCGACTCGAACCCGTACTGCAAGGCCTGGGCCACGCGCAAGTGCGAGATCATCCGGGACAGCACCTTCCGGGACTGCCACGGCAAGGTGGGCGGGGCCAGGCGGGCGGGGCGGGGCGGGGCTGGCTTGGACCCCAGGCAGCGGGCGGCTTCCGTTGGCCAGGTGAGCCCAGAGTCTGCCCCAGGGGTGCCGGAGGTC
>NW_004567135.1:21778-26685 GCF_000260355.1 Condylura cristata | reverse complement strand
CCGAGGGGGAGGCTGGCGCTTTCCCCGTGTTACACTCTTCAAATGGGACCTGGCAGAGGGCTCCCCGAAGGGCAGCCAGATCACTTTCACTTAGGAAAACAGTAACGGAGTGTGGGGGGGCTGCAGGGGGGCTCTGGGCCCCGGAGGCGCTTTCAGGGGACGTTTGGCAGCGTCTGCGGGAGCCCCAGCAGAGGAGGCCCGAGCAGGGGGGGCGCCGGGCCGCAGCACCCCGCGCTGGCCCTGGGCAGGCTCTGAGCTGCTGGCCAGCCCGCCGCAGGGGACGCCCAGGGAGGCCGGAGCTGGCCCTGCCGAAGCCGCCTGTGAGGGGACCGGCTCGCGCCCCCAGGCCCCCTTGGTGGCCCTGTGGGTGGGCTGGGCCCGACACCGACGCTGAGCTCTGAGCTGCTGGCCCAGAGCAGACCCGACTCATTCTTTAACCTTCCAGCTACTGCATCGCCGGGGAGCTGGAGTGCAGCGGTGAGTGTCCTTCCTGCCCCGCGGTCAGCACAGAGCCAGCCTGCAGCGCCCTGGCCGGGGGCGGCCATCCTGGGGCCGGCTCAGCTCCTGCGTGGCCGGGGCCTTCCGCCTGCTGGCAATGTGGGCTCTGGCACTCCGGTGCCCTGGGGGTCCCCGGCGAAAGCGGGCAGCGGGGTGGACAGAGGTCGGGTTGCGTGATCAGGCCGCACACACCCTAGAACCTTCCCAGCGGACTTCTGGACAGCCCGCGGTTGCCCGTCGCTTGGGCGGGCGCCGCGTGCGGCCGGGGCTCTGGCCGGTTTGCGTCCTGCCGGTGTCACTGATTTACGTTTATTCCAGAAACAGACATGAATTCGACAGCTGGAGGTAAGAGCGTCTTCAGCTCTGCATGTGCGTTTTGCGTTCCTGTCCGTGCTGACCCGTGGTGTCTCCGCGCGGCCCCGGGCCAGGAGCGGGCTTGCTGGCGAGTCTGCATGTAGCGACGCCTCAAGCGCAGGAGTCAGAGCCTGGCTCCGCCACAGCGAGCCCAGCCGGGGGCCCAGCGCGCCTGCGTGTCGAGCGGCTCCCGCAGCTCAGTGTGTCCAGACAAGGGCCGGAGATGCGAGGTGATGCCCGAAGCCACGTGTGTGGGCGTGAGCGCAGGACTCGCCGGGAGACGCGATGTGGCTGCCGGCCACCTCCACGCCGAGTCGCACGGGCCCTGGTGCAGGCGGCTCACCCCGAGGGCTTCTGCACCGCCGCGGTGGACCCAGCGGGGGGTGGTTGTGGGGGCCGGGGGACCCTGCGTTGGCTCTGGGGGGTCCCGTGTGTGGTCCAAAGAAGGGCTCCATTTCTGTGGAACAGGCTTGGGGCAGGTCTGTCAAGGAGGAGCTCAGAGCTATGCTCCTCTGACAGCTGAGACCACATCACTGCCGGCGCCCTGTCAGCCCAGCTGTGGCTGCTCAGCGGGAGACTTGGGCCCAGTCAGGCCACTCGGGCCCACTCGGTCTGAGCCCGACTCCACCGTGAGGCTCAGGCTGGGCATGGTCACGAACAAGGGTCATCGTCAAGGGCGGGCACACGGTGGCCACGGGATGGATTTCTCTTGAAAACAAAAGCGTTTTGTCTACTAACGATCTTGGTACATTTTGCTTATGTATGGCACTAGATTCTTTTTTTTTTAAAGAAAGATATATTTATTGACGCATACAGAGCTGGGGTGCAGGCCAGCAATGCAGGGGCTGTGAGAGGACGCACCAGAGACAGAGCAGGGAGCAGCACCGGCGTGTCGATGAGGCACACTGTGGAGGGAGCAGCGGGGAGATGGGGGTTCTGCGATGCCCTGGGGCTCCGCTCCCGGCCAGGGGGGGACTCTCATTGAAGCGGCTGCAGCCAGCTTGCAGTGCTGCGCCCTGACCCGCTGGCCACCAGGGAGGGTCCTGTGGCACTACATTTCCCAGTAAGAATTATTCAGGTAATGCATTTCCGCACGTGTCTTTCCACACAGTCCCCACCTCGACAGCGACATCCATGCTCAGCACCAAAGCAGGTGAGGCTTGCCTGTTACTTCTGTTTCTCAATCAGCAGCAAAGTGTCTGTGACTGTCATTGTGACCCTTTCACAAATCTGTCATTCTGCGCTGACTCCTTCCCTAATGGCCAAATGTCAGGTCCCGCGCAGCCAGCAGTGACCAAAAGTGTTACTCCAAGTTAACGTGTCCTCGGGCCACGCCACACACCGCTGTAGGACGCACGCCCATCGCCTCCCTGCAGCGTGTCTACACACTGGCCTCTGCTCACACTGAGGAGCTGTAGCCGGGCGAGGCCAGGGCAGAAGAGGAGAGGACGGGGTGAGGGGCAGCTTGGGCGCACACGTGGCCGCACTCCGAGGAACACGCAGCGTGAGGCGTCGGCACGTGTCTCCGCAGTGGCCCCTAGACTTGTCTGTCGATGCCCTTGACAGGCACTTGCACTCCTGCCTGTCACACCTGGTCACAGCGGCACGCTGGTGACCGGCATAGTCAGCCCTGGGTTCACTCACCAGGCCATGTTAAGGGAACCCGCCGCTGTCTGCAGTGATGGCATTTTGGGGGAAATGTTGCCATTTCCATGTCTAAAGGAGGTTTCAGAGGCAGATTTTGATGAACACATCATGCAAAGTGAAACCTCCTGACGTGCTGCCTGTGGGCTAGAGGCTTGAGAAGTTTCATCCACAGTTTGACAGCAATTTCCCTATGTGGTTCCGTGTCTCTGAAACTTAATTCGAGGTTGATCAACTTCAAAATGACCGCAGGGGTTCTCCAGAATCTGCTTTTCTCTCCATGGAAGTCACACCTGTGTTGTTTTCTCAAAAACAGCAGTATCCACGCCAGGGGTCACTGCGTCGGGCAGTAAGTCAACAGGTGGGTCAATCTGAAAGCTTTTCAATGACGACAGAAAGGTTGACAAATGGGAGATTTTCCCGCTTATACAGAAACAGCGGAGTGGCCACCTGTCCAGGGCCCTTGCCCCACACACGGCTGGTCCGCCCACTGCCCGCCCGACATGGCGCAGGTGGCCTGTGCTCCCTCACAAGCGCCCTCCGCAGCGCAGGACGAAGGCATGGCATGTGCTGCCTCGGCCCTGCTGCTACCTCGGGTTTCTGGTTACGGCAGAGAGCTTCAGCTGAGAGAGACCGGTAGCAGGGAGTGTGCAGGGCTGGGCTCCCGAGGGGACACTGGCCACCAGAGCCGACTCCCTGCCCCAGGTCAGGGAGGGCACTGACGACCTCAACATGCTACAAATTACATTTTATAGCTGATTTTGGGATCACGACTGTAATTTTAGGTACTTTTCTAATTCGAAGTGTTGTCTGACGTACCTGGAAATGAATGCGCGCATCCTATTTAGAGCGCAGGGGGTTGCTTTACTGGGAGTAAATGTTGACCAGAAATATACAGTGGGGGATGAAAGGTGTGATACAGAGAAATGTGCATCATCTAAAAGAAAGGAGGTAAAGGGGGGAAAGGAGAACGAGCCGGGGGAAAACGAAAGACAGCTCGGAACATCGCTGTACCACACGGTGCAATTTCATAGGCGTGACAGGAACAACCACGCTAACATAAGTAACAAATGAATAATAGTTTGTATAAAAGTAACAACAGGATCATCTTTTGTAGAACCTGGGGAAAGAAGACCAGATTACGAAGTGAAAGGGACAACTGGATCGTACCCGACAGGTTCAGAAGCGGCTGAGCGAAACGTACAAGCATCTACGACAACAGCTTCACTGTCGAAAGGAACAAGGACAACCACAGAAACGGCTGATAAGCCTCAAACAACTCGATTAGGGGATGCGCAGACACAGGCCAGAGGAGCATCATCGCCAACACCAGGAACAAGGGAACTGTCTGCTTCGAACACGGGTACAGCTGCATCAGAACCCAGCAGGATGCAAAGCACTGTGTCCTCGACCATCCCAGGAGCTGGTGACACACCTGGTCAAAAGTCAAAGACAACTGCAGCATCTGGTGATGACTCAGGAGTAACCGAAACACAACCAGGAGAATCAGAGACAACACGGCACTCTGGCCCCATGGAGTCATCATCGGCAGAAGCACATACCATAGGACGCCCCGGAGTTGAACCGGGAACAACTGCACAACGTGGAACACCAGGGCAAACACTCAGTGTCCCTGGGAACACTAGAGTGCCCAGCACGCTGCCACCTCCTGTGAGAAGCTCAGGCACCATGGGATCATCATCTGTAGAAGCAGAGACCACAGGGTCATCAGCTGTAGACCTCAGCACAACTGCACGACCTAAAACACCAGGGTCATCACCCAGTGCACCGGGAACCACTACATCTTCGAGAACGACACAGCCTTCTGTGAGAGGCTCTGGCACGACGGGGTCATCATCTGTAGAAGCAGAGACCACAGGGTCATCACGTGTAGACACTGGCACGGCCGCACAATCTAGATTACCTGAGTCAACACCCAGTACAGTGGGGGCCACTAGGTCTTTGAAGACGACGACGCCTTCTGTGAGAGGCTCTGGCACCACGGGATCGTCGTCTGTGAAGGCAGAGACCACAGGGTCATCAAGTGCAGACACTGGCACGAGCTCACAATCTACACTATCTGAGTCAACACCCAGTACACTGGGGACCACTGGATCTTTGAAGACAACGCCGCCTTCCGTGAGAGAAGCAGAGACTACAGGGTCATCAGGTGTAGACCCGGGCACAACAGCTCGTCCCAGAACAGCTGGTTCACCACCCAGTACAGCGGGGACCACTAGATCTTTGAAGAGGACGACGCCCTCTGTGAGAGGCTCTGGCACCACGAGATCGTCGTCTGTAGAAGCAGAGACCACAGGGTCATCACTTGTAGACACTGGCACGACCGCACATTCTAGACTCCCTGAGTCAACACCCAGTACACCAGGGACCACTAGATCTTTGAAGACGAC
>NW_004567135.1:19369-20694 GCF_000260355.1 Condylura cristata | reverse complement strand
GGTTCACCACCCAGTACAGCGGGGACCACTAGGTCTTTGAAGACGACCCCTCCTGTGAGAAACTCTGGCACCACAGAGCCAAAGTCTGTGGAAGCGGAGACAACAGGGTCATCACGTGTAGACACTGGCACAACCTCACAATCTAGATTACCTGAGTCAACACCCAGTACAGTGGGGACCACTAGATCTTTGAAGAGGACGACGCCCTCTGTGAGAGGCTCTGGCACCACGGGATCGTCATCTTTAGAAGCAGAGACCACCAGGTCATCAGGTGTAGACACTGGCACGACCGCACAATCTAGAGTACCTGAGTCAACACCCAGTACACCAGGGACCACTAGATCTTTGAAGACGACATTAACTTCTGTGAGAGCCTCTGGAACTACGGGGTCGTCGTCTGTAGAAGCAGAGACCACAGGGTCATCAGGTGGAGACCCGGGCACAACAGCTCGTCCCGGAACAGCTGGATCACCACCTAGTATGCCGGGGACCACTAGGTCTTTGAGGACGACGCCGCCTTCTGTGAGAGACTCTGGCACCACAGGACCATCGTCTGTAGAAGCAGAGACCACAGGGTCATCACATGTAGACACAGGAACGCCCTCACAATCTAGACTACCTGAGTCACCACCCAGTACAGTAGGGACCACAAGATTTTTGAAGACGACTACGCCTTCTGTGAGAGACTCTGGCACCACGGGATCGTCGTCTGTAGAAGCAGAGACCACAGGGTCATCAGATGTAGTCCGGAGCACAACAGCTGGTCCTGCAACAGCTGGTTCACCACCCAATAGACCGGGGACCACAAGGTCTTTGAAGACGACTCCGTCTTCTGAGAGAGGCTCTGGCACCACGGGATCATCTGTGAAGGCAGAGACCACCGGGTCGTCACGTGTAGTCACTGGCACAACCTCACAATCTAGACTACCTGAGTCAACACCAAGTACACAGGGGACCACTGGATCTTTGAAGACAACTCCGCCTTCGGTGAGAGGCTCTGGCACTACTGGGTCGTCGTCTGTAGAAGCAGAGACCACCGGGTCATCAGGTGGAGACCCGGGCACGACAGCTCGTCCCGGAACAGCTGGTTCATCACCTAGTATGCCGGGGACCACTAGGTCTTTGAGGACGACGACGCCTTCTGTGAGAGACTCTGGCACCACAGGACCATCGTCTGTAAAAGCAGAGACCAAAGGGTCATCACGTGTAGACACAGAAACGACCTCACAATCTAGATTACCTGAGTCACCACCCAGTACAGTGGGGACCACAAGACCTTTGAAGACGACTACGCCTTCTGTGAGAGACTCTGGCACCACGGGATC
>NW_004567135.1:16240-17623 GCF_000260355.1 Condylura cristata | reverse complement strand
AGAAGCAGAGACTACAGGGTCATCAGGTGTAGACCCGGGCACAACAGCTCTCCCCAGTACAGCTGGTTCACGACCTAGTACGCAGGGGATCACTAGGTCTTTGGAGACGACCCCTCCTGTGAGAAACTCTGGCACCACAGAGCCAACGTCTGTAGAAGCGGAGACAACAGGGTCATCACGTGTAGACACTGGCACAACCTCACAATCTAGATTACCTGAGTCAACACCCAGTACAGTGGGGGCCACTAGGTCTTTGAAGACGACTCTGCCTTCTGTGAGAGGCTCTGGCACCACGGGATCATCGTCTGTGAAGGCAGAGACCACCGGGTCGTCACGTGTAGACACTGGCACGACCGCACAATCTAGACTATCTGAGTCAACACCAAGTACACAGGGGACCACTGGATCTTTGAAGACAACGCCGCCTTCTGTGAGAGGCTCTGGCACCACGGTATCGTCGTCTGTACAAGCAGAGACCACCAGGTCATCACGTGTAGACACTGGCACGACCGCACAATCTAGACTCCCTGAGTCAACACCCAGTACACCAGGGACCACTAGGTCTTTGAAGATGACACTAACTTCTGTGAGAGCCTCTGGCACTATGGGGTCGTCGTCTGTAGAAGCAGAGACCACCGGGTCATCAGGTGGAGACCCGGGCACGACAGCTCGTCCCGGAACAGCTGGTTCACTGCCTAGTATGCCAGGGACCACTAGGTCTTTGAGGACGACGCCGCCTTCTGTGAGAGACTCTGGCACCACAGGACCATCGTCTGTAGAAGCAGAGACCACAGGGTCATCACGTGTAGTGACTGCAACGAACTCACAATCTAGATTATCTGAGTCACCACCCAGTACAGTGGGGACCACTAGATCTTTGAAGACGATGATGCCTTCTGTGAGCGGCTCTGGCACCACAGGTTCATCGTCTGTAGAAGCAGAGACCACCGGGTCATCACGTGTAGACACTGGCACGAGCTCACAATCTACACTATCTGAGTCAACACCCAGTACACCAGGAACCACTGGATCTTTGAAGACAACACTAACTTCTGTGAGAGCCTCTGGCACTATGGGGTCGTCATCTGTGGTAGCAGAGACCACAGTTTCATCACGTGTAGTGACTGCCACGAACTCACAATCTAGATTATCTGAGTCACCACCCAGTACAGGGGGGAGCACTAGATCTTTGAAGACGACGACGCCTTCTGTGAGCGGCTCTGGCGCCACAGGACCATCGTCTGTAAAAGCGAAAACCACAGGGTCATCACGTGTAGACACTGCCACGACCTCACAATCTAGATTACCTGAGTTAACACCCCGTACGTTGGGGACTACTAGGTCTTTGAAGACGACGCCACCTTCTGTGAGAAACTCTGGCAC
>NW_004567135.1:14491-15704 GCF_000260355.1 Condylura cristata | reverse complement strand
AGCAGAGACCACAGGGTCATCACGTGTAGACACTGGCACGACAGCTCGCCCCAGAACAGCTGGTTCACCACCTAGTACCGCGGGGACCACCAGGTCTTTGAAGACGACGCCGCCTTCTATGAGAGGCTCTGGCACCACGGGGTCATCGTCTGAAGAGGCACACACCACAAGACCCCCAGGCGTCCACCCCAGCATGACACCCACCCCTGTTGCACGATCGCGAGCAACGTCATCACCCCCCAATGACCCTGGGACCACGGGATCTTCGCCCTCTGGCTCACGAGCGACTGCACCCACTGTCGTAGGCCCGACCAACGCAGGGTCAGTGTTTGAAGATCTGGACAGCAGAGAGCCGGAGGCCGTATTTCCTGCCACGACAGGTACATCTGCTGCCTTTTCCGGGGCAACTGGGACGCCCTCCAAATTCCCAAGGACAACTGTGTCGTTGAGAGTGTCAGCAACCCCTGGACTTACCTCTGGAGAGACCAGCGTGACTGGACATGAAGCACATGGACACAGCACCACTGTGTCCTCTAGGGACTCAGGAACCACTGGACGTTTATTGAAAGAGTCGACAACAAGTGGAATCACCAGCGTGGACTCTGTGTCCACAGGACCCTCAGGTGCAAGGTCACGCACCACAGGGCCATCTGGCGTCAACACAGGGAGAACAGAAAGCTCTGGCATTGTTTCAGGGACAAGCAGACCCTTGGGCACAGTCTCTGGCCCTATGGGGTCATCGTCTGTAGAAGCAGAGACCACAGGGTCCTCAGGTGTAGATTTGGGCACAAAGGCTCGTCCTGGAACAGTTGGGTCACCAACCAGTACACCAGGGACCACTAGATCTTCTATGACATCGGCGCCTTCTGATAGAGACTCTGGCACCACGGGGTCATCGTCTGAAGAGGCAGAAACCACGGGGTCATCAGGTGTAGACTCTGGCACGACCACACAATCTAGAGTACCTGAGTCAACACCCAGCACAGCGGGGACCACCAGGTCTTTGAAGACGACGCCACCTTCAGTGAGAGGCTCTGGCACCACGGGGTCATCGTCTGAAGAGGCGCACACCACAGCGCCCCCAGGCGTCCACCCCGGCACGACAGCCGCCCCTGCTGCACAATCGGGAACAACGTCGTCACCCCCCAATGGCCCTGGGACCACGGGATCTTCGCCCTCTGGCTCGAGAGCGACTGCACCCACTGTCGTAGGC
>NW_004567135.1:12059-14001 GCF_000260355.1 Condylura cristata | reverse complement strand
AGGTCTTTTACGTGGGTTCCGTCCTTCTTCCAATATCAAATTCATTTGCACCAGGATCTTGGGAGCAAGCGACCGTGAAATGCGTTTCTTACTGGAGGTTTTCGGTTTTGGTTCCTTTGGTTCCCCTCCCTGGCACCCTGTGTCGGGATGACCGCTTGCAGCTGGCCCCGGTGTGTGCCTGAATGTCCCCTCCATGCCGGCTCTGTCCCTCCTGCCCAGAGCGGCACAGGGGTGCGCAGTCACGTCACACGGCTGCGTGTGGTGCGGCACAGTTACTGGGGAGGCTGCAGCTGGCAGAGCCCCGCTGTTGGGCGCGAGTGTTGGAGAGGTCCGCAGACGGTGCCGGCCCCTCAGCCTAGCTGAACCGGGGGCAGTGAGTGTTTTCGTTTTGCTCTAGTTAATCATGTCGAGCTAACAATTGCGCGTTTAAGCAGTGACACCCGGAGAGCCAAACGGAGAAACCTCAGTCGCGGCCCAGCGCACAGCCGGCCCCAAGGCCCCTGTTATGTCAGGTGAGTGGGGAGGGAACAGCTCAGGTGAGCCGAGTGTCAAGGGGGGACGCAGCCGATCGATCGTTGCCACTTGGCCGAACCTCGTGCCTGCGAGTGACTCAGTTGTCGCTACTGTGTGAGGGCGGAGCCTGTCTGCTTTGCGACTCCCTGTGAGAGCGGGGGAGCAGCCATGTGCACCCCCAAGCGTGTCTACCAACTTGCGCCACGACACCACCGCCCTGGCATGACACGCCTGCGCGCTGAAGTACGACTGTATAGACGGGGGCAGCAAGCGCAGGGGCAGGACAGTTCGGGCGAACGGGGGCTTCTTGCGTGGGCGCCCGAGTGTGCTCCCCCTGCAGCAGGTGCGGAGAGCGGGATCCCCCCAGCCCATCGTGGGTGCGTAGGGCTGGCGGCCAGGACGCGCCCCGAGCCCCGCGGCTGGGAGACGCTTTTCAGGCCACCACTGACCCGGATCTAAGGGCCTGTGTTTTCCCAAAGTACAACCCTGTGGAACCGACCTGTGACGTGCACGCTGGTGAATATGTTTGTGTCTCTAAATTTCAGAGCCACCGAGACAGCGCGACACAACAGGTGACGAGCAGGAGCTGCCAGCTGGGCCGGGCGGGCCGGAGCAGGAGGCGCCGGCGAGGGGTCCCCGCGGGAGGTCCCCTCGTTGTGCCTTTGAACTTCACCGTAGAAGCGAAGCCAGGGGCTCCGGAGCGTCGGGGCTCCAGTCCGGCCAGGCCCAGCTGGGGGTGTCTGGTGTGAGGGGCCGAGACCCAGGCCCCGCCTGGCCGGAGAGGGCAGGTGCAGGCTGTCCGGCCGCAGGCTGGGGCCCAGCGCGTCTGGCCCAGGTCACCGCTGCCACTGGCTGTTCGGACTGGAACTTCCTGAGCGTCCGTGGGGGGCAGTGCAGGCGCCAGGAGCCCCTGGGGCTGGGCGCCCCGACCTCACGTCTCAGGCATGGGGGCCCAGGGACTGCAGGGGCGGCCCGACCCTCATGGACGCCGGGTGCCCCGCAGGGCCCCCGTGAGGGTGAGGCTGAGGCCGCGTGGAGCGCTGGCGGCGGGACTCTGTCCCGCCAGCGCCTGGAGGCCCCGCCTGGGTCACGCCGCGGGGTCCTGGGGGTCAGCTGGGCCTCTGGGCGCCCGCAGCATCCGCTCAGCCAGCCGGGACTTGAGTGCGCGAGGCGGGAGGAAGCGGGTCCCCTCCCGGGCTGTGCCAGCCAGCAGCCCTCCTGGGGAAGCTGCCCCACCGCCCCCGCCCCTCCCAGGCCGAGGGCCCCCCGCAGGGCCGTGGGGCGCCTGGCCAGTCAGGCGCGAGGCCCCGCTGCCGGTGCTGGGGGACGGGCCGCCGTGCGGGCCGAGACGTGACTAACCGGCCGCTCATTCCTTCTAGAAGCCCCCGGAGAGGCGACGACTCGAGCAAACAGTACAGGTGTGTGCGAG
>NW_004567135.1:5494-6508 GCF_000260355.1 Condylura cristata | reverse complement strand
TTCAGACACGGGGGGCCAGATACGGGGGGCCAGACACGGGGGTTCAGACATGAGGTGGGGGGACCAGACACGGAGGTTCAGACACGAGGGGCTACATATGGGGGTCAGACATGGGGGCCAGACACGGTGGGGTTCAGACTGTGGGACTGGGGTGCTCGGACTCCGGACACGATGTGGTTTCCAGGGGTTCATCGCCAGAGCGGAGTCAGGGCCTGAGACGTCCAGTCGCCTTGTCCGCCCTCCCCTGGGCTGCCCCTTCCTTTCCTTTTGTAAATGGCCCGTTTGACCCTTTCGTGAGCGCGGGCGGGGCCCTGGCCCGTGGCCGTCTCGGCGTGGGCTGCCTGACTACGCCTCGGCCGAGCAGCCCAAGCCCCTGCGTGGGTCCCGCAAGCGCACGGGGCCTGCGGGACACGCGGCTTCCTGGTTTCGGGCCGCGAGTTCAGCTCTGGCTGACGGTGGCCACCGCGGCCTCGACCCGCCTCCCCAGCTTAGGTTCTTTCGGTTTTGTTCCGGCCTCAAGTCCCAGCACCCTTTCCCACTGGTGTCACCGCCAGTTTTATAAATATCACTGATCTGGGGAAACCTGGCCATGGCAAATGCTGTAGCTTTGTTCTCCTCTGTGGGTGGCTGCCACGCCTCTCCTGCCTTGCAGCCTGCGCTTTGGGGCGTCGGCTCGATACTCTATCCACATCACTTTTCACATTTCCGGCTCTGAGAGGAAGTGGAGGGAACGCTGCTGCTTCTACTGCAAACTTGGAACAAATTCGGCTTACTGAAAACACGCAGCAGCAAATACAGGCCCTTAGTTCAGTTGTTAGCAGCATGAAACATGAGAATCGGGCTGCCCTTGACTATCAAGCTATGCAAGCCCAGATACAAGATGCCTTCCATGGGTTAGATCTGGCCCAGGATCTACTAGGGCCCAGAGAAGGGTAATAAGCCTATCTGAGGGCTGCAGGAGGGCAGTTAGAAGAGGATTATCATTTGCTTAACACCTGAAACCCTTCAGGGAAG
>NW_004567135.1:1575-2219 GCF_000260355.1 Condylura cristata | reverse complement strand
CTCCCCTCAGCAGTGGACTTCGTCGATCTGCCTGTTCTGCTCCCCGCTCTGTCTCTGGTGAAGCCTCTCACCGCCTCTGAGCCTCTGGCCTGCACCCCAGTTCTGTATGCACAAATAAATAAATCTTTTTAAAAAATCCTTTTTCTTTTTCTTTTTTTCTAATTGTTCCCATAGGACAGGTTTCACTCCTGCACCTAATGGGGGATTCCTGAAGCTCTAGAACAATTGACAAGGAAGGGAGGCATCAGTAGTGGCTCCAGTGTTGTCCAGGATGAGACCCCCATCATTGTTAAGGTTTAGGCTTATCTCATTTGTATGAATATGCCAGCAGTGACCAGTGCCCCCAAGATGCTGGACTTCCTGTTAATTGTTTTGTTATGCGTGTTTTTTCTGTTGACAAAAATTGTCAATGAATTTAGGTTGTTTGACGGTTGGATTACAAGGGTTATATAGTTATAAATATTTATATATATAACTATATACACATATTTATACACAATATATAACTATATAAAACATATTTATATAATATATATATTATATAGTTATAAATATATTTATGTATTTATATAGTTATAAAGTGTAGATACTTGCCTATCAATCTTAGCAACTTTCTTTACATTTCTGAAGCACATACAACCTGG
>NW_004567135.1:0-1295 GCF_000260355.1 Condylura cristata | reverse complement strand
CTCACCTTTTTTTTTTTTCCACTGATATGTGTTTTCCTCAGACACTGGTTCCCAAGATGTAACTTTCCCTAAGATTTTGCATCTCAGACACATGTGACAAACAGAAGTTCTCCACAGGATTTTCTCTTCTGAGACCTGTGGTTCCTTCAAACACTGGTTCCTAAAGTGTCACTTTTCCTCAGATTTTGGTCTCAAACGTTTGTGCTGAACAGTCATTCACAGGATTTTCTTCACATAGAGTTAAGTTATCTTCAGAAACTGGTTGCCCAGTGTCACTTTTCTTCAGATATTGCATCTCAGACATATACACTATAGATTTAACGTTTTTTTGACGCAAGACCTGTGTTTTCTTCAGACATGGTTCCCTTAATATCACTTTTTCTCAGATTTTGCATCTCAGACATTTATGATGAAGAGTCGAGTCATTCTCCACAGGATTTTCTCCTCAGAGAAAATTTATCTTCTCAGAGACAGGATAGAAATGTTTGGTTCCCTTAATGTCACTTTATCTCGGATATTGCATCCAGATATGTATGCCATGTACTTTTCTCATGTTTATTTGTCTCAGAGATATGTGTTTTATTCAGGCACGGCTTCCCTTGAGGTCACTTTTCCTCAGAATTTCTATCTCAGATACTTATGATGAACTGAAATTCTCCACAGAATTTTCACCACAGAGACCTGCATTTTCCTCAGACACAGGTTCCCAACGTGTCAATTTTCCTCAGATTTTGTGTCACAGACTCTTAAGATGAAGTGAAATTCTCTACAGAATTTTCATCAAAGACCTGAATTTTCCTCAGACACTGGTTCGTGAAGTGTCACTTTTCCTCAGATTTCCCATCTCAGACATTTATGATGAACTGAAAATTTTCCACAGGATTTTCTCCTCAGTGACCTGCATTTTCCTCAGACACTGGTTCCCAACGTGTCACTTTTCCTCAGATTTTGCATCTCAGACATGTACGGTGTGTAGTTCTCCTCACTTTTTTTTTTTCCTCAGTGACATGTTTGTTCTTCAGACACAGGTTCCCTTAAGGTCACTTTTCCTCAGATATTCCATCTCAGACACTTTTGATGGTTTGAAATTCGCCACAGGATTTTCCTTCAGATACCTGCATTTTCCTCAGACACTGGTTCCCAAAATATCACTTTTCCTCATATTTTGTGTCTCAGACGTTTGAGCCGAAAGTCATTCTCCACGGGATTTTCTTCTCCGATTCCTTCATTTTCCTCAGACACTGGTTCCAAAAACTGTCACTTTTCCTTAGATTTTGTGTCGTAGACGTTTGAAT
>NW_004567134.1:19089302-19089813 GCF_000260355.1 Condylura cristata | reverse complement strand
CCAAATTGAGAAGTGAGGAAAGACAAAACATTTGGGGGTAACCAGAACCATCCCATGGAGCCCCGAGAAGGCCAACGAACTCCAGAGTCCCCTTTTTTAAAATGGAATTTTAGGGCCCTCCCTGATGGTGCAATGGGTTAAAGTGAGGCCCCCCTGGTGGCACAACGGGTGAGGATGCAGCGCTGCAAGGGAGCAGGAGCTGCCTCAGTGCCAGTTCAATCTCTGGCCTGGGAGGTGACACATGGCGCGGCAGACCTCTCCTGACATGCCCACTGCTCCCCTCAGCAGTGTATTTGAGTTGATCTGCCTGTTCTGCTCCCCACTCTATTTCTGGTGAATCCTCTCACCCCCCACACCTCTGGCGTGTACCCCAGTTCTTGAATGCATAATTAAACCAAACTTAAAAAATAAAAAGGGAATTTTATCTTTAGCTGAAAATAATTTAAATAAACAGGGGTTAGCCAACAGTGAAAGGACATCACAACTACACTGCAGATGCAGTGTGACCAGT
>NW_004567134.1:19083116-19088229 GCF_000260355.1 Condylura cristata | reverse complement strand
CAGGAAACGAGCCCGGTTTCTTCATCACATGCTTGCTGCTCCCTGTGGCTTCCTCAGGTCTCCTCTTGCTTTTCCATTCAGCTTCCTTCTCTTCTCCTCCCCCTCTTCAGCTTCTCTCCTTTCTCTCTGCTTAGCTCCACCCTCCTTCTGGGTGGGCAGGGAACCTGGAACGTCCCCTTTTCCTAGGGACCCCCCCTCCCCGTTACAATAATATCAAATATTCTGAGCAACCTTCAGTTGACAACTGGATTGCCTCAGCCTCAGAAGGCGCTGCCTGGCCCAGACTTACAGGCACTGCCCCAGAGCAGGAAATTCCTCTTAAAGTCAAAAGTGATCTTGTTATAGGGCACCTCAATTCAGAGAGAGGCACCCCTGAAGTCCCAAAACCTGCCTGCTCTAAGTGGGTTCTGCCATCTGCTGCAACAAGACAAAACATATAAAACTTTAATGAAAAGGGACTTTAATACAGTAAATGTACAATACGGAACACAAAGAATATAACTTGTAAATCAAACACCTGAAGTTACCCATCCCCTCGTGGGCCAAAGTCCCCCCAAAAGGGATGGGCCCAAAGCAAGGCCTGAAAGCGGCCACTAGACTAAAGCACCTTCTGGCCGGGACCCATGGAAAAGGGTCAGAAATGGCCAGACAAATCTGAGAGGAAAAGAGCAAAAGCAAAATCAATATAAACACTGCCATAGTCACCTCCCACGGGTCTCTCACCCACATCTGCCTTAACCAGTCCAGGGTCAGGAAACAAGCCCGGTTTCTTCATCACATGTTTGCTGCTCCATGTGGCTTCCTCACGTCTCCTTCTCCATCTGCCTTCCTTCTCTCTTCTCTCTCCTTTTTCTCTGCTCAGTTCCACCCTCCTTCTGGGTGGGGCAGGGAACCTGGAACTTCCCTTCTCCTAGGGACCACCCAGTTACAATCTTACAATTGGCTGATTAATAAAAGCAATTGGCTGTTATAGCAAAGTCCATATTGAGGCAGCACTAAAACATTCTTTTACCCAAATCTCACTCTACTATCTCACAAAGCCTCCTATTCAGTTTCTAAAAAACTACTTAAACTCTCTACTATCTATTGATTAGATATGGAAATTCACCCAAGTCTTCCATTCAGAGCTAATGAGGTTTTCTACTATCTAAACTTCAAGGAAATTCACTTAAGCTTTCCAACTAGTATTCAAAGAACTCTACTGTATTTCCTTTTGTGATTTGATTTGCAAGAAATTTCCTCTCCTGCCCTCACTTTACTTTACCCCCTAGGATGTCTCAATGAGAATGAAAGCCATCAAGGAGTGGATAGGGTTGAAGGGACTTTATTTTGGTTAAATCTTCACTGTGGTAAGATAGTGATATGAGTCTCAAATTTTGTAAATCTATGTACAAGTTTTAATCTTGATAGATTGATTTTTAAAATAATGTAATAATCTCAGCTAAAGGTCAAAAGGACCTCAGACTGTTCTTAGAAAAAAGGTGATCTTGGTCTCAGCCCAATTCATATGCTAATGTCACCCCACTGCCTGCTGGAAATGTAGAAAATAAACCTCTGCTAAAGTCAGAGCAGGAAGACTCGCACCCAACTGCCATTCCCATGTCTTCCTCACGCCCACTCCCCTTCTTTTCCCCTTTTCTAGGACTCTCTGCTCGCCAATGCCGCTCCCACCTTGAGACCCTGCCTGTTCTGCCCCCCAATAACCCATGATCGGGGGCAAAGAGTCTCTGACACCCAACCTCAGCCCTTAACCAACAAGTCCAGTCCCTGGCATGTATCAGATTAGATACAGAATGAAGTGTGATTCTGTCCCCTTGTGGCCGCCTAGGAATGAACAAAGAGGTTGTACCTTCGTGTCTCCGTGTGGACAGGGTGACGAATAAGCAGATGGGCAGAGATGTGTGTGAGAGATGTGTGCATGAGAAGAGGATTGTGTCTGTGGGATCAGGTAAGAAAACAAGTACTTTATCATGTTTCTGTGCATGTTTCGGAGTTGACGAGGTGAGGAATACAGTGACTGTAAGTGTGTGAGAGGATACGTGTGGAATAAATAACTCTGCAACTCTGCGTGGGACAGAGAAACTAGGCGATAAGTGAACTAGCTGTGAGACTGTGCCAACGTGGAAAGAAGAGCTGATGTGTGTGAGACCGAGTGAGGAAACATTAGCTGGTCATGCGTTTTGCTTGTGGTCAAGGTTGGGAAAAAATTCAATGGGTGTGTGTTGTGCACCTAAGTGATTTATAAACTGCGTGTGTTTGAAACTATGAACCAAGAAGGGGCTGTGGTGCACATAAAATGTGGTGTTTGTGGTTAGGCGAGGAAAGGAGTGATTTGCTGTGTACCTGTGTGTGATGGGTCAGGACTTCAGTGAGCTCCATGCGTGCGCACACTGGAACTGCAGAATCAGACTGTGTATGGTTGCACTAGGAAGAATGAAGGTGTGTGGAGAAACTGCAAGGGGGTGATGAGGGTGTGTTTGTGTATGAAGTAACCTGTGTGTAAGAGAGAGGCAGAGACTGGCAGACACTGGGTGAGAATGAGTTCAGCAAGCGATGAAGCTGTTGACGTGTACGAGTGATTGGGGAGGAGGTAACTAGGCGTGTGTGAGTGTGTGCGGACTGATGAGGAAATCGTGTCTGACAAAGAGTAGGTGAAGAACACATTAACTGCATGTGTCTTGTCTGCAGTGAATGAGTGTGCGTGTGCACTTGGGGCTGGTGAAGGCTGATAGGACGGTGGTGTCATACTAGCCTACAAGAAATAATTTCATGTGTGTGTGTCCATGAAACGAAGCGAGGAAAGAGTAAAAGACTGTGTTTTGTGCATGCGATTCTCACAGCTTGAGGTAATTGTGTGCGCGACATACATTTGTAACTACTGAGGACGGAAATAACTGTGAGACTAGATAGCCATGAATTGACTGTGTTTGTTTGTGAGAACAAGAACAGAAGTAAAAATGTGTGCATGCATGCGACACTAGGCGACACACACATGCTTGTGACCACCGGGGAATGAAGCAGCTGCGTGAACATGGGCACGTGTGTGCATGACGACAGGAGGGAAGTAGGCAGGTGGTGGTGTGGGACCCGGAGAAACATGGAGTCACTGGCATGTTTGCATGTTCCTACGTGAGGGGTGAAGTGTGCGTGTGAATGAACATGCTATGTGTGCATGTGCTAAGTGAGCATGAAACAACTCTGCGGCCAGGCACAAAATGCAGACACTGATTGTGCGACCAGGTGAGGAGAGATTCTGCATGTGTGTTGGTGGGGAGATGAGGCAACCAAGGAGGTTACTGCATGTCATCGTCACTTCACAGGTTAGGGAGGAAGCAAGTTCTTGTGCGACCGTGTGCATGTGACTGTGTGGCTGTTGGGTGACAACAGATGATCGTGCTGATGTGCATGAATGTGGGTGAGAGAATTACTGACCGTGGGATGTGTGCGAGACGAGCTGAGAAACGACACACTGCCGATGTGTGAGTCGGTGAGGACGGAGTCAGGGTGGGAGCTGCGCTGGCAAATGAGGAACAACATAACCGCCCGTGTGTGCGCGCCTGTGCGCATCTGTGTGTAAGAGGACACGCAAGGAGGGGACTCGGCGTGAGTTTGGCCAGAGCAGGAATGAAGTGGAGGATTCCACATCCGCTGGTGTCTGCGTGAGCAGTCAGGCAGTGACGAGTGTGCGTCTGACTCGCTGAGACGTGACACCGCGGCACCCTGACGTGCACGGCCACGACAAGGTGGGACACAGCAGACTGCACCTGTGTGTCACTGTGGGAAGCGACATGTGTGCATGTGTACCTGGGTGTGTCCGGGTGAGAAAGGAACAAAGCACCTGTGGGCGAGCCGACTGCGGCGGGTCACTGGGCTCCTGCTGCTCTTCCACCAGCTTCCTGCCCTTTCCTGGGTCCTCACCTCATCTCACCTGTCCTCGCTGCTCCTGACCTTTTCTCCGCAGGATCCGCGGGAGTCCCAAGACTGAAGCGTTGTGGTGCCGCTGCTGGGCACGAGGACACCAGCTCCTCGTGCGCACAGAGCCTGGTCCGCGGGCAGGTGGCTGCACGGCAGGATCACAGGGGCTGGCGCTGGGTGCTCCGGGGTGGGCGGAGCAGGAGGCACAGCGCTCGCGGTGCTGCGCGGAAGCCGGCGAGCGCCCCTCCCGGCCAGGTGACCCTGCGCCCACGGAGCGGAGCAAACCCGGGTCGCTTCAGTCACGGAGGGGGCCAGAGGGTCCGCTCGGGCGTGGACGTGCATGCCTGCGGCTCCGCGTCCACAGAAGAGCCCCCCAGGTCCCCCACTGTCCCCCATCCCGCCCGCCGTCCACTGGGTCTCCGGCTGGACGCTGGCAGGGAGACGCCCTCACCTGCCCGCGATCCAGACGCCCCTCCTCGCGGTCCAAGAAGGCCCAGGTCGGAGCCCTGAGTCCTGAAGAGGCGGGGCTCCACCGGGGGGGCCCTCACCCTGAGTCGGGGACAGGAGGGTGGGCGGTGCGCCGTGGGCAGAGCGCCCGGGGCTCCTGGCAGGTGAGGGGCACACCGGGAGGGCACCCAGCCCACACCCCGACATCGCCGCGCCCTGGCCTCCCTCTCCCCGGCGCCTGCAGCTGGGCTGTCCAGTCTGGGCGACTCCGAGGGACGCCAGGGCCAGCGAGGAGCCGGCTCGTCCAGCCTCAACGCCCGTGCGGAGAAGGCGGCCAGAGCGCAACGGCTTCTGGCTGGACAAGTCTGTGCGCCTGAGCGGGCGAAAGTTGGGGTTTCTCCGGCGTCTGATTTCGGCGGTGCTCGCACCCCTCCCACAGCACCCCTCTGTTCGAGTGGCCAGGGACAGCGCCGGGCCAGGGCCCAGGGGCGCCGGAAGCCTCTGCACCTCTGCACCCGCAGGGCCAGGGAAGCCGCGGCCGCGCCCAGGCCTCCGCGCCCCGCCGCGAGTGCCACTTTGCTCTGAAGTCCACGGGCAGCGTGCCGGACTCACCTTGGCCCCGGCCCCGTTCCGCCCTTTAAGCGTCTGTCGGCATCGCCCAGGGGCCCAGGACAGCGGGGGCCCTCGGGCCCGAGGGCAGCGCGGCCCTGCAGAGCGAGAAGCGGCCGCCAGGGGGAGCGCGCGCCACAGC
>NW_004567134.1:19079711-19082316 GCF_000260355.1 Condylura cristata | reverse complement strand
GCGGGGCCTAGACCTGGCTGCCTCCTCAGCGGGCACCTGCGCGCTCGAGGCCGGCTCGGCGCGTGCGGGGCGCTGCGGGCTTCCTGGAAAATGACGCTTTGCGGTTCCCAGACCTGTGGAAGCGGCGCCGCGGGGGTGGGACGCGCCGCCCCGGCTTGACTTGCAGAGTCGCCGCCATCGTCCATGGAGCCGCGCAGCTCGCTGGTCGCCGCAGCCCGGAGCCCTTTGCCATCCGGACCGGACTTGGCAGCCAGACGTGAGCGGCAGCCGGCGGAGGCCCCCCGCAGCTATGGCCCTGACCGCAAGGCCCTGCGGTACACAGGGGCCCTCGGCTGTCAGGAGGGGAAGGATAGGGTCTTGCTGGATCTTGGGGCCGGAGGAAGCACGCCGGACAGCCGCCCCGGACCGAGCCAAGGGTCTTGGAGAGGGCCCCAGCCAGAGGGGGGAGGGACAGGCCAGGAGGGCGAGGGACAGCACGCAGTGGCCGAGTCCGGGCGTCAGCAGGTGTGGAGGCTTCACACAGTGAGCCGGGCGGGGTGCACATTGGGGGGCTGTGGGACCCATCCCTTGACACGATCTCACTGGAGAAACCCGCGTGGGGCCCAGCAGGACAGCCCTGGTGGGGTGCTGCCCCCAGGGGACAGCTGCCCGGTCCAGCAAGCGGTACCGTCTCTGGCCTGTGCATTGTGGACACGCGAGAGACCACAGCGCCCCTTGCTGGAGCCAGGAGGCGGTGGGCACCGGCGGGCGTCCGGCTGGCTCAGACCAGACATTTGCCAAGACTGAAGCACTGCACGGTGGAAGCTGGACTTGCAGAGGCTGTGGCACGGCAGCGGCTGTCGTGTGGAGGGACCCACGTGGCCCTGCTGCTGAAGGGACATGTCCTGCTGCGGGATGTGGTAAAGGCAGGTGAACCCATGAAACAGACGCGTGACCTGCCCGGAGCCTCGGCCGGCTGCTCACAGCTCAGGTCCCCTGACCTGCGTGTGTGAAGCAGGGTCACTGAGGGCCTCCCCAGGCTCCACTGGGCTGTTTGTCCAGCAGGGCCGTGCAGGGGCAAGGCAAAGCACCACAGTACGGCCCTGGCCTGTCCAGGCTGTCCTCCGGGAGAGGGGCCACCCTGGAGCCTGCAGGCCCTTGGGGACCCCAGGCCCCCAGCGCCACCCTCCGCTCCAGCTGCCGGGAAGACCAGGCCTTCCCGGAGCAAACAGGGCCCAGCGCTGTCCCCCCCACACCTCGCCGCGCATTATGGCCAAGGCCAGCTTCCTCGCACTGGCCGCTGGGACAAAGGGCAGGTCTCGATCAGGGGCCCCAGGCCTCCGGGCAGGGGCTGCAGCTCCCCACTGCCCCACTTCTCGGGTCAGTGCGGTTCAGCCTTGTGCATCTGGCGGAGGGGCCGCCTTCGCAGCAGCCCAGCCCGGCCGACCGGCCAGCGCAAGGCGGCTCCAGCCCTGCTGTGGGCAGTGCCCACACCCGCCCCGGGGCGTCCGGAGGTGCAGGACCCGCCCTTGCTGCTAGCCGCGCGGCTCCGAGCTGCCCTGGACAAACAGCAGGTGGCGCTGCGGCTGTGTCCTGGAGCCCTTCGCGCGAGGGCCGCGGCCAGCTGGGCCCTCCGGCCAGGCAGCCCAGCAGAAGGCTCTGCCCCTCACTCAGCGTGACCCCACATGCTAAGGGCCTCCTGCAATGCCCCCCACAGCCTCCTGCGACGCCCCTGCCCAGGGACAATTACCTGCCATGAGCCTGTAAATGTGGGAGTGGCGCCGTCCACCGTGGCTCCCCGCCCCAAGGGCACCGCCTCGGCCAGCAGTCGCCGCCTGCACGGGCGGCGCTGGTGGGCGGCCGGGGGAGTCCGCTCGAAGGACGCGGCGGGCCTGCGCAAGCCCGGGGGTCCGGCCTGCCGAGGCGCCGCGGGTCGTGGGCGCACGGACGGGCGGGGCTTCCCCCGGCGTTTCTGCCCGGCAGGCGGCGCACGGTGAGCACAGGGTCGGTCTCTGCCCTCAGGGGCCGGTTGGGTCTGGGAGAGACACGCCCACCTGGCCTTCAAGTGGACACAAGAGCCAAGCCTGGGCCAGGGCTGTGGGCACCAGGCTGCTCCGTGGGGAAAGGTGGAGGCTGGGCGCCCTGGCCACCTGGTCCCCGTGGGGCAGCCCTGGGGGCACCGGCTGGGTCGCGGGCGGAGGGACACCGAGCTGAGGCTGCAGGGGAGTGGCCCTGGGACTGGCCTGTGTGGGCCGGCACAGGGGTCATGTAGCAGGGGACCCAGGAAAAGGGGAGGTGCCAGGGTCCCTGCCCGAGCGGCGGGGAAGACGCGGGGCCGAGGGGTGGGGAGTTGCAAGGGGCCAGGGGCGGCGCGGTGGTGTCTGGGGCCGACGGGCAGGGGAGGCGCGGGCAGCCGGCCAGCGCCCACAGTTGCCAGCCTCAGAGCCCAGAGCCTCTCCTGACCAGCCGGCAGGTGCGGCAGGGCTGGCCCAGCCCCAGCCTCTCCCGGCAGAGGAGCTGGGCTGCAGCGGGCTGTGGCCTCCCGGGCTGTGGCCTCCCCGGCTGTGGCCTCCCGGGCTGTGGCCTCCCCGGCTGTGGCCTCCCGGGCTGTGGCCTCCCCGGCTGT
>NW_004567134.1:19073655-19079370 GCF_000260355.1 Condylura cristata | reverse complement strand
GGGGGTCCCTGACATTGGCCACGCCCGCTGTGGCAGCCCCCGTGAGCCGCTGTCCACCCGCCGCCTGCCCTGTGCTGGGTGCGGGCAGCAGCCTGCAGGCGGCCTGGCTCTCCTGGCCCCTCTGCTCCCGAGGGCCTGGGGTCCGTGACACCAGCCCAGCAGCCGGCAGCGAGACTGGCCGCGCAGCACTGGCCGCTGGACACAGGCTGGGGAAGGGGCTGGCCGGGCGGTGGGAGGCTTTGTCTTCCTGACCACCTGCCGCCCAGCAGGGCAGCACCCAAGCCCCGGCATGGGACGGCTACGCGGGGGACTCTTTCTACTTAATCGGCTCCGTCCTGGGAAATCCAGTTACCGCCAGCTCTGCCCAAGCCGCGTCCAAGCTCCGTCCACACTGATAACCGCGAGCGACCCCCTCTCAAGCAGCCAGGTGCGGGGGACGCGCCGGTGCAAATCCCCTTGGGCACAAAGCGCCCCGTCCACACGCAGAGGCCCTGGGGACTCGGCCAGCAGGACAGCCCGGGCCTCCCCAGCGCGGCGGGGGGACGCCGGGGCCCGTGGACAGGGGCCGGACCCCACCTGGACCAGAAGCCACCTCTGTGTCCCTGAGGCGTTGTCCCAATGGCAAAAGAGGGAAACGCAGAAGTCAGCCTGGAGGAGGCCAGGACACAGCAGCTGCTGGACCCTGGAGTGGCACCAGGAAGCCAGGGGCCGGCCAGGAGCAGGGGAGGCCAGGGGCAGGGGCTGGCTAGGGGCAGGGGCCGGCCAGGGGCAGGAGAGGCCAGGGTCAGGGGCCGGCCAGGGGCAGGGGAGGCCAGGGGCAGGGGCCGGCCAGGAGCAACTCAGAACACCTCGAGGCCAAGACAATAAACACAAGTAAAAGACACACAGACATTCAACCTACAGACACGGACAGTATTCTCGGTTATGCCACGTGGAATCATATGTAACTGCAGTTTTACTCATATAGGCCAAAAATGATTTAAAAAACAAAAAGAATTAGGAGAAAAAGTTTACAAAAAGATATCAAGAACAAGACGGAAGGCCATATTATGTAGTAAAACCATTTTTTTTAATACTGCTAACATAATTGCACGGAGTCACAGTAATATTCCTAAGTGTCTCCAAAGGAAAAGGAATAGTGAGCGCATCTGTCATCGCAGGGTCCTTCAGAAAGTGCATTTTGACGGACACTGCCGCATTGCTGGAAAGGATGTTCTACCGTTTAAGGTTTTTGTCCTCTCCTGTCACCTCTGTGTGGATCAGTGGGGCGCTCACCTTCTTCCTTGTCTCCTGTCCCTGTAACGTCTCCTGTTGACCCGGAGTCTGGGACATGCGTCCAGTGTCCCTCGCCCTTGCAGTGGGCACACGGATTCCTTCCTAGAGGCTCACGTCTCTGGGTCCCCCTGCCGTTCTGAGGTTTCCCTGAAACTCTGTTCTGTGTTGCCTCTACGACAGCAGTCGCAGGCTTAGGTCTCTTTTCCTCCCTGTTATTACACACTCGGAATGCCAGGTCCGCTAGCTGGGATGGACTCACCTGGGTGACGCCATCCACCTCGGCACTGTGGGCAATGCACGCCCTAGTGGTCGGACGAGCATTTTCTGGGGCATCAGGATCTATATCCGTGCGCCTGGCACACGTTTGGATAATCCGCTCGAGGAACTCAGATGGTCCTCCTAGCCCTCTGCTCCAGCTGCAGAATTTTATTAAAATTCTTTTGCTCGGGAATCCCTTGCTGGAGCCCTACCAATAAACACTTTCTGTAGAGCTCCAACATGCCACGTCCCCTTCGTTGGGGTCCCCGTTGGGATCCACCGTCGGGACGGCCACGCCTGCTTCTGGGGATTCTTCCTCCTGGTGGAGGCGGTCAGCGGCCTCCCTGGCTTTCTTAAAGACCGTCCTTTGCTCATCTGAGGTCAATATATTTGCAACATTGACTGGGATCTGCCCGATTAGGACGGCGAGAGAGAAAGAGAGGCAGACAAGTGCGCCATCCTCCTAGGGTCCTGCCTGGAAGAAGGAACAGAGCTCCGGCTTAGGAGGTCTGCTGTGCTGAGAGGCTGGGGTGGCCGAGAGCACCCAGCGGGCCGGCCTTGTGCCTTTAAACCGCCCACCGCCGAGAGGGAACTGCCCTGCTTCAGGGCGATTCTTACTTCCAAAAGGTGCCCCGTCTAGTATGGGGAGGAGAAAGCATTTAAGTTCCTTCCCCAGAGGGCAGTGGAGGCTGTGAGGGATCAGGGATTTCCACAGGAGCCTTAGGAGTTTCCTCAGGAGGGGTGTTGCTATTCCAGGAACAATTCTTTCCTGAAGGGTTTAAGGTGTGCAGCAAGTAAAAATCCTCTTCTAACTCCTGCAGTCCTCAGGGAGAGGCTTATTACCCTTCTCCATGCCATAATACGTACTGGGTCACACCTAATTTATGGAAGGCACCTTGTGGAAGGCACCTTGTATCTGGGCTTGCATCCAGCCGAGGGCAATCCTATTCTCATTTTTAATACTATTTACAACCGAATTCAGGGCCTGTATTTGCTGCTGGATGTTTTCAGTAAGAGCCTGAATTTGTTGCAAATTTGTAGTGGGAGAAGCAGAGTTTCCTCCACTTGAGCTCACAGAGCCAAAAATGGAAAAAGTGATGTTGATGCAAAGTATCTAGAAGACGCCCAGAAGCACAGACTGCAAAGCGGGAGTGGCTTGGAAGCCACCCAGAGGGGAGAACAAAAGCAGCAGCATTTGCCATAAACCAGATTTCACCAGATTGGCGGAAGTAATAAAACTGGTGGTAATATCCAGTGGGAAAAGGGTACTGAGACTTAAGGCTGAAACAAAATTGAAAGAACCTAAGTTGGGAACAAAATTGGTCCAAGTCATAGTGGTAAACTTCAGCGAGAGCTGCCTACGAAGGGAAAAAAAAGTTCTCATGACCTGAAACAAAGAAGCCGCGTGTCCTGCAGACCTAATGTGCTTACGGTGACCAACGCAAGGTACTCGGGCTGGTCAACCACAGGTGAAATTAGTCAGGTCCCACGTTGGGGCCAAAAACTGTTCCAGGGCAGCCCTGAGCGGCCTGGGCCACCTGTCTGGGGGCCTCACCGCGCTCACAACTGCAGGTGCACACAAAAGGGTCAATAACGGGTTTATTTACAAAAGGAGAAAGGAATAAGAAACAACCCAGGGAAAGGGAGCGGGATACAAAAACAAAGTAATTGCAATACCTTACAGCTAGGCTGACTGAACACACCAAGTCTCGCGGCCAGAGAGCTGCTTCCCCAGCGAGCCAGAGGGAGAGCAAGATGCAACCCGCCCTATTTATCCCCCAAATGTCCCAGAATTCCTGCTAGCTCTGCCCTTGGGTCCTCGCACTTCTCTCCCTGGGACTGCTGGGAGTTGTAGTTTCCAATCCCTGGAGTAGTGTGTAGGGTCCAGAAAGCTGGAGTAGGGGGTGGAGTCCATAAGACTCTGCAGAGTTCCTTTAGGACGGCCTTCCCCTTAACACGTCCTCTGTGTTTACAGCAAACAGTCTGACCCACAGAGAAGTGACAGCTGTGCGGCCTCTGTCCACCCACAAGCTCCGGATGGAAGGGAATTGCTCTGAGAAATCAGAATTTCCATTGCTGACTTGTGTTAGGCTGGCCTTTTTGTATAATCATAATATCAAAAAAACTGAGCAGCCATCAGTCTGCAGCTGGATTGCCTTAGCTTCATAAATAGGCCACATGGCCGGGCACAGGACCAGCCGCCCCAGGGCAGGAAATTCCTCTGTATCCCGGACAGAAGGCAAGTTCAGGAGAGAGAGACCCCCCCCCCCCCCAACACACACACAGCATCAAGACTCATGGGAAGCTTCCTTGGTCTTTGGAAACAAAAAGCAAACCTCTGATAAAACTCCCAGGGCACAAGGACTCACTGACAGTTTCCTAACACTGTTGACACAGGTTTTGCTTCAAGCGTGACTAAGAGACTTCCTCTTAATTTACCCTTTTCTTGAACAATCTCTGACTACTCTCTGCTACTTTAATTAACCTTTTCCGAAAACAAACACTGGCTACTCCTTGTTAGCCTTAAGTCAGCCATTTGCTTCTCTTTAGACTATCCCTGAGGACTCTGCTAACACAATTCATGCCTTCCCTAGGACCCCTAAATCCTTCGCTAACAGCTCATCCTTTCCCAGACCCCTTATCCTTTGAAGTCACAGTTAAACGTCTGTACACATGGGGCCATCACATGTGTGTAGCCTCATGCGCCATAAAGTGGCAGAGCGGACGCATCCTTCCCCGCCTCCTTTAGAGTTTTCGTGCTGATTTCTTATTAACTTACCTGATGCATCATTGTAACTAACTACTTGCTACACAGTATAAATCAAGACCCCTGAAGACCCACTGAAAAGATGAGTGGAAGACTCACGCCCCACTCCCACTCCTCTGTCTTCTTTGACCTTCCGGCTCGCGTTCCCCCTGCTTGGAATCTGCAGCCCACCCGCTCCCACCTTAAGGCCCTGCCTGCCTTGCCTCCTACAGAGAAGCAGATTTAGAATTAAAGCTGAAAGACACCCTGTAAGCAAATTACAACAGAGAAAACCTAGGAACCGCTACACCGACACCAGCTGAAACAGACTTCCGATGACAAAGAGGCAGCAAGAGCTCGAGACGGACATGATGCTGTGCAAGAAGAAGCGTTAACGAGGGTTTATGCACCGAGCGTTGCCGCGCCGACGCATCGGAAAACCACAGTTATCTACAGCCACAAAATAGTTACTAGGCGATTTTATCTTTTTTAGAGATTTTTTTTTTACTTATTTATGCACGCAAGAACTGGGGTGCAGGCCAGAGGTGCGGGGATGAGTGGATTCCCCAGAGACAGAGTGGGGAGCAGAGCAGGCAGATCCACTGAAACACACTGCTGAGGGGGGGTCGGCTGCACCCAGGGGTCACTCCCAGGCCGGGATGGACTTAGGCCACGGTGACTGTGATAGCTTCATAGCGCTGAGACTCTGGCCCCTGCACCCCCAGGGAGGCCCAATACAAGGGAATTTTTATGCTCCATCCACAACTGTGGAGTCATGAACAGGAAACAGAGTAAACAAGGGAACTACAGTGCTGAACGAGACACTCCATCAGGTAGGCTCAACATATATCTCTAGGACGTCACACCCCCGACTGTTATAAACACATTCTTTTCAAGTGCACATGGGACATTTTCAAAAAATTCCTCATGACTAACGTGAAGACACAAGCTACCACCATCTCTGGGATATTGCAAAGTCTGTCTCAGGAGGGAAGGGCAATTCCAATGCAGGCCCAACTCAAGAAACAAGTAAAACCCCACATAACAACTAGAGAATGTATATAAAGCGACTTGGAAAAAAGGGGCAAGTGAGACCTAAAGTTCGAAGAGAGAAAATAATGAAAGTAAGAGTGGAAATGAATAAATAGAGATCAAAAAGTCTATACAAACGGTCAATGAAACTAAGGCGGTTGTCAGAGAAGGTCACCAATAAACCCCTGAGCAGGCGAACCAAGAAAACATTAGTGACAAGCAGGTTCGGAAATGAGAGAGATGGCAGCAGGCACAAAGAATCATGAGAGACGACTGTGAGTGGTGACACACAGATAAATCCGGCAGCCTTGAGGAAAACGACCAACTTCTAGATCAAGGTAACTCACCGAGACTAAGCCGGGAAGAGAGAGCTGGTAGGAGACCACGATCTCCCGGGGTGCTGA
>NW_004567134.1:19071729-19073413 GCF_000260355.1 Condylura cristata | reverse complement strand
GTCCTCTCGCCGCCCCGCCTCCGGCCTGGACCCCAGTTCTGTGTGCGTAGATGGATAAATCTTTAAAAAAAGCCGCACACCCCTCCCCAGGTTTACAGACTTCATGGAGCCTTTGCAGACCTTGTACTCATCTGGGCCCAATATGTCTACAAGCCCAAGAAGAGGAAACGCTGCCCCTTTCACGTGTCCAGGTCCCTTCGTTCTGCCCCAGGTAGGACAGCGCAAAGAGAATCACAGGCCAGTCTGCCGGCGAGCCGCGAGGCGGAGACCTTCACCTACAGAGTAGCCGTCTGGAGGCGACAACAGGTCACAGGAAACAGGCGCACAGGCGGCCCCAGCCGGGCCGCAGGCTGGTTTCACCTGCGCCAGCCCACGGACACAGGAGCCGGTGCTGACTCAGTGAGATATTTCAACAAAGACGACAGCCCTGTGGCAACAGCAATGGCTGCAGAGAAAGCAGGTGACAAGACTCAGCCCCAGTGGCGACACCCCAAAAGGGCGGGGACAGAGGGCCCCGCCGGATGTGGTAAGGGCCTGATGGCCACGCGGCCCGATGGCGACGAGAAAGCGGCCACCTTCCCCGGAAGGTCAGGCCCGAGGCCCTTCGGCTTCGGGTGAGCCACTTCAGCTGGGCATCAAAGAAAGGGCCCAAGTCTCAGAGTAAGCGAAACACTCAGTATTCTCAGCCAATATGACATTATTTGTAGAAAACCCTGAAAACTGCACCGAAAGCCATGAGGAGCAATAATACATGAACACAGCAAAACGTCGGCTTGGAAAAGTCACATACGAAAGCCTCTTCCACCTTGGTATGCAGTGAGCAGGGGAAAAGAAAATCAGAACCTAACTCCACCCACAGTCACCCCCAAACCACCCAAGTGCTCAGAACTGCGCGGCCGAGGAGGTGAGGGGCCCGGGCGGGGGAGCTGCGGGGTGGCACCAGCGGCGAGGTGACCACTCTGGGGAGCCGCGCCAGTCACGGGGGACCCACAGCCGTTCCCGAGCTGCTGAGCAGGACGCTGACCTTACACGGACAGGGCGACCTGGAGCCACTCAGCCCAGCGTTCAGGGGGCGACCGAGCAGGCGGGGGGCGAGCAGCCTCGAGGTGTCACTGCCGGGGCAGGAGCTGGCCACCGGCCGCTGGGCTCTGGCCTCCACGCACAGAAACAGGCGCAGCACCCCGCAGGCTAGAGGGGACCCGAAAAGTAACTATCAGGTGAGCGCGCTGGTGACGTGTCCAGACCTCTGAGGCGGGGTGCAGACTGAAGCCCAGCCAGGGACACAGGCAAGTGGCGCGTGGGCTCAAGGCCTGAGCACCCGCAGAGGAAACAAGCAGCTGAGCCCGAGGGAGTGGAATCCCCGCCTCGCCTCGCTGGCTGACGCGCGGCTCCTCCCCAGACACCGAGAAACGCGCAGGGTCACCGGAAAAACAGCCGAGCAGTGAAGGGCCGCGGACCCGGCGGGCAGGTCAGCGGCCGGACGACGGGACGAGCCGGCAGAGGCCGAGAAAGGGTCTGTCGCTGTGCCCCGGGACACCAGGGGTCAGGACTGCCCAGGCCACCCCAGCCCCCCACACGGCACAGCCCGAAAACAAGGAGGAGACGAGACCAGGGAGGGAGGCCCAGGGGCCGGCTGGCCCGGACGAGCCGCTGAAGCCAGACAGGCCCTCAGGCAGCCCTCCGC
>NW_004567134.1:19068920-19071146 GCF_000260355.1 Condylura cristata | reverse complement strand
GCGCGGCCGACTGGCCGCCCGCAGTGAGCAGGCGACTTTCTGGTTCTCTTTGGGCGCAGCTCAGATACACGCAGACGAGCTCTGGAAATTAGTTCTGCGCCGCGGTTTCTGGGACCTTCAGGCTTCCTTGGGCTCTCGGCGCGTTCACGTTGTTTTAACTGAATCATCCAGTGAAATCTCAACTGTCCCTAATGTGCTTCGCGTTCTCATATACGGAGAAGCTTTATTATCCATTTGTATAATTAAGACACCGATGTGATACAGGCTCATAAAAATCCTTCATTAAGCAGTAAAGAGCTTTTCATGAAGATCACTGTAGCTACATATTTACTTAAAAATAAAAACTAAATTAAAATGAAGAACTCCCCAGACCAAGAAAAAGGAAAAAGCAGCCCTGAGACAATCCTGAGAGCGGGCGGCCGCTCGGCCTGGCCCTCTCGGCCGGCGGCGGCTCTGAAGAAACCGAGTCATGCGGCACGGGAGATTCGGCTCGATGCCAGCAGCTTGACAACGTTCAAGTATTTGCATTTAAGCGTTATTGGCTTTCAATGGTTCCATAATTGTTTTAGATTTGCAAAAGGTGCTAACACGTGAATGAAATACAGATGGACGCAGGTGCTGTGACAGCGGCCCGGCGGCAAAGGTCAGCAGTGACCCCTGGCAGTGACCCCAGGCACCCCAGCCCAGCCAGAGGCTCCGGCTTCCCGCTGGGGAGGGGCCGGGGGCTGCATGAGAAGCCCCCCGCGTCCAGCCCCGGGAGCCAGGCGGGGCGGCCCGAAGGAGCTGTAGGGCAGGTGTCCTGCCCCGCGCCGCGGGCGCCTCAGCGCCCTGGCTGGTCTCGGGGTCCCGCGGGTACTCCTGCAACTGGGGGTCCCCAGGAAAAGGGGGGAAGCCCCAGCTTTCCGGTCCCACCCGCTTACACTCCAGCGTTGGCTCCTGCCTCTCGGGGCCGGGGCTGGAGGACGGCTGAGGCTGCGCCCGGCCCCACGGGCGTCCGGTGACCTGAGCAGGGAAGCGCGGGCCCCGGGCCGCCCCGCAAGGCCACCGAGCGCCCCGCCTCCAGGGGCGGCTGCGTGGGGCTGGGCGCCAGGCTGGGGGGGCGCCAGGGAGGAGACCCTGGGGTTCCTGCTCACGTCATCCCTGTTTGAAATTGTTTTAAGAAAAACAGAGGTCTTCTTAGTTTATAAATAGATGCTTAGACACAGAGAAGCAAGTTGCCCTGGACCAGAGGTCCCAGAACTTGAGGTGACTAACCCCTGGGTCTCCACCAACCCAGACCAGGGGTTTCCTCCCGTCGGGCTGCCCCCCCACCCCGCCCACAGCCCCCCGAGCCGCGCCAGGCCCCGACGTTCAGGCACCTGCGAGGCACAACTGCCGCAGAGCCCGGGGCCGCGTCCACCTGCGGCGCCCACAGAGCCCCAGCGTGTTGCCACGATGCAGGTGGAGACTTCAAAGGGGAGGCAGGGCCTGGACCCCTCGCCCCGCCGCGCCCCCAGACTGGGAGTTCCCCTGCCTCTGGCTCCTGGGCCATCCCCCGCGCAGCCTTTCAAGTCCCGCAGACGGGTCTGCGGCTGTTTGGGTGCAAATATTTGCACTTCGGTGTGGTCGGGCTCCAGCACCCGGGCAGACTTGCGAGGGCCCCCGGGCTGGCTCCCCCCCCCCGCCCTGGCCCTTGGGGCGGCCTGAGCCCCTGATGTCCACTAAGCAGGGAGCCCCGAGGGTGAAAAGCCCACAAACCGCCTTCCCCATCAGCCGCCCGTCTGGTGCTGAGAGGCTGGGAGCCCGCCCCCCCTTTCCACCAGGGCGGCACCCCCACGCCGGGGGACCCCTCAAATTCAAGCTTAAGCCTTGCCCCGAAGGTGCCGGGTGCGCTGTGCTTACAGGAGCTCAGGCTGCAGACGCCCCGCCCCCCGCCATCCGCGCGGACTGGGGCGCTGTCTGGGGAGGCGGCTGCGGACCGGCGCAGCTCCCGTCTCCAGACGCCCCTGCTTGACACACTGCGCACTTTCCCTGTTAAAAATTCAAGAATAAGTTAAGAAATGGCTTTAAGGGGAGGAATGAACAATGTCCCATTTATCTGTTGAGAAGATCAATGGAGAACTAATTTGAGAAAGAAAAGAATCATTTATAAGAGCAGAAATGACTCCTCAAGTTCCTTTGATCTCAGAAATCATTAAATAGTAAAATTACCACCGCGCTTTACGAGGCCCCATAAAACGCAGGCGC
>NW_004567134.1:19066348-19068190 GCF_000260355.1 Condylura cristata | reverse complement strand
TCCCCGCGGCCCGTGTGTGCCCCACGTGTGCCGGTGCAGGCCACTAGCTGCTGGGGCATCCAGCCAGCGGCTGGCCTCCACGATGCGCTGGCCGAGGGCGTCAGGCTCCGCCCGAGGCCCTGAGGACGCTGCTCCGAGGCGGGCAGCCGGCTCCTCCCGCTGCCAGAAGCCCTGGGATGGCGCGACCCCGCCCAGCCCTGCCCCGATGCTCCAGGGCGGGTCCCTCACCTGCCCGCAACACCCGCAGCACCACTCACCTGTGCTGTGCCCCCCACCCCCGCAGACAGCCCAGGGGCAGCTGCCTTGGAGGTTTGTAGCGGGTCAGCGCCCTGCCCAGTGTGTTTCTGGCCAGTGTGCCCACCACAGCCACACGCCACCCCCCATCCACCCCGGAGCCCCCCCACCGCTGGGCACTGCCCCTGGGCTCAGACAGTGGGCGGCCTGGGGCCGGCAGCCAGGCCAGGGCAGGGCCAGGAGGTGGGGGCCACAGGGCACAGAGGGGCGCAAGGAGCGCGGGAGAATCAGCCCTGGGGCGTCACGGCCCCACCCAGGCCTGGAGGCAGGAGTGTGGTGTTGGGGTGCAGGCTGCGGGTCCCCGGCCCAGGTGTGTTCCCCCTGGCCCACCTCCTCAGTGAAGCTAAAGTGAGCCCCAAACCCTGGGGCAAGGAAGCCACGGAGCCTCTTCCCCTGAGGTCGGGGTGTACGCGGTCTGCGGCCCAGCGCCGCCTCGGGGTGCGCCCGGCTCTGGGAAAGGGCAAGGTGGCCGCGCCCCCCCAGGCTCCCGGCGCCGCGGGCGCCACCCGCCGCGAGTGAGGACAGCGCCGGGACCGGCGCCTGGCACGGCTGTTTCAGTCTTCTAGGTCTGGCCCGTCGTGTCTCTTGGCCAAACACCCCTTCGGATGACAGGACCCCCCCAAGTTTTCCTCCTATACATCGAGGTATGACCTGGCCAGGCCCCTTTCATGTCCGCGTTTTAATTGAACACTAAAAAATAACAGTTCACCCGATGCAAGATTTAGTGTGGTGCATAAAAAATAAAATGACAACAATAAAAAATACCTATCTCAGGCCCATAAATTACGACAAAGCCCTAAAAATTCAGCCCTGAATATCGCATATTCTGCAGTGGATTTTCCATCTCCACCCCAAACACGCCGTAAATCACCGGGCATTAATGCCGCGGCACGGCCACAGCCCCACGCCGGTCTGTCTCCCCGCTCTTTGTGAGCTGGGGGGGCCCTCCCTGTGACCCCGGCTCGGCAGGTACCCACGAAGCCCGGGAGGCGGGACCGCCTGCACACGGAATCAATAGTTTTAATTTTCACACGGAAGCCCACAATTTTCAACTGATGGCCTCAGCAGGTTTTAATGGACACAAACAATTTACTTTTACTGTTTTAATTGTTTTTAGTCAATCACATTTTATTGCCGCTCTACATCTGACGAAACCCATGAATCGAGCTATATTCATAACTGATGACCGGGCAGGCGGCAGGGGCCTTCTGCCTCCCGTCTCCACACAGGCGCTGGCGGCTGGCGGCGCCGCCCCGCTCCGTCGGGGTCTCTGTCTCCCAGTTTCGGTGACTCGGCGCAGGGAGGTCTTCGGGTTGTCCAAGCGGCCTACTTCCCTGCGGCTAGCTCGCCGCGCCCGACTCCCTCAGCCGGCCGCCCGGCGGCAGAACTGGCAGCGTCCTCGGGATTCTTCTTTGAGGAGCACCTGTCCTTTCTGCCCCAGCTATTTTCTCTTGCATTTATGGTTTGTGAGTTGCTTTGTGCCCGGCTCTTTCACCCTGCGCCTGCTTTCTGCCGGCCGCTCCAGCTTCGGCCCTGTGCGTGCCCCGG
>NW_004567134.1:19065296-19066248 GCF_000260355.1 Condylura cristata | reverse complement strand
CACAGGGCTCCGCCCAGTGCCCGCTGGCCTCTGGGCCCTCGCACTCAGGGCGGCTCGCCCCTCGCGAGGGCCGCGGCGCTGACTCCTCACCTGGCCACACCACGGTCACAGGAAGCTGAGGCCGAAACAGGACCAGCACCTGGACATTAAGTAACACCCTGAGGCGAGCAGCGGCCTGCGGGGCTCCAGGGGACCTGCTTCAGCGCACAGAAGTGGGTGAAAACCAGACGGCACCATGCCGGCGGCGGTGGCGGCTCCAGGGCCCCCCCGGGTGCGGCGGCGCCGGCTGCGGCGCGGAAGGGGCGGCGGGTGCGCAACAGGGGGACTGTCCACTGACCGGAGCGCGGTGAACTCGAGCGCCGAGACAGAGTTGAGGGAACAAACCGTTGTCTGAGATCAGTACACGGACGAGCCTTTCACTGTCGTGACGAAGGCGAAGGGGAGCGGTCCCCGGTGTCCGCCCAGCGCAGCCCGAGCCTCGGACGGGGGCGGGCGATGCCTGCGGCCTGGACTTCGCGTTCCGCGAAGCAGAGTCCCCGACGCCCCGGAACGGCGGCCCCGAGCGCCCAAGTCACCAAGGGAGCGACCCCATCGCTGACAGCCGGGGGAAGACACGCCCGCCGGGCAGCTGCGACTGCAAACTCTTCTGGAGGACTGAGGGGCGCGGACGCTGGTCCTCCAGGGGGCGGGGCAGGGCCGCGCGGCCCAGCGCCGAAGGGACAGAGCGCGAGGCGAGGCCTGGACGCGACACCCGTCCGCAGGCACCGCGTGGGCGGCGAGGCGGGAAGGCGACACAGGCCACCGGCGGAAGCTGTCCCAGGTTTGCGAGGCTGGTTGGTGTCTGAAAACGGGCGCGGCCCGTGGGGGGCCGGGGGTGCGGTCTGTGGGCGGGGCCTGGGGCGCGGCCTGCTGGGGCGCAGGTCTGGCCCGTCGTGTCTCTTGGCCAAACACC
>NW_004567134.1:19064601-19065196 GCF_000260355.1 Condylura cristata | reverse complement strand
GGGCGCGGCCCGTGGGGGGCCTGGGGCGCGGCCTGGGGACTGTGGGGGCTGGGGGGCCACACGCGTCCAGCCTGTGTCTCCTTTCTGACAGAAACAGCTGTGAGCCAGTCGCCGCCGTTTAGGTTAGTTACCAGCCACATCGACTTCTGTTAACTCTTGGCGGCTGCTGCCCAGCAGTGCTGACCTTACCCCCGGCCAGGAGACTCGCAGGGTGCAGTTGCCAGAATCCAGTACCGGGGACCATCTGGACGAGCCGTGACAGGCTCGCCGGCCTGGGCCCTGTCCTCCTCCCTGTCAGGCGGCACAGGAGGTGGGGGTGCTCGGTGGGGCCGGCGGGCAGCGGGCCGAGCAGGTGCACATGTCCCTCGGCCTGGGCAGTCCAGCCGCAGCCAGAGCACTGGCCGCTGGAGTCACGGAGCTCACGTCTGCTCAGAGCCCTGGAGAGGCTGTGAGTGGACGCTGAGTGCGAGGGTCCCCCCCCATGTGTGGTCCACGCATCGTGCATGTGATCAGCTTCTCAGGGCCCAGAACAGAGGCACGTGGCCACGCGGGGCAGGGCCCAGAGGTCACTGGCCACGGCCGGCCGCTTGCCCAG
>NW_004567134.1:19063188-19064396 GCF_000260355.1 Condylura cristata | reverse complement strand
CCGCCTCAGCACACGCCTCCTGTCCCGAGCCCTGGTAAGGGGCTGGGACGCGCCCGCCGCGGTGAGCAGGGCTGGGCACACCCAGGGGAAGGGCGAGGGTCTCGAGCGGGACCCGAGTTTTCGTCTTTCTCAGTTTTCAAAGCCGGTGCGGGGAGGCGGGAGGGCCTGGCCGGGGCTGCTGCGACCGGAGTCGCTCCCGGCCGCCCTGCTCGCGCCTGGCTCGGTCCGTGCCGGTCACGCCCGGGCCGGCACATCCAGATGACCAGGGTGCGGGCAGTGCGTGTGCCTCGGCACCCTGACAGGGCCCGGGGAACGGGGCGCCCCCCATGCCTGGAAGTTCGCTGCACGGCCCCGGGGGTGCGCCCTGCTCCGGGGAGCCCTGGCGGGTGCCTCTGCGCTCCGGCTGACAGGAGGGGCGGCGGGTTTGAGAGGTTCAGGCTCTTTGGATGTCGATGAAGGGGGAAAAATACTGGGGGGGGGGCATGGGCTTTCCAGGTGCTGAGCAAAACAGAGTCACTTTAAAGTGAAGCACATAGAAATAATTTATTTTAACTTCATTTTACTTGACATTCCTAAGTAGCTATGACTTGTGACCTTGCCCGTGCATCCTGGCCCTCCAAAACCGCGACGGGAAGGTGGGGGAGCCCCAGCGCCCCCCCAGGCCACCCGCGCGGCAGGAGTGTGGGAAGTGCCGCGGGCTCGTGGGGCCCGGCCGGGGTGACCGGTCACCGCCACTCCCGGGAGAGCGTCCAGCCAAGCAACAGCAAGCAGCGCGTGAAAGATGCACACGGGCGCTGCCGCGATTCTGCGACAAGAGGCGCGTTTATGCTGACGTGACTCTAGGCAAAGCGAATTGCTCCGCGAGGCAGAGACGCTGCCCGAAGCGCCGCAAGAGGAGACGGGGGCAGGGGCCGCGGCCGGCGGGGCAGCTCGAGTCCGCGGGCCTGCGGCGCCGGCAGGGCCCACCCGCGGGGCTCGCGGCCGCCGTCATACGGTGGTCACCGACAGGAAGGAGTTGTACACCCGAGTGCCGTCCGGCGACTTGGCGCCGTGCGTCAGGAGCTCCTGGATCGTCATCCAGCTGTCGAAGATCCTCTTGTTCCTCCGCTTCAGCATCTTCTTGTGGCTCAGCTCCAGGATGCTCGGCTCGCGGCGGTCCTCGGCGCCCGGCTCGCGCGGGCCGTCCAGCCGGCTTTGCTGCAGGACCT
>NW_004567134.1:19060022-19060858 GCF_000260355.1 Condylura cristata | reverse complement strand
CAGGGAGGGCCGGGCAGGGCCAGAGAAAGCCAGGGAGGGCCAGGGAGGGCCATGGAGGGCCAGGGAGGGCCAGGGAAGGCCAGGGAGGGCCGGGCAGGGCCAGAGAAGGCCAGAGAGGGCCAGGGAGGGCCAGCGAGGGCCAGGAAAGGCCAGGGAGGGCTAGGGAGAGCTGGGCAGGGCCAGAGAAGGCCAGCGAGGGCCAGGGAAGGCCAGGGAGGGCCGGGCAGCCAAGCAGAGCTGTGTTTGCTGCACAGCAGGCTCCAGCAGCAGCCCCGGGGCCAAGCGTGTTTACGCTCTGGCCCTTGAAGTGAGGTCGCCAGGGAGGTGACCCCCACATCCCTGTGGGCAGAGGATGCCGCCCTCTGTGGCCGGACCCCCCCCCCCCACTGTTCCCAGAGCCCTGCACAGGGCCAGGCCGAGGCGGGCCACCTGTCTACGAGGCAGCGATGGGTGGGCCAGCTAGGCTGCCCGCGGCCCCAGCACCCGTCCACACCTCTGCCTCCTGGCGCAGCCCTGCCCACCCCGCACGCCACAGCAGGGCGTCACCAGGCCCTGAGGGTCGCCGACGGCCCGTCCCCGCGTGGCCCCGCCCGGGCGCTTCACCTGGAGCTCCGGCCTGGCGACCAGCAGGGAGACGCTCCTGTGCGCCTCACTGGACAGCAGGGCCACGGCCTCCTCGCGGTCCTGCACCTCCATCCCGTTGATCTGCGGAGACACCGGGGGGTGGCTGACCCGCTGGGGCGCCCTGCCGCCGCGGTCAGCCCAGGGCAGACCGCTGTGTCCACGGGGCGCTGCCTGCGCACATGAAGGGTCCCGGGAGGCCGAGTCGGGCCCCC
>NW_004567134.1:19059391-19059808 GCF_000260355.1 Condylura cristata | reverse complement strand
CCGCTCGAGGCTGGCCGGGCTGCGGGGCGCCGCCAGAGTCCCCCCTCAGAGTCGGCCCTCCGGGCCCAAACCCCGGCCTGGCCAGGCGCAGGGCCAGAGGGGCCCCAGCCCTGGGGGCCCCCTTCCCCCCGGCGCCTGGAGTGCGGGGCCACCCTGGGTGTCGCGGGCCTACCTGGATGATGCGGTCCCCCTCCCGGATGCGCCCGTCCTGAGCCGCGATGCTGTTGGGGTCAATCTGAAACACAGCGGTCGGCACAATGACCGTGTCCACCCAGGCCGCGGCTCCGGGGAAGGCAGCGGGGGTGGCGGCGGGCGGGGCGCACCTCGCTCACGTAGATGCCCAGGTCCTCCTCCTCGTCCGTGCGGTAGCACACGGTGAGCCCCAGCTTGTCGCGGCTGCTCCGCCGGCAGAGGTCC
>NW_004567134.1:19057060-19058190 GCF_000260355.1 Condylura cristata | reverse complement strand
TGGGCTGGGCCGGCCGGCGGACAGGGCGGCCCTCACTGGCAGCGGGCCGACCGCTGGGTCCACCAGGCACCCCAGCCGTCACCGGGAGCCACAGAGGACCTGCAGCCCCCGTGGACCCGAGCAGGGCCGCTGGCCCGAGCCCGTGGACACCCCGCACAGGGCGCCCCCACCCAGCGGGGCCAGGAGTCTGGGCATCCCGGCAGGGCGCAGCCCTGGCCGACCAGGCAGAGGCAGGGGGCAGCCGGCAGGGGGCAGCACAGGGCAGCAGGAGCCGCGGACGGGGCCAGCCTGCGCCCTGGTCCCGGGGAGACGGACAACTGGGGCCACAGAGCAGAGGGGGCGGCCGGTCCCCACAGAGACTGTCGGCATGGGGGCCGCCACTGTGACAGTGCCGAGGGGCGTGGGGCCCGGCCCCACCCGTGGCCTCCCGGGGGCAGCGCAGAAGGCGTCCAGGCGGGAAGGGGACGGCGGGCCGGGGGCCCGGCCAGGCAGCCCCGCACCACCCCGAAGTGAGCACGGAGCAGGTGGAGCCCCCGCGCCAGGCGGCCGCACCTCCAGCTCCAGCTCCTCCCGCTCCAGGTCCTGGGGGAGGCCGCCCAGGTAGCCACTGGCGTCGTAGAACTCGGGCACAGGCGCTCTGTGGAGAGAGGGGGCCATGAGGGCCGCGAGCCGCTGCCCGCGCCCCCCAGCCCCCGCCTTGCAGAGGCCCCGGGCCGCCCCTCAGCCCGACGGCTCCCTGAGACAGCCCGGGGGCGGCTGGCGAGTCCAGGTGGCCAGCCCAGGTCCTTCTGACTGGGAAGTCCGGCTGGCTGCCCTCGGGCCAAGTCCCGTCACGTCAACTGGACCCAGGAGGAGACCGGGCCTCCAGCAGCCCCCGGCACCCAGGGCTGGCGCAGGCGCCGGCCGGGGAGCTGGTCAGGAGCTGTGTCCAGGAGCCGAGAAAGGCGGGAGGGGACAGACAGCTTGTCCTCAGCGATGGTGAAACGGGCACTCCCCGGCCCCTCCTGCAGACAGGAGGTCAAGCCCCTGGCCTGAGCGTCCTGCCGGCCGCACGCCCTCCCCTGCTGTGCCCCGACACCCCGTCGGCGGCTGCGAGCCCTCGACCCCCAGCCTGGGCCTGCGCTGGGGTC
>NW_004567134.1:19053301-19054419 GCF_000260355.1 Condylura cristata | reverse complement strand
GCTGCCCGCCGCTCCGTGCCCTGCCCGCTGGTCAGCACTCTCTGGTGTCCAGCTGGACTCTCAGCCCCAGCCAGGTCACTTGCTGCGGCCTAATCACATCAGCAGAGATCAGAAAGCTGCGAAGGGGCCCAGGAATGGTTCTGGGGGCAGCTCCTGCCCTGCCCCCTGCCCTTCCCGTCCTGGCTGTCCAGGGCTGGGCCGGAGGGCCCCCCCAGAAAGCCCCACTCCTCCCCCAGTCCTCGCCTCTGTAGGCACCTCCCCTCCCTGCCAGCCAGGTGACCAGAGCAGCCCTGGACCCTGAGCAGAGATGCCGTTCCCGGAGAACAGTCTCTCCTGGGGGGCTTTTCCGGGTAGGAGATGGCACCCAGCACCCCTGAAACCCGGGAGGCCTTCCCTTCCTGCGCCGGCCTTGCTCACATCCCCAGGCACCGGTGGGGGAGGTCAGGGTGCAGCGGCCGAGCCCCACAGCTCCATCCTCTGTGCCTCAGCCCCTGCCAGGCGGCTGGAGGCCACTTGGCTGTGGGGTTGCTCCCTGCGCCCCCAGCATGGGGCCCCCTGAGCCCTCCCCGCACAGTCCCGGGCTCTGCTGGCCTCCGCCCAGGCCTCACAGTGCCACAGCTGGCCCCAATGTGGTTACCGGCCTCGAGGGGCCACTGCTCCCAGCCCCTGGAGGCGGCAGCCGGCAGGGGCCGGGCTGGGCCACGGGAGCAGCTGGCTGCGGGGGTCCTCTCTGTGCGCCCCCAGCGCGGCCCTTTGTTTCTCTGCGGGCCAGGGCTCTGCTGGCCGCTGGCCACGCCCCTGGGGGCCTTCCCGCTGCGGCTCAGACTCCCCAAGAAGGGAAAGGAGCTGCTTGGCTGGCACAAGGAAGCCGGTGAGCAGAACCTGCTTCCTCCCGGCCCGCTGCGCGCAGAGTGCGGTGGGGGCGTGCGGTGGGGGCGTGCGCTGCAGGGCCGACGCCAGAAACGACCAAACGGCCTGGTCTCCGCCCGGGGACCGAGGGCGCCCAGAGACGCGGGCGGGGTGCGGGGGTGCACAGGGCCGCGCTGCCCAGGGCACGAGGTCACAGCAGCCTTCGGCCTGCGTCTCAGTCTCAGCTTCTCCGCCTGTGCGGGAACGGC
>NW_004567134.1:19052295-19053018 GCF_000260355.1 Condylura cristata | reverse complement strand
GTCCCAGGCGCCGGCCGGGGCCCTCAGGCCTGGGACCGCTTGCTCTCGGCGGGGTCCTGCCCGCCCCCCGAAGCCCCAGCCCAGTCGCCAGCCACCGCTGCCCAGGCAGCACCAGAAATCCTGGCTCAGGACAAGACTTGAACACGCAAAGACTCTCAGCCCGTCATCAAGGCCGGTTGCACTTGGGGTTCCCAACATTTTCAAAGAGGCGCAGAATGGGCAAGTGAGCTCAGCATGTCTGTGCAGCAGCAGAAGGGAGGAGGGAGCCCCAGGAAGGAGCCTGTCCTGCGCCCCTGAGGGGAGGGCGCCCCCAGGAAGAGGGAGCCCCAGGGAGGAGGGAGCCCCGGTGGGTGGGGGGAAGGTGCCCAGGAGGGGTCAAGAGCCCTGGGAAGGAGGGAGCCTCAGGGAGGAGGGTACCCCAGGCAGGAGCATGCCCCAGGGCGGAGAGTGCCCCAGGGAGGAGGGACCCCAGGGAGGAGGGAGCCTCAGGGAGGAGGGAGCCTCAGGGAGAAGGGTATGCGAGGGAGGAGAGCGCTCTGGGAAGGAGGGCACCCCAGGGAGGAGGGAGCCTCAGGGAGGTGGGTACCCCCGGGAGAAGCGTGCTCCGGGGAGGAGGGACCCCCGGGGAGGAGGGTGCCCCCGGGAGGAGGGAGCCCCAGGGAGGAGGGAGCTCCAGGGAGGAGGTTGCCCCAGGGAGGAGGGAGCCCCAGGGAGGAGGGTACC
>NW_004567134.1:19050302-19050886 GCF_000260355.1 Condylura cristata | reverse complement strand
CCCGGGAGGCCTCGCCCCGCGGCGCCCCCTTCCCAGCGCTGAGGCCTCGTCACCGCCGCCCACGGCCGGCAGGCGCGTCGGGGGAAGAATAATGCTCCTTTCTCTGGGCTCCCAGACACCCGCAGCCGCCCGCCGCGCCGCCCACAGGCGGCAGGGGCCACCCAGGGGGTGCGGAGGCGCCAGGACGGGCTCCCCGTGGCTCCGCTCAAGGCCCTGGGCCCGGAGTGCGGCCATCAGACGGGGCGCACTGGACGGGGCGGGGAAGGGTCGGGCCCTGCCGGCGCTGAGGACGCTGCCGGCTGCCGGCCTCCGGGCCGTGGACCGGGGTGACCCCCCCACGCTGGCCCCGAGCTGCGTCCTGCCTGTGGCCGGGGCGCGCCGTCTGCTTCCTGCCGAGGACCAGCCTCTGCTGATGGCTACTGACCGCTGCCACTGGGCTGTTACGGCCTCAGAGTCCCCGGGTCGCGCTGAGCCTAGCGACAGGGCGGCCAGTCCTGACCCTGCTTCCCCGCCACGTGCCCCCCCCGGCACCCCCGACGCGGTCATTCTCTCTCGGCCACCACCCGGGGCCTCCCGAGCACCTG
>NW_004567134.1:19047718-19048679 GCF_000260355.1 Condylura cristata | reverse complement strand
GGGGTGTGGGGGTCCAGGGGCCTGGTGGGGGAGCCGCCTCACCGTGAGAGAGAAGCACAGAGAGGCCCCCTGACGGGGGAGGGGTGTCCAGGGGGCCCCTCCTTTGGGGGTGGCCTGGGGCTGGGCGCTCTGGAGGGTGAGAACGGGGAGGGGCTGAGCTCTGGGGGGAGGCAGCCGAGACCTGGGTCTGGGCCTGCTCTGAATAGCACTCTGGAGCCCCCATGCAGCGGGGCTCGGGGCACAAGGGGGGGCCAGGGCAGGGAGACTGGCGACTGAGAAAGGCCCTGGGAGCCTGCTGAGGGGCGGGAGCTGGCCCCGAGGGCCCCGGCCCAGGCGCCCGGCCGCGGCAGGCAGGTGTGCTGGCCGCACCAGCAGGCACGACGGTCTGAACCCACAGTGCGCGCCTGGGGCGGGCGCCTGGCACAGGCGTCCACAAGCTCCAGTCCAGCCCCCCCTCCGCTCAGGCGAGCCCCCCTCAGGCGAGCCCCAGCGCCTGCGCAGGTGTCCACGGGCACGGGGTTTGCGTGTCCCTGTGTCCGCCCGCTCCTCTCCGGCCGCCTCGCTGACAGCAAGGAAGGGGCCCGGCTGGGCTGGGCCCCGGCAGGAAGCGCCCCGGGCCGGCCTCGCGCCCCAGCCCGCACCCCGGCCAGGCGGGCAGAGGCGGAGGACGCTGGCTCCCGGCCACAGACCGGCGAGCGCCCGTGGGGCGCTGAGGCCCTTAACGTGCGCTGCTGGAGAGCGAAGGCGAGGCAGTGGGATCGCGTCGGCTTAGAAGCTTCTGCACAGCTGAAGACACTCAACACCGGAGACGCCTGCCGGTGGGGACCCGCGGGGACCGGCGGGGGAGCCCCCGCGCCCCCGGAGCTCGCGCACCTGGACGCTGCACTTGGGCAGACCGGGCTGCTCCGGCCTGGCCTTGCTCTTCTCCTTCGGTTTCGGCCGCGGGCCCCTGCCCGAGCCC
>NW_004567134.1:19045717-19047082 GCF_000260355.1 Condylura cristata | reverse complement strand
TGTGCTGGCTGGGCCGCTGGCCGGCAGGCGCCCCCTGGCCCACCAGGAGCTGTCCCCAGCGCCCAGGCGAGCAGAACTGCCCCCGCCAACCTCCAGCACACAGCGCCTGGCAGCCAAGGCCGTTACCTTCGGCGTCCAGCACGAAACTGGAGGACACGCCGTCCGTGTCGCTCACCGACACCGAGTAGGTCCCCAGGGTCTCCGTGTCCGGGTCCTGCAGGTACAGCTTGGAGCTGGAAGGTGAATACAGGTGAGGCCACTGGTGGGCCACTGGGCCACAGGAGGCTGGGGCGGGGCCAGAAGGGGCTGGGGCGGGGCCAGAGGAGGCTGGGGCGGGGCCAGGCGGGGTCTGTGGAGCGGGCCGGGGCCAGGTGGGGCGGCAGCACCCCGCCCTGCACCCCGTTACCAAGGGGTGCAGCCCCACCAACCTGAAACTGGCTCTGAAGGGCGTGGCCCTGGGCGGGGGCAGAGGCCTGGGGGCAGAGTCCAGGGCCAGGGCTGCTGTCGGGCATCTCTCTCTGTGGACAGCGTGGGCGGGCGCCCGTGGGGAGCCCCGGCGCCCGTGGGGAGCCCCGGCAGGTGCTCTGCTTCTCCGAGGAGACACCTTCAGGGAGAGATGGCCAGCCGCCTGCAGGGGTGCGGGTGCGGACAGCAGCTGGAAAGCCTCAAGGCCCACAGGCTCTGGGCCCCAGGGCCCTCTCCAGGTCCACCCTCCGGGCCGGCCACCGGGTGACCCTCGGGGAGCGTGTCCAGGGTCGGCACCCGGGGCGCTCTGGGAGACCGTGGGGGGCAGACCCTGCAGCCACCGTGTGGGAGTGTCCGGGAGTCACAGCCCACCCCCTCTACTGGGGCAGCCTGCTCCTGACCCCCCCAGCCAGCGCCCGGCCCGCTGTGGGCAGACAGGCTCCCCAGGGTGTTTCTGTTACCGGCCACCCAGACACGGAGGGCGTGGCAGGCCAGGCCGGGCTACCTGGCCAGGCGCCCGCCGCCCGGAGCGCGCAGGCCCCGCCCCCCAGCCCAGCAGAATCACCCTCCGGGGAATTCCCAGCGCGCTTTCTCACCCTCACGTACCCCAAAACCCCGGCACCCTCCAAATCCACACGCGCCCTCTGCCTGGAGCGTGCCCCGGGGTCCAGCCAGGCGCCGGGCGAGGGCACCCACCGGGCCTGGGGGTGCAGGCACAGCCCCGGGTGCCGGCCTGGTGGGGAGCAGGCTCTGGACACCGAAACTGGCCCAGGCCCCAGGCGATGAAGTAATTAACGGTGTCTCCACCGAAGCGCAGTAAAAGGTAATGGCCCTCGCCGCGCCGGGGCTGGGCACTCCACGGGTGCTGGGGGAGGGGTGCGGCCACCGAGCCGGCCAGCG
>NW_004567134.1:19040388-19044505 GCF_000260355.1 Condylura cristata | reverse complement strand
CACGGCCGGCCGCTGGGGCCATGTCCTGCACCGGGGTGGGGGGGCCTCGCCTCTACCTGTCCCTCCGCTGCTCTTTCTGGAAGTGGGGGGCCTGGCGCTGGCAGCAGGGAGCGTGGAGGGGCCGGGTCGCAGGCGCCTTGTCCCCCACCGGCTCCCCCCAATAAGACGGCAGCCGGCGGGGGCCCAGTTAGCACCGGACCTCAGAGGCCGTTCATTACTCGCTGCCTTGGGGTTCACAGCCCCGCTGAGCGGCCGCTCCCCAGTGGCCGGCGGTGGGGCGCCCTTCAGGCCCGGTCCGCAAGCTCACCCGCATGCAGGTGGGGGCTGCGGGCTGGGGGGTTGCGGGGGACGCCGTGTCCGCTCTCTGGCCGCACCTCCCCTCTGAAGGGCCAGGGCAGGACTCTGTTCTGTTCCCGGGCGACGTCAGGCAGCTGGACGGCCGCCACCTGGACAGGCCCGGCCTCGTGTGGCTGCTCCGAGGGCTCTCGGGCCGGCCTGTGTCCAGGGCACCCGGCACGGGGCTGCAGGGACTGCGGGGGATGGGCCGCCCACGCCACGCACCTGCCGGCCGCCGCGGCCAGCACGGAGCACCCGGCCCTGGCCTGGCCCCTGCCCACGGCCACCGCCTGGTCTCGGTCCCGGCAAAGGGGCCGCTGCCCCTGCAGGTTTACAAGGTCCGCGCCCCGGCCAGAGTGGACATCAGCTGGGAGCGCCCCCGGGACCAGGCGGGCGCGGAGGCGGGGGCTCCTTCAGTGGATGGATCTCAGGGTCAGCCTCGACCGCGGTGACCCACACGTGCCCTCGGCCTGGGCCTCTGACCCCAACACCGCCCTGTCCATCACTGGCCGTGGCCCCGCACCCCCGGGCAGGCGCTGGGGAGGCCATAATCGATTTAGGGACGATCAGGTCAGAACGCATGGCACTCGCCACAATTAAACCTTCAGTCTTCATTACGGCGACCCGGGGACCCCACGAGGCCAGAGACGCAGTCACCGGGCCACAGCAGCACCCAGTGGTGTCCAGCCCCAGCCCGGCCCGTGGGCACCAGCCATCACCAGCGCAGGCAGCCCCCACTCTCTGCCTCAAGCTTCTACCGAGGGGCAGCCTATGACACGGACAGGGTGGGGGGCTGTGGGCCCCTGGGATGCAACCCCCCAGGACATAGCCCCCCCAGGCACAACCCCCAGGATGCCACCACTTGAGGCGCAGCACCCCCCAGGATGCAGCCCCCCCCAGGACGCAGACCCCCACAGGCGCAGCCCCCAGGACACAGCCAGTGAGGACATAGCTCCTGGGGATGCAACCCCCTAAGGAGGTAGCCTCTGAGGATGCAGCCCCCTGACGTGGCCCCTGGCTCGGAGTGGGTGCCGCAGAGCCACGGCGGCCACGGAGCTCACCCAGACCTGCCACGCGCACTGCCTGGGGCGTGTCCCCGCGTGCAGGCACGCTGGCAAGCAGCCCCCCCACCGCACGCCCACGTCACGTCTCCCACGCCTCCCCAGCGCCCCCACCGTGCTACCCACGCTCCCCGAGGGCCCCCACCACGCCACATCATGTCCCCCACGCTCCTCCAGGGCCCCCACTGCACTCCCCACGTCACGTCCCCCACGCTCCCCGGGGGCCCCCACCATGCTCCCCAGGGCACCAAGAGGGTGAGCGGTGTAGGAGGTCACCTTTCTGCCACCGCGCAGAGTCCCTGAGGCTGAACAACCAGCCCCACGTGTGGGGGACCCCGAGGCTGGACCAGAGAGGAAGGCCCGGCCCGGCAGCCCCCTCCCCACCCAGAGCAGAGGCGGGCACCCTGGCCCGGGAGGCGCAGGGCTGGCCACAAGCCACCGACTGGGGCAGTTACGATGTTTTCAGCCACAATGACAGGTTGTCACGGGAGTCCACTTGCGTGGGGTGTCCAGTGCCCAAGCACGTGGGCTGGCCAGCTGGGTCCCAGCGGAAGGAGGGCCTGGTTCCTCCCAGGTCACCGATCTGTCTGCTGTGAGCGCAGCCCCCACGACAGAGCCCGACACACGCTGGGTCTCCACGTCTGCACCCCAACTCTGCTGGGCCCCTGAGAACGGACAGAAGACAGCGGCAGCTTCACGTGCGGCGGGGGCGGCTCAGCCAGGGGTGCGCGCAGGGGCGGGTCACAGCCTCCTGAGGGCCGGCCGGCCCCCTCTCCCGGCTGCGGGTTGCGCGGGCGCTGGGGTGGGGGCTGGTCCACGGCCTGCCGGGCCTCCAGACTCAGAGGCCCCCATAAGCGGCCAAAGCGGGTGGAAGCCTCGGTGCAGTGCGTGCCCCTTTTATGCAACTGTGCACGCAGTGGATCTGGACTGGACCAATCAGGTGAGAGCTACCAGCTGATTGGTGCTCAGTGGCCCAATCAACCACAGGATTGAAAAATGATCCAATCAGACGTGGGGGGTGGGGCGCCCTGAAGAGAATATAAGCCAGAGTCAGCAGTGCCTGAAGGGAGATGCCTCAGGCCCCAAAGGAAGAGGAAGGTGGGGCAGTACCCCCCTGGCCTCCGGAAGGGAAAAAGACAGGGGGGAGGGGGAGGGGCATCCGGACCCCCGCAGACCCGCTGGATCCTGTCCATGGTGTGTCTGAGGGGCTGTTGGTGATGTTGCGGCCCAACCCCTCAACTCGCGCACTGGGCTTCCTGACCCTCTGGTGACCTTTAGTGGTCACCACACTGGCCAGTGCTGCCCCGGCTCCTGCTGACCGCAGCGACCATTCCTGGCACTGTCTGGGGGAGGCGGCTGCCGCCATGCATGGCCACTGCTCCGTGCCCTCCTGTCGGGTCACTGCGGTTGTGGGGGAGGACAGGCTGGCTTGTCCCCCTCTGGCGCCATCCGGTGCTGGGCTGACCCCAGCAGGCCCCCGCTGTGGGCGCTGTGTAGCCCCTGGCTTTGCTTTCGGCCTTTGGGCGTCTCAGCGGCTCTGGGCCAGGGCCCCGGTGGGGGCCCCACTCGCCCCCATCCGCCTCTTGCCCTGTCTGGCCCTGTCTGGCCACCAAACACCCCCCTTCCTCAGCCTGAGGCTTCAGAGGCAGCAACAGGTGTTTTCTGGAAAGCATGTCCCCCAGAACAGGGCGGCGCCACCCCAGAGGTGCCCAGGCCGGGGCAGGGGCCGGCCGTGGGGGTCTTCAGGGCGGGGCAGAGTTGCGTCCCTCCTCCTCTTCCCTGGAGCTCAGCCTCGGCCAGGACATCTGGTGTGTATGATGGGAGGGTCAGAGGAGGCAGGTGGCCATGGTGTCCACTGCAGGCCGCCAGCCCTGGTCCAGCAGTGTCCTCCCTGCCACCAGGCCGGGAGACCTGGGGAGAAGGGGCTGGAGCCTGTGGACTGCACGTCCACTGCGGTGAGCACAGCCAGCGCAGGGGCAGCAGGGGCAGCAGGGGCTCCAGCTGTCCACCCGGGAGCCCTGGGCCTGGCATGGGGAGAAGGCACCCCCGGGCTCTGCCCTCAAGCCAGCGAGAGTTGGGGCTCTCTGGATTCTGGGAGCGGCACGCTGAGGGCCCATGCGCGACACCCCAGGGCGGTGGGCAGCGCGTCCGACAGGGGTGTGGACACCAGGGCCTGGGCAGAGACGAGGCAGGTGGGCGCTGCCTCACTTCCGCCTCTCTGGCCTCGGACCCTCCCTGAGGTGCTGTGGTCAAGAGTGACCGCCAGCCCGTGAGGCCCCACCCCTCCCCGGCTGGGGAGTGGACCCTCCATCCTTCGCCCCGGGACCTGGGAAGCGCAGCCTGCAGCGTCTCTGGCACACATTCCCCGAAACAGGCCAGGAGACGCCCCTGGGATTGCCCGACCCCCGGGACCCCTGTGGGGCCGGGTGGGGGGTCGCTCCCGTTCCGGCTGCTCCCCTGGCTCGGCATTCAGGTGGCAACACTGTGGCCGAAATAGCCACCGTGGAAGGGACACAAATGTCCTCCCGGACAGGCTCTGACCTGGGCCCTGCCACAGGCCTCCTGGCCCCCGCGGGGCCCCCCAGGCCCCTGCCCAGAGGGCCATCGCCCGCTTGGCCAGGCGGCCGCAAGGGGACATTTCCTGGCCCGGTGGGAAACAGCAGGGCAGACAGACGCAGCGGGGCCTCCGGGGTCTGAGGCGGGCGGCGCGGGGGACGTGC
>NW_004567134.1:19033610-19039253 GCF_000260355.1 Condylura cristata | reverse complement strand
GGGTGGGGTCCAGGGGGCCTGCTGGTCTCCGCGAGTCAGCTGACTGGGCGACGCACACCGGGCCCACTTCTCTCCTGGACGCTGCAGCTGCCAACTCTGGAAGCCGTAGGGTGGATGGGCTGTGACAGAAGCCACGAAGACCGCGTGGCCTTGGTGGTGTGGCTGTGGCAGGAATGGCCGCACCGGCTTCGGGACTCACTGGGGGAAGAGCCTCCGGCCGGCCCCGTGTTACCTCCCTGGGCGCCGTGGCTGGGTGGGCAGCGTGGCCTCTGGGCCGAGTGGTCCGGCCGCCCGAGGCCCCTCCCTCCTGCCTGGGGGCCCAGTGAGCCTCCCCAGAAGTCGGAGTCCCCGGTTGCTGGTGCGAGAACAGGACGCTGTGTCCAGCGCAGCAAACAGCCTCGTGCCCCCCTGCTCGTGCTCAGCTGCGCGCCACAGGGCAGGGGGCTGCCAGCTTGGGGGACGCCGTCGGCCTCGGCCTCGCCAGGCCCCACAGGCTGCGGGGTCACGGCCGCCAAGCAGGGCTGACCGCGGAGGCACAGCCGCAGCCCACCCGGTGCCAGGGAAAGGAGAGGACTCGCCTCTGAATTTAGACTTGAATTTTAACTCAAGAAGATAAAGGCGCCGCCCACCCGCGGTATTGGGGTGCACGTTCTGGGGGGCGTAGGCGCCTGCTGCCCCCCGCGAGCCCCTCCCCCACCCTGGCGCGGTGACGCTGCCCGACCCCTAGGCCCCACGGGGTACTGAGGCCACGTGCACCCCGAGCCCTCCCGCCCCTGCTCCCGCAAGACCGAGCCGGGCGCTGCTGCGGGGCCACGTGGGCTCCACGGTCACTGCCGCCTCCCAGCCGCTGGCGCTGGCCGACAGCGTTCGGCCCCTTGGGGTGGCCATCAGGCGGCCAAAGCCAGGAGCACGACGCTGCACCAGCGGCCAGGGCACCTGCAGCCTGGGGCTCACGGTGACAGGCACGGGCCCCAGAGGGGCACGGGAGGAGGGGCTCGCTGCTGTGGCTGGACAATGACCCCTGCTCCGTGGGGCTGCCGGTCCAGCAGCAGCACCACCGGACTCATGTGGGAACTTGGGCCGCTCTCCTGTCCACAGCAGCTGAGGCCTGAGGGACAGTGTCCACAATGGCTCCCAGCCGGTGGCCACCCCGATGGGCCAGGCGTGCGGCCGAGCGACCCCGCTGACCCCGGCGGCAAGGCCTGCTCCGGAAGGCGATGGTGGCACCCGGCGGGGCACCCGCACGGGCCTGGGCGAGGCTGGCCGCTGCGTTGTGGCCTCTGCGCTGGCCAGGCCGGGCCCACAGGGAACAACGGCAGGCGCCGGTGGGGGGCTCCGTGGGGGGGTTCTGCGGGTGGCAGCAGTAATGCCCGGGGATAAGCAGCTGGATGGGACCTGCTGTGCCCCAATCCGCCGGGGGCCAGGCCTGCCAGTCTCTACGCGGGGTGCGGCCAGAGCCTGCCAGTCCCACGAGGCCACTTCCCGGCGCAGCCCCCACACGACACTTGCAGGCGGCCGCACCGCCTGCTCTCCTGTGACAACCGCCCCGCACACAGGCCACGCCCCTTCTGGCCACAGACCATACCCTCCCGGCCACAGGCCACACCTTTCCGAGCACAGACCACACCCCTTCCGGCCAGTGACCACGCCCCAGGCCCGGGCCACGCCCCCAGCTTCAGGCCACGCCCCTTCCAGCCACGGTGCAGTCAGGCTTTCAGGCTCCTGAAGCGGCGACACAGGGCTAAGGCCCAGGGGTCACGCGGGCAGCAGCCCCAAGGCCCGCACGGGCGCACGTCTGGGACTCGCATCTTAAGCGCGCGGGGCACCGTGGTGTGACCCCACAACGCGGGGGCCGGTCTGCAGGGCGCGGGCTGGACAGGCGGGCACCCGCTGGGCACACAGGTCCAGCGCCCAGTCCATGCGCACCCAGGCCCAGCAGCGGGCAGCCACGGCTTTCCTCCTGTCTCCGCGACCACCGGCCAGGGGCGCCTGGCCCCTCGCCGCGTTTCGGATGCCCACGGCGCTATCTGGGTGACCGGCCTCGGCGCCGAGCTGAGGGCCGGAGCCAGACACGTGGCCTGCAGGATGAGGGTGCCGCAGGCAGCGCGGCCTGGGCCCCACTTACCTCCACGATGCGGTCATGGACCTGCAGGCCCCCGTCCCTGGCCGCCGGCCCGCCGTCCGCCACGCGGGAAACGAAAATGCCTTCGCCGGATGGTCCATCTTGGTTGTCCTTCGGGTTAAAACAACGCAGTGTGAACGCGAGGCCCCCGCCCCGGGGACAGTATAGCTGCCTCACTTGTTGACTCGGAGCGGGGTGGGGCTCCCCAGGCTCAGGCTGCGCCCGCAGGCTCAGCCCTTCTCGCTGTCCACCCTGAACAACGGCCCCCAGGCCGGCTGGGAGGCCGTGGGGTCAGCAGCAGGAACGGGGACCGGCCTCTGCCTGCCCCGTGTGCCGCCCGCTCAGGGCCGCCGGCCTGCGAACCCCCCCCCAACTCTCCTAGTGAGTGGGGAGCCTGGCTGGGGCCAAGGAGCGCAGGGCGCGGCCTCAGGACCCGGGCCCCGCCCCCAGCAACGGACCCCGCCCATCCCCGGTGCAGCCCCGCCCCCAGCAACGGACCCCCGCCCATCCCCAGTCCGGCCCCGCCCCCAGCGCCGGGCCCCGCCCCCACCTGCCTGTCTGCAGCATGAGCCCTTGCCCGCGGGGGAGTGGCCAGGTGGACCCAGGCTACCAGGGACAGCCCGCTCTGCCAGTGCTGCCCCGCCTGCTGCCCGGGACCAGCACCCCCGTTGTCGTCCTGCTGTCCCCTTGATCCGCGAGTGCCCACTCGCCACGTGACGTCCCCACGGACGGCCGTGGCCTCGACGCCCCAGCCAGCCCGAGCTGTCCACATGAGCGACGTTATTTCCCCTCAGCTGTTCCCTTCCAGGCTCATAGGCAAGGACATGGCGGCAGCGGGGGTCTGGTCAGTGGCCAGACGCTCCCGGGCAGCGTGGGGCGGGATGACAGCACGGGGCACCGGGCCGGCGGGGGGGGGCACTGGCCACTCACCTCACAGGGCCGGCCGCCGATGATGTGGAAGCCCAGGGCGCCGGCGTCACGCTGCAGGACAAGCGTCAGGCTCCGGGTGTCCTCCGTCTGCGGGCGAATGAGGGGACGCGTTAGCCACCGGACGGTGGTGGGAGGCCCACTCCAGGGGCCACACGGGCCGCGAATGCAGCTGACCACTGGGGCCTCCTCTGGGGATGCTGACCGGGGGCGCCAGCTGGGCCTCTGGGTGCCAGTGGCAGCCGCTGTCCTGACCGGTGAGCTGTGGACACCGGCATGGCCAGCTGGATGCTGGGGCCCAGATGCACAGGGTGAAAAGCCGCCAGGGATGTGGGAACTGCCCCGGGCTGAGCGGGCAGCTGCTGACCTGTGAAGGGCCCGGCAGGCGGGGTCTGGCCGCATGTGAGTGCCGGCCCCTGTCATGGAGACCCAGGGAGCGGCCAGTGGGGCAGCCGGAGGCCTGGCCGTCCAGGGGCCGAGGCTGCTGCTGACCTGCGACCCAGCCCCACCCAGGAGCCACGGCCCAGCGGGGCCCAGAGCTGACCAGCTCCCACACCAGAGTTGCCCTGCAGGCCTGAGGGCCCCCCAGCCTCGGGGGACAGGCGGATGGACAGACGGACAGCAGTGAGAGGCCACACAGCCCTCCGCTGAGAGCTGCCGCCTGGGGCCCCGTGGGGCTGGCCACACCAGGGAGATGCAATGCCAGGTGAGACGCCACAACTGGACACTGGTCAAGCCGCGTTGCCCTCCTGACCCACCAGCCCGCCAGAGGGGCCCCGCCCTGAGGACGCTGCTGGCCACACTCCAAAGTGGCCACCCGCCACTGCGAAAGGGAGCCCTCACCTGGCCCTGGGGCGGCCGTCCACGGGTAGGGGCGGTGGCCTCTGGCTCACGTTGGAGGGCCAGGGCCTGGGCTCTGCCCCCGGAGACCGCAGGATGGCACTGGTCCCGTGGGCAGCCCGGGGGCCGGGCACGGCCAGCGCCGTGGGGTGTCCGCCTGGACCAGGCCCGGGCTGAGGGGCCGCGGCATCCGAGCCAAGGCCCTGGGCCGCTGGACACGGACGGGCACGGTGTCTGTCCACACATAGCGCAGCTCCCGGTGGCCACCACGTGGATAGGGGCTGCTGCCCCCCGCGATGGCAGAGGCACAGCCCGGGGCTCCCCAGGCCAGCAGGGTTGGGGGACAAGAGCCCCACACTCAGGCCAAGGTTGCTGACCGGCCACGGAGAAGCCCTGGCCAGCCGTCAACGACGGGCAGGACCTGAGCCCGTGCTGGGCACGTCCAGCCCACAGCAGGGCAGCGGGGGCCACAGTGCCCCGGACGCTCAGATGCAGCCCTGGGACGGGGGCCGCCTCGCCCCTCACGGCGGCCGCGGGGCCCACAGCAGCCAGCGGACTGGCTCAGCCACCTTGACCGGGGCAGACCAGGGCGGCCGCCCAGCCCGGGGAAGCTCCAGAGCCACCAGGGCCCCGGCCAGAGGGAGGACGGCCCAGCCCAGGCTGCCGGCCCAGGGCCAGGGGGCCTCAGCGCCCTCCCGGCCGGCCCAGGCGAGAGCAGAGAAGGGGCAGCGGCCCAGGGGGCACTGAGGGTGCCACGTTGCCTCGGGTCCAAGCGGGGACACCCATGGCCTCATGCGGGGACATAGCTCCTGAGCAGGAGGGGCTGGCCGGCTGGACACAGGCGTGAGCCCGGCACACTCGCCAGAGCCAGGGCGCCAGCGTGGACCCCGAGTCTGGGGCGGGGTGGGGCGCCAGCGTGGGCCCCAGGGGGGCAGATCTGGCCTGCACCAGCACCCACAGTTCCGGCCTGCGCAGTCCGCCGCCCACGGGAAGCTCGGTCTCTGTGTGGACAGCACGGGGCAGGACGGGCTGTCCCCGCACCCCGACAGGGAGGCCGCGGTGCGGCCCGAGGACGGTCGGCCCCTCCGGTCACTCGGGTCCATGCTGCAAGGCTGGGGCACGGCAGCCGTCCGGCTCAGCTGTCACCCCGGGCAGGGACGCCGGGGCTGGACCAGGCCTCGGGCTGGAGGACAGCCGCTGCCCCTCGGCGGGGACGCCGGGGCAGAAACCGTCGCTCCTGGACGGCCGGTGGCACAGGCAGTGGACGGGCAGGTGGCCGGGGCTGACTGCGCCCGCCCGGGCCCGGATGTCGGCTGGAGCTGCGGCTGGGGCCTGGCCCTGGCCAGAGCGGGGCCCCGCCGGCGGGCATCTACGCAGGGCCGGGGCGCCATGTCCAGGGCGCCCAGGGCCCGGCCCGGGACCATGCTCTGCGGCCCGGAGGCGGACCGGATCCTGAGCAGCGTCCTCCTCTCCCGGCAACCGCAAAGCCCGCTGTCCGGAGTGTCTGAGCCCCGAGCCCCAGGGGGCAGGACGGGGTACAAACGGGGCTCCCCGTGGCCGGGGGTCCGGACGCCCGCGGAGAACTGGGGAGAAGCTGGGCTCCGGGCGCCCCAGGCCTTCGGGCCGCAGCGAGCTGTAAATATTTGCCCTCCAGAGCCGCAGCTGCCGCGCCCGCAGCTGACAGCCGGAGGGGCGGGCGGGGAGCCCAGGCGGCCGCCCCGGGGCGCACAGCCGCCAGGCAGGGGAGCTGGGGC
>NW_004567134.1:19032589-19033217 GCF_000260355.1 Condylura cristata | reverse complement strand
CGGCCTCCCGCAGCCGCACGCAGCCACTGTCCAGGAGAAGGCCCCCGGCCAGGCAGCCCCGGCCCAGCGCAGGCCGCAACCCGGCAGAGGCGAAGAGGCCTCTGGGGGCCACAGGGCCCCCTGCCCCTCCTTAACTCTGCCCTGGGCGTGGGCGCCTTCCAGTGTCGGGGTCTCGGGCACGCGTGGCTGTAGCTGGCCCTGCGTGTCCTGTGGGGCTGGACTCTCCCGCCTGGACCCGGGAGAAGGGACGGCCCAGGGGCCCGCTGCCCCCACTGTCCCCTGAACACCAAGGCCTGGAGCGGCCCCCACAGGGCCGTGGTCTCCCCAGCTCCCGCTGGAGCTGGAGCGGTGCAGGGGGAGCCGCCAGGGGCCTGCGCCTACCTTGCCGGCGGGGGGCGCGGCCACGCAGCGGCTGAGGGAGTCCAGGCGCGCGCTGTACTCCGTGAACTTCTTCTGGTAGCGCAGCGCAGTCATCTGCAGCTCGAGCTGCGCGGCGGCCAGCTGCGCCACCAGCGACTTCTCCCGCTTGCCGGCGCGCAGAGCCTCCTTCTTGAACGCCTTGTGCAGCGCGCCCAGGCGAGCCTGCAGCGCCCCGTTGTGCGCCCGCAGGGCCCGCGCGCAGCAGTGG
>NW_004567134.1:19028606-19030374 GCF_000260355.1 Condylura cristata | reverse complement strand
CACCCACCGCACGGCCGCGCCCGTCTGCCCCGTGCCTGGGCCGGCCGTGGCCTCAGAGGTGGAGGAAGTGCGCGGCCATGGCCTGCGCCGGCCGGCGGCCCTGAAGCTGGGCGTGGACTCCTTCCTGCGCTGACATCCGCGCTTGCTGCCTCCTGGCTGCCCGCTGACCACTCAGTGGGGCTGGGGGAGTCTGGGTGCCATGGTGGGGACCGAGGTCTGACCCGTAGCTTCTCTGCGGTCCTGCGACACAGATGGAGACGAGGTGGCCATGAGGTGGCCATGAGGCGGGCCTGTTACTCCCCAGCGGGGTCCTGGTGGGTAAGGGCAGGCCGGTTTGCTGTCGTGGCTGCTGCCCAGGGCCTGTGGCAGTGACGCTGGCTGGCCGGGGAGGTTGCTGGGCCCTCACACCAAGCCCGGGCAGCCTCGGTGCGCAGCAGGGTCAGCCCCGGGCCAGCACGCCCGCCCATTCTGCAGGGCGCTGGACCCTGGAACAGACATGCATGGAGGCACGCCCAGAGCTCAGCAGGCCTGTGTTCACAGGGAGAGCTTCCCCTGTGCCCAAAGGGGCCAGAGTGGCCGGCCACAGCCCTTGACCTTCTCTCATAGGGCGGCCCTGACCGCGAGGCCACTCGGGCCCAGAGGCAAGGCCCAGGACCTGCTAAGGGCACGAGGGGACATCACGGGCCTCCCTAGCCAGCCCTGGACTCCCGTCGCTCTGCCCCACCCTGGGCCTTGGGTGCCAGGTCGGCCCCAGCGGGTGCGTGTGGGGAGGGGAGAGGAGGGAGGGGACGTGGGGACAGGGAAGGGGAGGGTGTGCGGGCGGGCGGGGGTGCAGCACAGCCTGTCTCAGCTCTGGCCCCTGCGGGGTGCGGCCCCCCGAAGACCTCCCCCCCCAGCCGCGGGCTTGCAGCTGCATCTCAGCAGCAGGGTCGCTGGGTTGCTGTGGTCACTGTAGGGGCCCAAGGGTGGGGCGCACAGGACGGGCTCCCTGTGTCGCGGCCTGAGGTCTCGGCCTCCGCAGGACACTCGCCGGCCAGGTGCTCGCCGTGGTGGGGGGATGCACCTGCCTCCCCGGCCGTGGCCAGAGGGACGTCAACCAGACCGGGCTCGCCGCTCACTCTGGGGTCTGGGTCTCGGTCTGAGTCCCAGGCCGTGGCCCCACGTGGCTGGCCATGTGTCCACCGAGACGCTCCTAGGACCAGATAGCAGAGAGGTGGACGCTCTCCCCGGAAGCCGGCAACCAGCCTCGTCTGGACAGGTCACCGCAGGGCCCCTCGTCCACACCGCTGCTGCCGGAGCCAGACACGGGCGCCCCAGGCCACGGAGTCCTGAGGGCCCGGCCAGCGGGCCACGCGCAGGACAGACGGGGCGCCCGGTCCTTCTGTCCGTGAGTGGCCCCGGGGGGCCTGCTGAGGCAGTGCAGGTCACCCGCCAGGCCTGGGGGAGGGACGGGCACCCACAGGCCAGGCCAGGCAGGGGTGGGAAGGTGGCTGAGGGCTGGCAGGCAGCCCCCAGCGGGGTCAGCCTTGCGGGTGGCCACTCCCCGCTGCCTGGGCCCGGGCCAGCTGTGGAGGCGGGGAGGACGCGGCTGGGCGGGGGATGGGCCTGCGCCTTGTTTACCTGCGAGGTCCCCTCAAGAGTTTCAGGGCTCCTGCCGGCTGAGCCCATAATTAATTTGGGGCTCGGCATGACCTAGCGCTCGTCCTTTAATTAGCAGGCACCCCGGCCGGCACCCCCAGTCCGCCGGCGCCCGGGGCCTCGGTCCCTC
>NW_004567134.1:19025363-19027844 GCF_000260355.1 Condylura cristata | reverse complement strand
GGGCCCGCCCATCCACAGCCCCCCACGCCAGACACAGGTACCGGCCTCCCAACCCGCACGTCAGCCCCGCAGCTGCCCCGCACCCCCCCCAGTCCCTGCACGGCGGGGAGCAGGCTGAGAGGGGGGTGCTGCTGCTGACTGGCCCTACGCAAGGCCCCTCCAGTCACCCCAGCGTCCGGCTGGGGCCCACACCCCGCGGCCTCCGCCGGTCTGCCTGTTCATCACACGGAGGCCGCGGGGTGTCCACGGGCCGGCGGTCAGCAGTCACTGGGGCAGGAAACAGCCAGCGTTCGGGTGCGCTGGACACAGCTGGCCATCCCCTGGGCACGTGAGGGCGCCTGGGCATTCCTGGGGCCCACACACTGGGCTCCGCCGTCACCACCCCGCACCCGGAGCCGGCAGTGCCGCCGCCCACCTCCCCAGGACCCCCTGTGGCTCCGTGCCTCCCCCGGCCCCCATACGGCACCAGCGTCCCTGCCCTGTCCCCCAGCTGGCCAGGGGCCTGCCTGCCCCCAGCTGCAGGCTCTTGCTGGGATCCTGAGTGGCCCCCGCAGGTTGGCAAAGCGGGTCTGGACGTGGCAGGCAGGACTAGCCAGTCCATCGGCCCCAGAGGGTGTGGAGGGGCCAGTGGGGCCCGGGGTGGGGGCAGGGTGGGCCAGCAGCAGAGGGTGGCCTTGGAGGTGCTGGCCCCAGCGGCAGTGCTGATGCTGGGCACAGGGACCCGGCCGTGAGTGTGGACAGACCCAAGGCCTGGCTGGGACCCGCCGCAGCAGGACATGGGCGTGTCGGGGGCCCGGCACCCTGTCAAGCATGGCCTTCGCTGACCGCCAGCTACCTGCGCCGTCTTGGCCCTGTGCCCAGAGGGCTGCGTGGAGCAGGCTGAGGCCAGGCCTGCCCTGGACGCCCCTGGGAAAAAAGGGAATGGGCAGGGAGGCGCACGTCCAGTTGCCCTTACGGCGCGGAGACACAGAGGCCTGGGGCTGAGCTGGCCACTGGCATGGGTGCCCAGGACGCTTGGCCAGTCGGCCAGGACTGGGCGCCCTGGCACCAGGCCCCTGTCCCCCTGCTGGCCATGGGGGACAGAGCTGCAGACGCAGCGGGGGCACCCCCTTGGGGTGCTGGGGGTCTCGCAGGAGGACACCCTGCGTGGAGAAAGCTCCGTGCCCGCGGGGGGCAGCGGGGGCCTGCGGGGCCCCCAGGCAAGGGGCCATGTCGTGCCACGCGGCTGTGTGTGGGGCCCAGGCACTCAGACCTCTCGGCCACACTGCTGAGCTGGGCCAGCAGCGGCCACGCCCTGGGCCTGGTTCCCTGCCCGCCGTGTCCCTGGCGCTGACCACCTGCCCGCTAGGGCCAGGCAGCACAGACTCGGCCAGCGCCTCCTCACACGGGGCCGGGGTAAGGCCGGGACAGAGCTCCCACGGCGGCCAGCAGCCAGCCTGCGTGGACGCGAGACCAGGCTCAGAGTCCGGGCTGCTCATGGCCGCACACTCACAAGCAGAGGCACAGGTCAGCACTCAGTGCTCGCCCGCCCACCGTGGACGCCCGGAAGGCCAGGCCAGGCCGCGCCCAGAGGGCCGCACGGCCCTGTCAGGTCAGCACGCCAGAGGCCTGGCGCTGGCCACGAACAGCCTCCTCGGCTCCTTCCGGGCCCGGCGGGTCACGCCTGTCCCTCGCTGGGCACTGGCTGCCCGCTCTGCTCAGCCCCCTCCTGCCGCTGGCCGGGCCACCTCGGTGCCGGACTTCTGGGCCAGTCTGGGGGCCACCGTGGCTGAGGCCACCCGGGCGCCCCAAGCATCTCCCTGCACACCCGACTCCACACGTGGCCTAGAATGAACAGGATGGACAGCTGGGAGAGGCTCCTTGGTACAGGGGTGACTTGGCACTGCACCCCAACTGCTTCCACCTTCGACGTCTCCCATCCTGGAAGGAAAGACTCAGGCGCTGAGCTGGGAGCACAGTCCGGGGAGCACAGTCAGGGCTGAGCGGGAGCACAGTCAGGGGAGCACAGTCAGGGGAGCACAGTCAGGGGAGCACAGTTGGGGCTGAGTGGGAGCACAGCGAGGGGAGCACAGCCAGGGCTGAGCGGGGAGCATGATCAGGGAGCATAGTCGGGGTCGAGCGGGAGCACAGTCAGGGGAGCACAGTCGGTGCTGAGCAGGGATCATAGTCCGGGGAGCACAGTCCGGGGGGCATAGTCGGGGGCTGAGTGGGGAGCACAGTCAGGGGAGTACAGTCCGGGGAGCACAGTCGGGGCTGAGCGGGGAGCATCATCAGGGAAGCATCCTCGGGCTCCGTGGGGGAGCAGTGGGGCGCACCTTGGACTCCAGGCCCAGCCACCCCCCAACCCCCTCCGCAGGGGCCCGGCTGAACCAGTTTCCAGATCCAGTTCCGCCGGGCGGCGCCTGCGGCCCACGCTCCCTCGCGGCTGTCCAGCCGCAGCAGCTGCGGGCAGTGGGAACAGCCGGCCCAGTGTCTCCGGCC
>NW_004567134.1:19023795-19024691 GCF_000260355.1 Condylura cristata | reverse complement strand
CTGCGGTGGGGCGGGGCCCGGGCAGGGCAGCGGCTCGGCCGTCCCGACTGCCGTCCTCCCCTGACGTCACCTTTCGGCCTCAAATGCCACCTCCGGGGGCACCTCCCCGCGGCCAGACGGGGCTGTCCGGCGACTCCGGTCGCAGCGCCGAGTCTGTCTGCTGCTGGCCGCCCAGGCCAGGTCCACCCCGCACACGGGGTCCCGGGGCCGCCTGCAGGGCAGAGCTGGGCGCTCGCCCGGTCACGGATGGAGCCCGAGGGGACGTGCGGGCGCCTGCGGCCGAGAAGCCCCGTCCTCCCGGAGCCGTGCGCAAGGGCCGGCCGGGCAGCTGGCGAGGCAGCCGGGCTGGCCGCTCCTGAGCAGAGGGAGGCGCGGCCAGGCAGTGGGCGTGGCCGACCCGCCTGCTGCGGCTGGGCTGCCGTGGGCCTGCGGGAGCGCCGAGGGCCGGCGTCCAGCGGCCTCTCCTCCGCAGGACCTGGCCCTCCACTCGGCTTGGCGGCCGACGGCCCTGCCCGCAGCCTCCCTGAAGCACCGTCCGCCAGGTAGGGGAAGCGGAGGCTGGAGGACACTTCCCGGCCGCATCCGCCCGCGCTGGCCACGTCCCTCTGGACGCTGAACCGAGCACCTTTGGGGGGGTGGCGGCAGGCGCCGTCCCCGGGCGGCCAGGGCTGTGGCCCTGCTGACCTCCCCGGGCTGGGACGAGACAGGGCCAGCGCCCCCAGGGTCCAGGCTGCTGCGGTCAGGGCACACAGCACCCCAACAACAGGTCGAGGGCGCGACCACACTCGGTCAGAAGAATCAGGCGTGAGGGGCCAGAGAGGGAGAGGCCGGGGCAGCAGGCCACCGCGCCGGACGCCAGCCGGGAGCCACAGCGCTGCCCTCGGGCGCCCCTGGCC
>NW_004567134.1:19021675-19022286 GCF_000260355.1 Condylura cristata | reverse complement strand
GGAGGGGCCGCGCGCACCCCGGGGCCGGAGCCTGCCCTGCCCCCTGCGCTCCCCAAGCTCACGTCCATGCGCGGCTGCGGGGAGGCCAACGCTGCAGGACCAAGGGGTGCCTGGTGGCCAAGGCTCCCCCGCAGGCAGGGGTCAGAGCAGGGGTGCAGGGGCGGAGCCCGGGTGTGGGCGGGGCCCGGGTGTGGGGGTGGAGCCTGGATGGGTGGAGCCAGGGTGTGGGCGGGGCCTGGGAGTCGGGTGGAGTCTGAATGTGGGCGGGGCCCGGGCTGGAGGTGGTGCCCGCGCATGGGGGCGGAGCCTGGGCCGAAAGTGGCGCCAGAGTGTGGGTGGAGCCTGGGGGTGCGGGTGGGGCCAGGTTGTGGGTGGAGCCTGGGTGGGCGGAGCCCGGGGTGGGTGGAGTCCGTGGCGGGGAGGATGCCCGGCCGCCGCCGTCGGGTTCCAAGCTCCAGGACGCGCCGGAGCCGTTGCGGTCAGGACCCCACGCCCCAAACAGCCGCCCACCTGTTTTCCCGGGTTTCAAGCGCGCGCACAGCTGACACTCGGAGGACAGCGGGGCGTGCCGAGAAGGCCCTCGCGCCTTCCGAGCCGCTCGCTGGGCCGGC
>NW_004567134.1:19020639-19021575 GCF_000260355.1 Condylura cristata | reverse complement strand
AGCGCCCGGCCGCTTGGGGGGTTCCGTGGGCGCTGCCCCTCCCTAGCCCGCCCCGGCCCACAGCTGGGGCCCGGAGCCCCGCGGCACTATGAGCCCCAGTGGGTGACACTGGCCGGGGGACAGTTCATGGACTGGCCAGAATCTTTCAGGAGCCTTCAGTTGGGGGAGGGCCAAGGGCGTGTGACCTCGGGGGCGCAGCCTCGGGTCCTGGCCTTGCTCAGCCTCTGGGAACTGGCTTTATCTCTTAATTCCCATCGATCTAAGTACCAAGAGCTACATGGCCAGTGGGCAGCGCCGGGCGGCCTGGTGTGGCTGTGCCCTCCTGGGGCTGGGGCGCCGGCCCACCCCAGCACCCCTTCACCAGCTGGGGCACCGCGAGCGTGCACCGGGCTGGCCAAGCCTTCCCGTGAACCTCTTCTGCAGCCGGCCTCGTGGCTGCATGGGTGTGCAGCCACCGGGCAGGGGTCATTTCAAGGGACAGCTCCGCAGTGTCCAGCACAGGCGCCTCAAATGGAGGCTGAGGGTTGGGGGAAGGGAGGAGGGAGGCCCCGGGAGGGAGCCGAGGGGGAAGGGAGGGGGCAGGCAGGGGGCCTCTGCCTCCCACACAGCCTTGAAGGGCCGGCCTCAGCTGCCGGCCGGGCCAGCTGCGGGGTCACTCCAGGCTGACCCTGGCCCCATCAGATGCGGGGACGCTGCTGCCCTCTGCCGGCAGTGCCGGCGGAGGGGTCTCTGGCTCTCAAGCCCAGATGCCCTGGGTGATCACTGTCCCCTGCTCTTCCAGTTAGCACTAACCCTTACAAATTAGCAACAGTTCCGCAAGTATTCTAAATGTGCAGAAAAATTGTCATGCTCAAAAACATCCCCTCTTTGTTGCAAGTGAACAGAGCCGTGCGGAGCTCCTGACCCGTGAGCCGAAAGCCTCGGCGGTCTTCCCTG
>NW_004567134.1:19014857-19020410 GCF_000260355.1 Condylura cristata | reverse complement strand
CTCAGCGGGCGCTCGTCTGTCTGGGCCCCTGCGTCTGGCGCGCTCAGCGGGCGCTCCTCTGTCTGGGCTCCTCTGTCTGGGCTGGGTCGCCTGCGCCTGAGGCCCGGCTCCGCCGGGGCTGGGCTGGGGCCGTGGGAGAGGCCACCCCAAGGTCCGGGAGCTCTGTGGGCACCACGCGGTTGCCCGCTCCCAGCCTTCTCGGTCAGCGGGCGCCGAAGGGTGGGGAGGGGCTGACCTTCCAGGAGGTGCGTCCCGCTGCCCCCCAGACCCAGGCACTGGGGCGAGACTGGCGGGCACACGGGGGACGGGGCCTTGGAGCCGCTGCCCTGTGCCTCACCTGCCTGCCTGGGCGGGCAGCGTGGCGTGGGGGCACCCACAGAGTGACCCGTAGGCGCGTGGCTCGTCAGCTGTAGTCACTCGTTCACCCAGCGTCATGGAGCACATGCCCGGGGTGTTGGGGAGACCTGAAACGAGCCCCCTGCTGCTGGTTGGGGGCTGCAGTGGGGCCAGGTGTGGGGGATGGGAGGGGGCTGGGAGGGGAGAAGGAGCCGGTGTGGGAAGGGGCTGCTGGGGAAGTGCCCGCTGGAGCGGGAGGGAGAGTTGCCCAGCGGGGATGCTGTGCTCCTGTTCCAGGGCAGCCCTGAGCGGCCTGGGCCACCTGTCTGGGGGCCTCACCTGCACTCACAACTGCAGGTGCACACAAAAGGGTCAATGACGGGTTTATTTACAAAAGGGGAAAGGAGCAGGAACAACCCAGGGAAAGAGAGCGGGATGCAAAGTAAGTGGAACACCTTACGGCTCGGCTGACTGAACACACTGAGTCCCAGTCACGGGGTCCGGAGAGACGCAGCCCGCCCTATTTATCCCCCCAGATGTCCCAGAATTCCTGCTAGCTCCGCCCTTGGGTCCTTGCACTTCTCTCCCTGGGGCTGCTGGGAGTTGTAGTTTCCAGTCACTGGGCAGGGTGTAGGGTGCAGAAAGCTGGAGCAGGGGGTGTTCCTTCAGGACAGCCTTCCCCTTGACACTCCCTGTAAAGTGTTTTCCTGCTGTGGAGCAGCCCCCTGTGCCCATGGAGACAAGCGTGGGGCGGGCAGCTCTGCTGGACATGCTGCGGGGTGCTCATCTGGTGCCCTGGACGGCCGCCTGCGCCCTCAAGTCCCTGCTGGTGATTCTCCAGTGAGGGCCTCAGGTTCTCGTAGGTGCGGCTGCACCCCCTGGGGCACACCCCAGGAGCCGCCTCCTGGGGAGCATCTTTCGGAGCCGGGCAAGGCGAGGCGGGGCGGGGCGGGGTGGGGCGCACTCAGCCCCGCAGGGCGGCCGCATGCTGCCAGAGAGGGCTGGTGGGGGCTCGGCTGGGCCTACTCCTTCAGCCGGCCCCGGTCCTTCGTTACCCCCATTTCACAGGCAAGGAACAGGTCACGGGCCAAGTGGGGTGGCAGAGTGGGGCCCGGCCTCCTGCAGAAGGGCGAGGGGAGGAAGGGGGTGCCTCGAGGGTGCAGTCAGCCCCCACGCCCCGCGCCAACGGGAACTTGGCTCCAACACGTGTCCTCCACGCAGGGCGGCTCTGGCCTCGGCTCGGCCGGTCCCTCTGGAGTCCGCAGTGGAGGGCGAGCGCGCTCCCCTTGCAGCAGCCCCGCCGGCCAGGGGGCTCCGTGGCACAGGCTGAGTCTGAGACAGAGGACAGCGCCAGCGGCCTGTGTTTTCACGCAAAGGGAACGACACCGAGCTCCCTGTGCCACTACACCCAAACACACGCCGCCTTGTCTCGGTTTGGCCCCTGGGAAGCTCTTCCCGCGGAGGGGCGGCTCCCAGACGTCCAGCGCGCGGTGTCCAGGCCCAGGGGCAGGCCCCGGCCTCTCCTTTGCACCTAGGAACCGTGAGGGCGGGCGGACGGGCAGGCACGCTGCGCTGCCGTCGTCGGGCCGGCCCGCCTGGCGCTGGGGTCCAAGACGCAGGCTGCGCGGAGACCCTCGAGAGGGGCCGGCCCTAACAATGGCGTGGCGGGGCCCTCTCGTGCCCAGCGGGGGTGCCAGGGGCCCCTCCCCACTCGGGAAGCCCCGCAGAGCGGCGCATTTGAGACTGAGTGTCGCCCTCCGAGCGGCGCCCCTCCCGCGCCCCAGGCCTCTTCAGGTGGACACGGAAATGTCCAGGGCGTTCTGCCCACACCGGGGCAGGGTGGGACGGGGAGAGAACTGGCGCTGGGGCACCCTAGAAAGGCGCTTCCAGGAGCCAACCCTTGGCGCTGCAAACTCGAGGTGGCCAGGGTGGCCGTCTGCAGGGACGCGGCGCTCGCCCACGCTGGCAGCATCTGGATGGACCCTGAGCGCGCGTGCGCGTACAGAGCGGCAGCGGGGCGCTCATGCTGCGCATGCGCTGGCCGTGTGGCGTGCGCGTGTGCACGCGGCGCCCGGGTGCGGTGGCGGTGCCCCAGGGGCCGAGCGGTCGCAGCGGGTCTGGGCACAGCCCTCCCGGGAGTGCAGTGCAGGGCCTGGGGCCGGACCCCAGGCCAGCCCCCCACCCATTCTGCGACCGCGCTGCTGTCCACACCGCAGGACCCCGGCTCTGGTCTCCGTGCAGCTCAGCCGCTCAGGCGCTGGCCCCACCCAGGCCGCGAGGGGCCCCGGGAGTGAGAGCTGCCGCCAGGGTATGGCGCCTGCCTGGCGAGGCTGTGTCAGGGCTCCAGAGGCTCTGGGCCCGGCAGAGTCCAGCGCAGGCCAGGAGAAGGGCGGGGGAGCGGGGCTGGGGCGGGGGGCCGGGTGCAGAGCCCGGAGGCAGTAGGCTGTGCCCCTGCAGGGCGGGATGTGTGATGGGATGGACGGGCCTGGTGGGACCCAGGATGGGGGGGGGGGGGGGGCGGGCAAGCTCCCTGTCCAAGGGCTCCCAGGCAGGCCCCTCCCAGGCAGGTCAGCCTCCCCCCGCTGTGGGGACCTGCAGTGTCCCCGTGCTCCGGCTGAGGCCCGCAGTCCCCACAAGAGATGGGCTCGCTCTGGACGCTAACTATGTCTTGTGGGGGATGCCCACCACAGGTCAGCACACCTGTCTTGCCCTGATGGGCGCATCTGCACACACTGGCCCAGAACCAGACCCAAAGGTGCTAGCAAGTCCAGTGCTGGGCATGTGGACTCGCCTCCAGGGTCCTGGGCTCAGATGTCCCAGGCTCAGGTGTCCGGGCTCGGGTGTCCGGCTCAGGTGTCCAGGTTCTGGGCTACAGGCAGCGGGGTCAGGGCGAAGGTGCGCATAGGGCAGGTGTGTGCAGGCCGGACAAGTGATGCAGAACACGGCTCTCGCTGGTCTTGGACTCAGGCAGTGACCAGACTTTTCCAGGTGGTAAAGGTGACGGGTGTGAAGACACAGAAGGCCAGACAGGGCCAGACAGGGCAGGAGGCGAACGGGGGGGAGTGGGGCCCCCACCGGGGCCCTGGCCCAGAGCCGCTGAGACGCCCAAAGGCCGAAAGCAAAGCCAGGGGCTACACAGCGCCCACAGCGGGGGCCTGCTGGGGTCAGCCCAGCACCGGATGGCGCCAGAGGGGGACAGGCCAGCCTGTCTTCCCCCACAACCGCAGTGACCTGACAGGCGGGCACGGAGCAGTGGCCATGCATGGCGGCAGCCGCCTCCCCCAGACAGTGCCAGGAATGGTCGCTGCGGTCAGCAGGAGCTGCAGGAGCACTGGCCAGTGTGGTGGTCACCGCTGGTCACCAGGGCGGGTCAGGATGCCCAGTGCTAAGCGCTGAGAGGTCAGGCGACCCAGTAACAGCAGCTCAGAGACACCTCGGGGCCTGGACGCCGTTTGGGGGTGCAGACAGGGCTCAGCGCATCCCTGCAGACGGGCTCCTCCCTCGTGGGGCGGCAGGCGGCCACTGGGTGCTGGGCGTTGCTTTCCTCTTCCTTAGGAGGATGGAGCGCCTTCCACTTTTCGGGGGACGGTGCGATCTCCCCTCCAGCCCCGCTGCCCAGGCTGGCCTCTCCCGGGAGCCCCACCACTGGCTGATTGGACCACTTTTCAATCCTGCGGCTGATTGGACCATTTGCCCACCAGCCCCGAGCCCCCATTGGTCCCTTCCACAACCCAGGACGTGCGCCATACATAAAAGGGCTCTGAGGCGCGGCTGCTACAACTGACTTGTGAGAGGCTGGGGCCTGGTAACGGTCTGATTGGACCACTTAGCACCAATCAGCTCATAGCTCACACCCGATTGGTCCATTGCACAATCCAGGAAGTGCACAGTTACATAAAGGGGCTCTAAGGCCAACTGCCAGACAGACCTGTGGTGGAGCTGCGGGAAGGAGCCCTGGCTCTTGGCGCCCCGCCCCCAGCACCACCCCCCCCCGCCCCAGCCCCACCCCCCCCCAGCCCCCCAGCCCCCCACAGAGGGAGAGGTGGGGTCTGCAGCCATCAGCACAGGCAGACAGGGGCAACCACGCGGCTATCAGCCTGTGGAGCTCCTAAGGGCGCCCCTTCCCGGCGCTCACTCTCGCCCCTGAGCTCCGGGCTCTCCCGGCTAGTGGCAGCGGCTGGGCTATGGCCCTCGGCTTCCCGCGGATGCCCGGCGCCCAGACCTTGGGGCTCACTCCGGGAGCCCACGCAGCAGAAGGGCACCGCCCAGCTGGTGGGCAGAAGCAGCCTTCTCTGGCCACACGGGCAGCTGGTGCCGCACCCCGACACCCAGACGGACGGCCTCGCACCCCGCTGTGGCTCCCGCTGCAGTGCAGCCCGGCCCCCACTTCCCTGAGGTCCAGCGCGGCCTCCGCAGGACTGAGCACGGCAGGGGCGCGCAGGCTGCGTGCAGGCTGCCCACAGGCTGCCACGCCCCAAGCCCGTGTCTGAAATGGAGCTGCTGTGTCGCAGCAGCTAGTGGGGCCGTGGGGTGAGCCGGGGCGCAGTGAGCCATCGGGGCCAGGGACACCCAGACGCACGCAGAGACCTGGCTCACGCCCAAGGAGCCCAGACGTCTGCCGGGACGGCCGCCCAGGCGTGGGGACTGCCCGGCTGGACATGCCTGTGGCGCGGGAGCGGGCAGGCCGTGCAGGCGCTCGGGGAGGGGCGGCCGGCGTCTGTCCACGCGCCGCACCCGCGGTGGAGGCGGCCTCGCCCTGGCCCCAGGAGCGGGCCCTGGCAGGCCGCAGGGGGCACTCCTCCCGCCAGGGGCGTGGGGGCACAGTGCCCGTCACGGGAGTCCCGGCTGCCGGGCAGGTGAGGGGCCACCTCTTCCTCACCCGCTGGCCTGGCCACGCCAGCGCCACGGGCCGGACGGCTGCGGTGCGTCAGCCTGGGCTGCTGGTGAGGCGCACCCTGGGCGGCGGCAGCAGGCCGCAGGCTGCCCCAGAGGCTCCCTGCACTCTGCCGGCCCACCGGGAGGGTCTGAGCCACGGTCGGGGCCACCACACACGGCGGGGCGGGGCTCCCCCACCGCTGCGCGGAGTCGAGGGCCCGGGGGCGGAGGCCCCTCCCAATCCGCGGGAACAAGCCCGGGTTTGGGTGTCTGCTCGGGCGGGCAGCCCTTGTCCCAGGGGGACTCCCAGCCGGGGCTGGAGGGGCTGCCCCCGGGCAGGGC
>NW_004567134.1:19011489-19014670 GCF_000260355.1 Condylura cristata | reverse complement strand
TGCAGGGGCGGGCGGGGTCTCCAGGCCGCGGGGCGTGTAACCAGGCGGTGCAGCCGGCTCCTTCCTGCTGGTTTTCCCACGAGAACACGCGTTGGCAGCGGGCGCGAGGCCTGGCAGGGACAGGAGGAAGTGGGCATCTGTCCCCTTGCCTGCCTGGCCGCACCCTGGCCACTGCAGCTGCCGTTTATTGGCTGATTTGGCAGTAACCTCCCAAGGGGTCCCGCAAAGCCACCTCTTAATCGAAAGCACCCTATTCTGCAGGGTCAGGGCGGGAATACCTGGGGGCTCCACCCCGCCAAGCCCAGGACAGCGGCAGCCGTGGCCACCCGGTGCTGGGCCTGCGGGTGCTGCTGTCCCAGCGTGCGAAGGGCCTGGGGGTCGCCCCACACTCTGGATGGCGCCGCGGCTGGAATGTGAAGCCTGGGGCAGGCGGCCAGACCTCTCACAAGCATTTCTTTTTTTATAACAGTTTATTTTTACATCATTTTGTACATTTTTTTTCCATCTCAATTGTAATCCTCCCAGGTTTCCCATCACCAAGTCACCCGTGTGGCTTCACCATAATCCCGTGCATTTCCCTTCCCCCCCTTTTTGATCTCATTCCCACTCCACCCCCACAAAATGTCTCTGGTATATGGTAAAATGTCTCTGGTATATGGTTGTTCATTATTCTTGTTATTTTCTCACCTGGTCCATTATACTCCTGCTATGAGTGAAACCATCTGGTATTTTTCTTTCTCTTTCTGGCTTATCTCACTAAGCATGATCCCTTCCAGCTCCATCCAAGTTGCTGAAAAAGACATGTGTTTCTTTTTTGGTTGCTGAGTAATATTCCATTGTATATATGTACCCCATATTTTGAATCCAGTCATCTACTTTTGGGCATTTGGGCGGCTTCCATGTTTTTCCAATTGTAAATAAAGTAGCAATAAACATGGGGGTGCAGGTACCTTTTCAATCAGTGTTTTTGTGTCTTTTGGGTAGATCCCTAGGAGTGGGATTGCTGGGTCGTAGGGAAGGTCCATGTTTAGCAGTTTGAGGAAACCTCCAGACAGTTTTCCATAGTGGTTGTACCAGTTTGCATTCCCACCAGCAGTGCAGGAGAATTCCTTTTCCTCCACATCCTCGCCAACATTTGTTGTTGCTGGTTGTTTGAAGATGAGCCATTCTCACTGGGGTCACACAAGCATTTTTAATGAGAGGGTCAAGGTGTTACATGGACGGCTGATCACCATGGTGCTTTTACGTGCTTCGCACTGGGGTGGTCCTGCGGCGGCCTGGGTACTGGGCTGGGCCTGTCAGGGCCAGGGGCACAGGGTCAGACACTGCCACGTGGACAGGGGACACCTTGCCCACAAGGTTTGACCCTGGCTGCTGTGGATTTCAAATCTCAGAGTGTTCATAAACACAGGTGTCCCAGGCCCCTGGACAGACCCTGACCGCTGGCCGCCAGGAGCCCACTCGAGTCCTGTCTAGTCCAGAACAGAGATTTGCAAAGCAAAATGGTTCCAGGGCCCAGACGGGGCACAGTCGCCAGGGCTGCCATGAGGTGCCAGGGCCTGGTGGAGGGCGGCGAGGAGGTGGGCACCTGTCTGGGCAGCCGCGGCCGAGCTAGGACAGCTGCCTGGCCCTGGACAGGAATGCACCTCGGCACTTGGGGGAGTCGCTCCGAGTCCCCCAACAGTGGCGAGTTTCTAGGACGCAGGACCAGGGCCTGCACCGCCGGCTACTTTGCCTCTGTGGTGAGGACTGAGCACACGGGTGACCTCACGGCTGGAGGCCCAGGCCGGAAGCAGCGGGTGTGAGAACAGGCTCAGGGCCTCGGGCGGCCCTGGGCCGGGCAGAGCAAGCCCACCAGCCGGCAGGGAGGCGGCCAGGACCGGGATGCAGCCTGGGGCTGAGGCGAGATGCAGCCTGGAGGCCTCGCTGGAGCCCAGCTCCTGTGCTGCGCAGCTCCCCTTCCCGCCTGCTGCCCCAGGCGCCTTCCCACGGGATTCCTGGAGAGGGTGGCCGGCCTGCTCTGCACGGGCCCAGCCGGCGCTCCCACGCTGGCCGTGCTGGCCGCCCACCAAGCTGGCTGCGCCAGACATGATGTCAGGAGCCCTGGGAAGAGCCAGCCACGGCTGCGCCCAGTGGGCCCCAACTCGGGGTCCAGCAGAGCCTCAAGGCCTGGAAGAGAGCATCTGCTGGCTCCTGGCCTCGCTGGCCCCTGTCCACTGTTCCAAGGCAGGCTTCCAGCAGGCCCAGAGGACAGGCCCGCTCGGCAGTCAGAAAGTGAGCTCAGGAGGGATGGGGGGTGGGGGGTAGGGTGCACGGTCCCCCATAGCTGGCTGCAGGCGCGGGCCTGCTGTGGGGCCCAGTGGCCACCCCCAGGCACATCGGGGCGTCAACTCCCTGTAGGACACGCAGTCCAAGGCCAGTGCTGGGGACAGGCATGGCCAGGCCCCACGCCAGGGCAGCTGGCCTGCCCACCCTGTGGCCCAGCTAGCTCAGTGCAGAGCCTGGCACCCACATGCCTCCCCTCGAGCGGATTAGTTCGGACAAGTGCCCGGCTCCGGCTGTCCCGCCCCTCACATACGGCCGCCCTGGACTCTGGATCGGCACCACCTGCTCCCGCACACCCACAGCCTCCTCTCCAAGTGGCGCCCCGGCTTCCGCAGCGGTCCCGGGGAGTCGGGCGCACACGCAGTCAGCAGCTGCTCTCCTGCCGCGCGAGCCCTGGGCAGTCGGACAGCTTGTCCTGTACTTGAAGTCCAGCTGACCCGTGGCCGCCTGGCACTGCCCTCCCGAGTCCTCCATCATCCAGCCTCGTAGAATCCTCCCCGGCCCGGGTCTGGACGTGGCCTCAGGACTGCAGGGCCACGTGGTGGATGCACCTTCCGGGGGGCGCAGGGACCGCCGCCGCCCCTCTGCGGCCTTCACTGTCCGTCTGTGGCGGCGCTAAAGCGGCCGGGGCTTCCCTCCCCCCAACAAGGCAGGCCAGAGCTGCGCAGGGGGGAGGGAGGACACCCGAGGAGGGACGGACATTGCGGGCGGGCCGGCAGCTGGAGGGAGGAGGCGTCCTGGGCAAAGGCCTCTGTGGGGCTTGGGGCGACCGCGGGGAACGGGTGCCGCGAGGGGGTGAAGAGGGCCCCGGGCTCGGCCGCCTGGCCCGGTGCTCCGCCCCTGGCGAGGCGAGGCG
>NW_004567134.1:19008458-19011150 GCF_000260355.1 Condylura cristata | reverse complement strand
CCGGGCACAGAGCGCCCCCTTCACGCAGGACCCCGCAGCCCTGGCTGGCCGCGCTCCCCTCCCCCGCAGGTCCACAGACCCCAGGCAGGGGAGGGCCAGGCCGTCTGTGCCCGCAGCCCTCTCCCGGCGGCCTTCCTCTGTGGACCGCGAAATGCCCGGTCTCCTTGCTATGCTGCAGCGCATTTACCCCCCGGGGGTCCAGTGGCCCCGAGACCACGCCTCTGCGCCCAGGCAGAGCCGGACGCCCCTGGCCTCGCCCCGCGGCCTCGCGGGCCTGTTGCAGGCTGCAGCGGGGTCCTGAGGGACTCCTAGCCCTGGGCTCCCTCTGGTCTCCAGCGCAAGTGACCGCTCCAGCGCAGCTGAGCTCGCTTCCCCGCACCCCGAAACCCCCACAGGTGCAGGGCCTGCTCTTTGAGCCCAGGAACTCCGGGTGACCAAGCAGAGCCCCGCGGGACAAGCCCACAGAGGGCAGCGCCTGTGTCCAGTGGGCACTGCCCAGGCCTTGCAGCCCAGCCCACCTTTCTCCACACACGGAGTCCTTCAGAAGCCGCCTCTGGCCGCAGGGAGAGGGCAGGTCAGAGGCCAGCCACTGGCTGGGCTCCGGCCAGTGGGCCTGCCAGGGAGATGGCCTCTGCCCTCCCTGCAACCTTGCCAGCCAGAGCCTGGAAGCTCTGGGCAGAGAAGACGCCTCTGACGTGCTCAGGGCCCCGTTGTCATCTGTCCACCTGGCGCTGGACTGCAGGCAGCTGGCAGAACCCGCCGCCCCTGCGCACCTCCCCCACCCCCGCACCCCCACAGGGCAGAGCCCTGTCCATGGGGCTTTGTCTCCTGTCCAGTGTCACCTGGTCCTGTCGGGCAGGACGTGCCTCCTGCTCCCCCATTCTGTCCTATCCCGCGGACAGGTCGGGTGGTCAGGTGAGCGGCGTCAGGGGCCAGCCAGGGTGGGCAGCCAGGGTCTGGCTCCCTACACACCTGGCGACTTTGAACGACCCTTTGCTTCCTGGGCTCCAGATGGCCAGGCCGGTCAACAGGCAGTGGCCGCAGCTCCAAACCCGCCCCGGCTCCCTGCAGTCACGGCAGTGTCGGTACAGGTGGGGGGGGCAGGCCCCGGAGGCCAGGCCTGGAGCTGCCGGGGAGGCGCCCCGCTGAGGTCTGGGGGGACGCAGGGGTGCAGGCGCGGCGCCTCTCAGAGCGGCCAGTAGAGGGAGCGCGAGCCCGTGCTCTCCCCGAGGCCGGGAGGTGCCCGGGCCTGGAGCCAGGGGCTGCGGGCGCGCGGGCGGGGCCGGGGGCCGGGCGGTTCCGAAACCAGCACCGACCTCTCGGCGGGGACGCCCTGGGCTCCCCACTCCGGGTGAAGAGCCGCCGCCACCTCTTTGCGCGCAGCTGAGGGTGGGAAGGGCCGGAGGCGCCTGGGGGGGCCGGTGCCTGTCTCAGACGCCAGGGCTGGGAAGCGGCGGGGCCTGGGGCGGCGCCCAGGGCGCGAGGGCAGATGACCCCCACCGTGCGCACAGCCCGGCCGGCTGCCGCCAGGGGGCGCCGGAGGACCCGGGCACCGGCCCTGAGGTCCAGCCCGAAGGCGGCCTGGGGGGGACGGCAGTGTCGCCTGCAGCGCACCCAGCGCCATTCTGGTCCGCACGGGGTGCTGGCCGGGCCTCAGTGCTGGGATTTTCCTCCTTTCCTCGTTTCTGTGGGTCTTCAAGCCAGTGCTCACGTTCAATAAAACCAATTCACAAAATCAGCAGAAGTCGAGGCCGACCCTATTCATGGAGGGGGCAGATGCCTCAGAAAATGGCGAACTTACACCGGGCGCACGGCAGGGAAGGCCTCCCGGCCGGACGCCGGCCCGCCAGAGAGGCCAGCGGACAGCCCGGAACTGGTTGACGGGCGTGTGGGGGCTGCGTGGACCCGAGGGGCTCTCGCTCGTCGCCAGCGTCCAGCTGACCGCTGAGGGCGCACTGCGCCCCGGGACCCCGCGTCCGGCGGAGGCTTCGCGCGGGCCCCGTGTCCGGCGGAGACACTGCCCAAGGGTTAGAGGCTGCTAAAGACATTTAGGGCTCAAGAGGCTTAAAAAATCAACTAACTTAAAAAAAAAAAATCAACGTTAGGGCTCTCGGGTGGCGCAGCGGGTCGGAGCGCAGCACGATGAAGCAGCCACAGCCCTGCAGCGCCGGTTCGATCCCCCGCCAGGGAGGGAGCCCTCAGGCCGGGGCGACCCGCCTCCCCGCCGCCCCCTCAGCAGTGGACCTCAGCGGCCTGCCTGTCCTGCTCCCCGCTCTGTCTCTGGCGAATCACTGCACCTCTGGCCTGTACCCCCGTTCTGTGTGCATAAGTAAATAAACCTTTATAAAAAATCAACTAATTTCGAGTAGCTGCTCCATGCGCTCAGCGGCGAGCTTGGCGAGAGCGGGCTTAAGCGCGGAGCTGCCCACAGCCAGCGGGCGGGGCTCGCTGTGGGGAGCCCCCGTGGGTTGGGGTTTCAGTATTTGATGCGGTTACATGTTCCCAAACCTGTCGCTGGTCGGTGGCCGTGTGCGACCGCGTGACCAGGTAACGTCCTACCTGAGGCAAGTGACCCCGTGGGCCCCGCCCGCAGGCGCAGGCCGGCACCGCCCCCCTGGGCGTGACCGAAACAGGCCCGGCCAAGACGCGGCAGCTCTCCTGGTGGCCACGAGCTGGCAGACGCTCAACGCGG